>NC_069130.1:21906344-22259677 GCF_026914265.1 Mya arenaria
AATATGAAAATTGAGGAAAGAGGGGTAACCACTATACATATAATGTATAAATATGCAAAATGAGGAAAGAGGGGTAACCACTATACTTATAATGTTTAAATATGCAAAAATGAGGAAAGAGGGGTTACTATACTTATAATGTATAAATATGTAAAATGAGGAAAGAGGGGTAACCACTATACTTATAATGTTTAAATAATCAAAAATGAGGAAAGAGGGGTAACCACTATACTTAAAATGCATACATATGCAAAATGAGGAAAGAGGGGTAACCACTATACTTATAATGTTTAAATATGCAAAAATGAGGAAAGAGAGGTTACTATATTTATAATGTATAAATATGCAAAATGAGGAAAGAGGGATAACCGCTGTACTTATAATGTATAAATATGCAAAATGAGGAAAGAGGGGTAACCACTATACTTATAATGTATAAATATGCAAAATGAGGAAAGAGGGATAACCGCTGTACTTATAATGTATAAATATGCAAAATGAGGATAGAGGGGTTACCACTATACTTATAATGTTTAAATATGCAAAAATGAGGAAAGAGGGGTTACTATACTTATAATGTTTAAATATGCAAAAATGAGGAAAGAGGGGTAACTACTATACTTATAATGTATAAATATGCAAAATGAGGAAAGAGGGGTTACTATACTTATAATGTATAAATATGCAAAATGAGGAAAGAGGGGTAGCCACTATTCTTATAATGTATAAATATGCAAAATTAGGAAAGAGGGATAACTGCTGTACTTATAATGTATAAATATGAAAATTGAGGAAAGAGGGGTAACCACTATACTTATAATGTATAAATATGCAAAATGAGGAAAGAGGGGTAACCACTATACTTATAATGTATAAATATGCAAAATGAGGAAAGAGGGGTAACCACTATACTTATAATGTTTAAATATGCAAAAATGAGGAAAGAGGGGTAACCACTATACTTATAATGTTTAAATATGCAAAAATGAGGAAAGAGGGGTAACTACTATACTTATAATGTATAAATATGCAAAATGAGGAAAGAGGGGTAACCATTATACTTATAATGCATAAATATGCAAAATTTGGAAAGAGGGATAACCGCTGTACTTATAATGTATAAATATGAAAATTGAGGAAAGAGGGGTAACCACTATACGTATAATGTATAAATATGCAAAATGAGGAAAGAGGGGTAACCACTATACTTATAATGTATAAATATGCAAAATGAGGAAAGAGGGGTAACCACTATACTTATAAATTATAATGTATAAATATGCAAAATGAGGAAAGAGGGATAACCACTATACTTATAATGTATAAATATGCAAAATGAGGACAAAGGGGTAACCACTATACTTATAATGTATAAATATGCAAAATGAGGATAGGGGTTTCTAACTCACCACTATACTTATGATGTATAAATATGCAAAATGAGGAGAGGGGTAACCAGTATACTTATAATGTATAAATATGCAAAATGAGGAGAGGGGCAACCACTATACTTATAATGTATAAATATGCAAAATGAGGACAGAGGGGTAGCCACTATATTTAATATGAATAAATATGCAAAATGAGGAAAGAGGGGTAACCACTATACTTATAAATTATATCGATAAATGTGCAAAATGAGGAGAGGGGCAAACACTATACTTATTATGTATAAATATGTAAAATGAGGAAAGACCGATAACCACTATACTTATAATGTATAAATATGCAAAATGAGAAAAGAGGAGTAACCACTATACTTATAAATTATAATGACTGTATTAATATGCAAAATGAGGAGAGGGGCAACCACTATACTTATGATTTATAAATATGCAAATTGAGGAAAGCGAGGTAACCACTATACTTATGATGTATAAATAGGCAAAATGAGGAGAGGGGCAACCACTATACTTATAATGAATCAATATGCAAAATGAGGAAAGAGGGGTAACCACTATACTTATAATGTATGAATATGCAAAATGAGGAAAGAGGGGTGACCAGTATACTTATAATGTATAAATATGCAAAATGAGGAAAAAGGGGTGACCAGTATACTTATAATGTATAAATATGCAAAATGAGGAAAGAGGGGTGACCAGTATACTTATAATGTATGAATATGCAAAATGAGGAAAGAGGGGTAACCACTAAACTAAGAATGTATAGATATAAAAAAAACAACAAAGGGAGGTAACCACTATAGTTCGAATGGAAACAAATACAAAAAAGCTAAGGGAGGTAACCAGTATACTTACATATTTAAAATATGCTTCAAATGTAAAAACATGCTATAGTAGCAAAGAGAGGTAGCCACTTTATTTATAAACAACCATCTTTACAATAGTAGTGTTACAAGCCTTAATTCCATCAAAGGAAATGTTATGTTATGCTTTTGATTTTTCCAACTTATGAAACTAGATGATGGATTAAGATAAGTTGGTATTTATTTTTTAAGTGTGTGTTTTTTATGTGTAGTTTTAAACCTTTAAAGCTTTATACAAAAGATTACTTGAATACCATTCATCAATGATAACAATAATGATATTATATAAATGCCAATATTATTTTTATGCCCCCGAAGGTGGGCATATTAAAATCACACCGTCCGTCGTCCGTCCGTCCGGCTCTGTAACTTTCCCTTGTATGGACAGATTTTAAAATAACTTGCCACATGTGTTCCACATACCAAGACGACGTGTGGCGTGCAAGACTCGTGTCCCTACCTCAAAGGTCAAGGTCACACTTAGTGTTTATTCACAATGGAGTGCTGCATATAAGGACATAGAGTATAGGTTGTCGTGTCCGGGCTGTAACTTTCTCTTGTATGGACAGATTTTAAAATAACTTGCCACATGTACCACATACCAAGACGTGTCGCGTGCAAGACCCGTGTCCCTACCTCAAAGGTCAAGGTCACACTTAGTGTTTATTCACAATGGAGTGCTGCATATAAGGACATAGAGTATAGGTTGTCGTGTCCGGGCTGTAACTTTCCCTTGTATGGACAGATTTTAAAATAACTTGCCACATGTGTTCCACATACCAAGACGACGTGTCGCGTGCAAGACCCGTGTCCCTACCTCAAAGGTCAAGGTCACACTTAGTGTTTATTCACAATGGAGTGCTGCATATAAGGACATAGAGTATAGGTTGTCGTGTCCGGGCTGTAACTTTCTTGTATGGACAGATTTTAAAATAACTTGCCACATGTGTTCCACATACCAAGACGACGTGTCGCTGCAAGACCCGTGTCCCTACCTCAAAGGTCAAGGTCACACTTAGTGTTTATTCACAATGGAGTGCTGCATATAAGGACATAGAGTATAGGTTGTCGTGTCCGGGCTGTAACTTTCCCTTGTATGGACAGATTTTAAAATAACTTGCCACATGTGTTCCACATACCAAGAGACGTGTCGCGTGCAAGACCCGTGTCCCTACCTCAAAGGTCAAGGTCACACTTAGTGTTTATTCACAATGGAGTGCTGCATATAAGGACATAGAGTATAGGTTGTCGTGTCCGGGCTGTAACTTTCTCTTGTATGGACAGATTTTAAAATAACTTGCCACATGTGTTCCACATACCAAGACGACGTGTCGCGTGCAAACCCGTGTCCCTACCTCAAAGGTCAAGGTCACACTTAGTGTTTATTACAATGGAGTGCTGCATATAAGGACATAGAGTATAGGTTGTCGTGTCCGGGCTGTAACTTTCCCTTGTATGGACAGATTTTAAAATAACTTGCCACATGTGTTCCACATACCAAGACGACGTGTCGCGTGCAAACCGTGTCCCTACCTCAAAGGTCAAGGTCACATTAGTGTTATTTCACAATGGAGTGCTGCATATAAGGACATAGAGTATAGGTTGTCGTGTCCGGGCTGTAACTTTCTCTTGTATGGACAGATTTTAAAATAACTTGCCACATGTGTTCCACATACCAAGACGACGTGTCCTGCAAGACCCGTGTCCCTACCTCAAAGGTCAAGGTCACACTAGTGTTTATTCACAATGGAGTGCTGCATATAAGGACATAGAGTATAGGTTGTCGTGTCCGGGCTGTAACTTTCCTTGTATGGACAGATTTTAAAATAACTTGCCACATGTGTTCCACATACCAAGACGACGTGTCGCGTGCAAGACCCGTGTCCCTATAAGGACATAGAGTATAGGTTGTCGTGTCCGGGCTGTAACTTTCCCTTGTATGGACAGATTTTAAAATAACTTGCCACATGTGTTCACATACCAAGACGACGTGTCGCGTGCAAGACCGTGTCCCTACCTCAAAGGTCAAGGTCACACTTAGTGTTTATTCACAATGGATGCTGCATATAAGGACATAGAGTATAGGTTGTCGTGTCCGGGCTGTAACTTTCCCTTGTATGGACAGATTTTAAAATAACTTGCACATGTGTTCACATACCAAGACGACGTGTCATGTGCAGACCCTGTCCCTACCTCTAAGGTGAAAGTCACACTGGTGTTTATTCACAATGGAATCTGAATATAAGGACATAACAGTGTCGGTTGTCAAGTATGGGTGGTATTTTTATGTTTAGAGGCAATTTAAAATAACTTGCCATATGTATTTGACATGTAAGGCAAGATCAACTTTTCATGTACTGACCTTGTTCATAGGTCAATGTCACAATCGGGGCATTCGTCACATACTGTGACAGCTCTTGTTTTATTTAAAAAAAGCTTACCTACCCTACCTGTTTTGGAAAAGAAATAACCCTAACCGAACCATTGTTTTTTGGCCTAATGTAATTCATCTTTACTCTGTTTCAGGGTGGTTTGGAATAAGAAAAGACTTCTGCCAGTTTTTACTGAGGCTGTGTCCCTGTCTGCAGGAATATGGGAACATTTCCTACACATCGCCCCAGTCTAGTTCAGACTCTGTCAACACACCGGAGGATTCTGCCACGCCCACAAAACAGAAACTCAAAAAGGTTCCCATAGAGGATCAACAGAAGGTGGTCATGCCAATAGTTTCTATTGATATGCCTGACTGAAAGTGATACAAATTAAAAATATATAGTGACATTGAAATTGTGATTTACATCAAAATGAATCATAGCCAAAGATTAACAAAAAAGGTGAACATAAAAGTTCATTCCTTATTATTCCTCATGATTCATCAACAGAGTATCATACTTAATATCATTTTGATGATATCACTTTACACATGAAAACAATCAAATGGCCATGGAACAGAAGTGTAAATAGATAATATGTGTTTGTTCCAGTGTAAGATCGTATTTATTTCACGAGTGTCATAGAAAAACATATGTTCACGAGTGGTGAATTAAGAAGTGAACATGTAGTTTTTATTTGATCACGAGTAAGGTGCTCAGTTTTGGTTAAAGGGAGGTAACTACAATTAGTATTTCAATGCTGTTGTTTCACTCCATATTTCATCGAACAACATAAAATAAATTTGTATATTGTTATAGCCGTATGTATTAACGTGAGCATCTTCATATTTTGAAGTTGATAAATGTCTTAGTTCATCATTTAGTTTTCTTTTCTTATTTATCCTCAATCATAGAACAGAATCATTTTCAGTACAAAAAAAATGATCAGCAATGAATAACATATCATATGTTTTGATATGCATAATCTGGGACGGTTTATATTGCTTACAGGCATAATGTATTTTATGCTTTTATAATTATGAAAATAATTATAAATACTTTTATGAACAACACCTACGAACCTTATCATACCTGGTCTCAGAATATTGTGTTAACAGTGTACAAGAAATCTCTCATTTAAGTTGCATATCAGTGATTTGTCTTCTAAAGGCAAAAAGGTGACATTTTTTCCCCTAAAATTCAAAATATTATATTATTTATTTGGCATGTTCGATATTTTTCTAAAGACTGAAGGTTTTCTCATTTTGGTAGCACAGGTGATTGAATAGTGTTTTTTTAAACTAGGTTTTGCCAACCTAGTCAAAAATGACATAGGGTGGGATGTTTTGTCCGCGAGACACCCGTTAAATTAGAGCAGAATCTATACATATATGTTATTATTTTTATTGAAACACAGTTAACGCCAAAATACACCAGTTTACGGGGTTTCACCTTGTAATTTAAGATATTAAGCCTTATGATTGAAACGGCACCCTAGACCCAATCTCTTGATAGTTCTTAAGAGTAAAGATCTTAAGTTGCTTATTTCATTTAGCCAAATTTCTTACTTAATCTTCATGTTACTAAATAAAATTTAGTTTTAATGATTGTATATATAACTTTTATGTATGTGATGTTTAATAAATGACAAACAAAAGTTTGCGAACTTTCGATCTGTATTGACATATATTGTCGAAACAGGAGGAACATATAGGTAAAAAGTGTTGGAAAAACCTAGTTGACAATTTTGAAGTCACATATTATTACTGGTTACAGTGATAACTTAAAACCCGAATGGTTATGTTTCAAGCTTTTTTTTAATAATTTGCAATGATGCGATGTACATCGTCTGTGTGTCCGTGTGTCTGTAAACAATTGCTTGTAGACGCGAAGCAGTCTTCAGTTAAGATTGTATCTCAATTCAACAGTTACAATGGATTTTTAAACATCCAGCTCGGTTCCTTTAGAAATCCATCCGGATCCGCAAATGCATGACGGGAATATGGCGCTTGAAATCATAAAAAAATGTTATTTTTGCCAAGTCAAGAATTACAGAGAGACAACCTGTTTTTAGATTGTGCAAATGTTTTAGTCTCCCTTGTTCTTGTTAAAAGATGTCTACATGATAGTTTAAAGCTGCAAAAATAACTGCCCTGATAGAGAGGAATGTCAGATAAACCAACTATCACTCCTGCAGAGGGATGCTGAATCTGTGCTAAACATAGCTTAAGCAATTTTTAAAGCTACAGGAAAGTGAACACTGCCAGTCACGTGTTTGTGTTTACAATCTGCAGTTCATGACCCTACAAATTCCTCCTTATTTTCAAATCTTTGATACGAAGTACAATAAAGTGCATTCTTTAAAGAAATGTTCCCTGCCATTTCATTTGAAATGTGTCAAACAAGCTATATACAAAATTTAAGGCAAAATACTTCTTGTTTATCTACACTATCTAAAGTAGGGCTCATATATGTGGAACCATGACATTTGTGTACATTTTTTAAAACAAATATTGATGTATTGCTTCAGTGAATCTGATTTTGATCTTTTGACATACTTTTGAGCTACAACAATAAAGTTTGAACCATGTAAACAGTTTTGAAACCAAATACTAGTATACATGTTGTGCTTGGATGACCTTGATTTTGACTCTTTGTCCTACGTTTTTACTTTTGAAGCTATTGCATTAGAAATTTGACCACATGTACAGTTTTGCAAACACATATTAATATTGACATTAAAACTTTAACATTTGACCTACTTCTTATTTTTAAAGCTACAGCAATAAAAATTGGACCATGGGAACAGTTTTGAAAACAACTAACAATTTTGTGCTTGTATGACCTTGATTCTTGTTCTTGTCCTACTTGCTTATTTTTGAAGCTACTGCATTAGAAATTTGACCACGTATACAGTTTTGCAAACACATATTAATATTGACATTTACTGATCAACATTTGACCTACTTCTTATTTTTAAAGCAACAGCAATAAAATTTGGACCATGGGAACAGTTTTGAAAACAACTAACAATTGTGTGCTTGTATGACCTTGATTCTTGTTCTTGTCCTACTTGCTTATTTTTGAAGCTACTGCATTAGAAATTTGACCATGTATACAGTTTTGCAAACACATATTAATATTGACATTTACTGATCAACATTTGACCTACTTCTTATTTTTAAAGCAACAGCAATAAAATTTGGATCATGGGAACAGTTTTGAAAACAACTATCAATGTTGTGCTTGGAATACCTTGATTCTGACGTCTGCTGTACTTTCTTACTTTTGAAGCTGCTTCATTAGTTATTGAGTAAGTGTACAGTTTTTGCAAACACATATTTATATTGACAGTAAAAGTTTAACATTTGACTTACTTCATATTTTAAAGCCACAGCAATAAAATATGGAACATGGGAACAGTTTTGAAAACTAACAATTTTGGCTTGTATGACTTTGATTCTGATCCTTTGCCCTATTTTCTAATTTTTGAATCTACTGCAGTAGAAATTTGACCATTATATTTTTTGCAAAAATTCATATGAATATTGACATAAACAGTTAACAGTTGACCTACTTCCTTTTTCTGAAGCCACAGCAATTCAATTTGGTCCATGTGTACAGTTTTGAAAACACATGTCAATGTTGGGCTTGGATGACCTTGACTGTGACCGTTTGACCTACATTTTTATTAGAGCATTGAAATTATGACCATGTGTACAATTTTGCAAACAAAAATCGATATTAATATTGATAGGTGAACATTTGACCTACTTTCTTATTTTTTGAAGCTACATCAATGGAATATATTTGGTGTTTAGCCTTGTCTATTGGTCCTCTACCAAGATTGTTATAATTATGCCCCATGGGTCTAAATTTTGCTCCGCCCTGAGGGTCACCTGTGTTACATAAAGAATTGAAGGGTAACAACTTAGAATCTTCTTGCCTGGAACAAAAAGGCCTAGAGCTAATATAGTTAGTGTGTAACATTGGCTAGTGTCGAAGGATTAAAGCTTTCACTCAGGTATGTGATTTTGGGCCATCACTCTTGTTATTGTATTTCAATCACACATATACAGCAGTTCGATAACCATGAGAACTCTTCCTAATTCCTAATGAAAACCAGCCAGATAGATCTGCTCATATTGTGGATTAAAATCACTGAGATTGTAAAGCCTTATCAAATTACACTCTAAACTAGACAATTGTTACAGGTCAAACTATCCTTTGACTGTTGTCTTTGTCCTAGTGGCGTAGTGGTTTAGGCGTCGGTTTTCATTTCTTTCTTTACTTAACCGGCGTTGGTTCGCACTCCACTAAAACCAAAATATATTTTGTACTTTAAATGTGTTTTTTTTTCTGCAATGTTGGTATCATACATTAAAATAATGATTGAGTGTTTTCAGATGCATTAGCGATGAAACTTATTTTTGGTCCAAAAGCATGGGCGAGTTCCTTGAAAACATATGGTTGACTTTGAATGTGTGTTATTTCAAGTAAGAGTATGATCTGGATATGAACTACTGTCAATGACACATAATACAATAGTTCATCGAACTAATCTGCTTGATTTCTTAAGTTTTCCAATACATTTATTTGAGTAAATCAGCAGTCAACAGTGATTGGTTTAATTCAGGTATAGCGTTAAATATTAACAGTGGCTGGCCCAGTAAGTTGGTAGTTTAAACAATATGATTTAGAAGACTAAACAATGATTGATACATATATTCTAACAATCTTTAAATATCACTTTAATGGGGAGTTTATGATGTTATAATCTACTGTTATGTTTCAATAAACCATCTAAAAGCATTAAATTCATTTACTCGTTGCAAGAGGAATGCAAAATTCCTCATGGATTTTTATAAAAATCGAAGATAAACATTGCAATTTGTACATTTCGATCACAGTTATCATAAAACTTCATGCACATTATGTCACCAGTCGCATATGGTTGTATTGATTGGGCCACATGAAATAGATACTAGACAAAGAAAATTATATTTTACCCCTGCATTGATTTCATAATTTATTATTATTTCAGTGATTATGGCCATGTCACTTGCAACAACACACCACTTCTTATACTTTATGATAATGATTAACGTAATAAAAATGACATTAATTAAACAATATACAGTGTACCACCGTGCCCCCCGTACACCACATAATGCTTCGTTGTGTACCGTGGCCGATTTGTCTAAGAAAATAGTTTAATTATGAATAATCAATGATGCAGTTTCATTGGTTCCGCAAGGAATCCTCTCCGGAAATCTGGCTCCCACATATGCACAGACACTCATACCAGTGTTTTCCCGTAGAACAAAAATATTGTAGTGAAAGCCTGCTTTGAGCTCGTTCAGCATGATCACAAGCCAACCGCCTGCGGAAACAACTGACAGTACAGGTTTATTGAAGAGTTTTCAATTGTAACATTCGATTAAATTAGAATAAGAGTTGTCTCCCCTTCCTCAAGCAAATTCATATATATAAACAAGATTATGTATGTCAATTTCCCCACGGTATGTATGAAGTGTAACGGAAGAAAGTACCGTGGTTGCCGACGATGACAGTGTACATGAATGATAACAATTATTGAAATGTTTTATTGGGAATGGACCTTTTTGTGTCCCTCGAATCAAAACAAGGTAGGCCTGCGAAATACGACTCCAAGAAGGTATCATTAAACCTTTACAATTTACATAAAGCTCTATGTTATTATTGCACCGTTTGAAGGTTCTGAGATTTTCTAAATATGTTCCGATTTTTCAACATTTTTTTTGCAGTGATAGTTCAAATTCGTGCTTTATACATTATATGATTTATTAATCTTATAAATTATATCTGATTACTAGGTTAGCAAATGTTTGATGAAGATGATGATGTTGATGATTCTGATTCTGATGATGATGTTGATAATGATGATTCTGATTCTGATGATGATGATGATGATGATGATGATGAGGAGGAGGAGGAGGAGGAGGAGGAGGATTATGATGATGGTGGTGGTGGTAGTGGTGGTGGTGGTGGTGGTGGTGGTGGTGATGATGATGATGATGATGATGATGATGATGAAGTCGATGATGATGATGATGATGATGATGATGATGATGATGATGATGATTTCATTTTTGTATATTTTGCCGCGGGGCCTCAAATGGGCATATATAACAAAAGAAATGTTATGTAAATCAGTGTTCATATTTGTAGAATGTTCCAGTTATCGATAAAGGAGTCTTGGTTTTATAAATGTGTGTTCAATATTTTGTTCTACTTATGATTTCAAGCATTTTCATCTGTATTTGACAAAAATCAGATAAGTATTCAAGAACTTAAGTTTATCGAAAATCATGTATTATTGGAAAAATATGTGTATGTGGCTTTACGGGCCCCGTAGGCAATTCGCTGAGATTTGAACATGTCAAGAACCTTAAAGAACTCATTAATATATTTTCATAAATTTTGTCCTACTTATCATAATTATATAATCGAAGTTGATTCATTTTACTATTGTGGCCGATTTCTGCCACCTCGTTCTGAAATGTTTGCAAGTTAGCGCTCCGCCATTCTGTATTTATAAAACATACATTCTTTTGGTTGGAGATAAAAGCACATTAGTTAAATTATATAAATGCTGTATTTGTCCCCGCCAAAAAGCTAACACACCACAACGACATATTGAGAGAGCCAATACACAATTTTCATAATCGCTCAAAAGAGCCCATATAGATAAAGGAATTTAGTCGCAATTTTCTTTTTTAAATATATATTGAAACGTCACAGTTGGCATGTAAACTGACTTTGTGTCCTCAGGTGTGTTTTTTACTTAAATACTACTTTTCTATTCAGTTGTTACACATAAATACAAATATAACAAAACCAGTGTGTGTATACCACGTTATAAGTTACGTCATAAAATCTACGTCGCAAGGCAACATTTTGTTTCGAAAGATGACATAAAACAAGGATAACTTATTTCTTCTTCACCATTTTTAAATGAATTAAAGGGCAGTCTTTGCCGCTAAAAGAGCACCGCCTTTATGTTATTACCACCGGGGTTTGATAAGGTTCTCAAACACTTCGACAAACTTTTATCCAAAATAATGTTTTGACATTGCTCCATCAGGTGGCGGTGTTGTGAAGGATTTTCGAAGTGTTTTAAGAAACTAAATTATCAATCAAATTCTGGTAAAAGACCGGAGGCAGGGAATGTAAGCGGCGTAGACTGTGCCATTTTTTATTTAAAATGGTGAATAAATAGTAAAGTTATCTTGGTTTAAAGTCTTCATTTGAATTTTGCCTTCCGAAAGAGCATGTGACGTAATTTGTCACACGGTATGCACACACTGAAACTTATCACTCTAAAATACTTTAACTTATCGACTAAAATTGTCATTGAGATAGACCTCTGGCGCTCCATAATGGCTTTAATATTTTATCCCGTACTGCTATGATGGTGTTTTGGCGCATATAAACGACACAAATAGCGCGCCAACACGACAAATGCAGAATTTTTCTCGGTTTCAACAAGCCAATATCCCAGATCGAAATGGCAGAACTCAGCCACCATATTTGGTTGATGGACAAATGCGTGGATGTTAAAGCAAGATGACGCTTTCGTGAAATTGGAAGGTAACAGTTCGCAAATGGAAAAACAGCAGCAGCTGTATGCTGATTTGCCGAATCAAATGATATATAATTATGGGACCCTGTAGTGTTCAACATTCAACAGCGCTGAATTTTGAAAGGATATTACTGATTCTCATAACGGGACAATGGAGAGGAAACAGCAATATATGATTTTTGTGATTGCCATCACTTTGGTTGTAGGTATGTAGGTTTCTTTTGACATTATATGTAGTTAAGTGTGAATCTTTTATAATAATTGTGTATGTTTATTCAACGTAATGCATTATATATTGTTTTGCTTGGACATTTGTGAACGCTTCACAACGGCAAAATTCTTTACATTTAACCTCGCTGCAAGAAGATCGCGTAGTAATTTCAATTATATAAAAAGTTAACCTAAGGACTTCAATCTTATAAAAATTACTAATAAATGCAATTAAGCGCTTCCCACGGAATCAATTGGAACTAAGCAATACAAAGTACACGTTAAAACCATATAACGAATTAATAATAATTATTAAGTTGAGGAACTACTTCTAATGATGTACTGAGGCCTACATCCGAGGTTGTTTTCGATGGAAAATGGCCGAGGTGTTCCGATTGGGCCAGAACATATCAAACACCATTTAAATGAGGGAAGTTTTCGTACATTCTGGCATACAACCTATAAGTTGATGCATATCAAAAGTCGAGGGGAATCTGATGAAAGAGCTTAATGCTGCATTCTCACAAATTGGCAGTTTTGACCTTTTTATTATTATTTTTTTGTGAATCAGCTCATTTTGCACCAGTCCTTTAATTCAGTCATATAAGATAACTCTCAATAGAACAGATCTCAATTATTTGATAAACTGTCGAAAATTTCAATTTCCATAAAGCGTTATATAGTAACGCTTTTAGCCATAACGCATCAATTTTCAAACGTGAATATGAACACTTCGATCTGCTAATTTGTCAGAAGTCTTTACCACTGGTTTCCAGACATTTACACAAAACTTGGCTCATTCCTAAACAAAAAAAATAGAAAAGTTGTCACAACAATCAATCTGTAAGATTGCAACTTTAAAAATATACATTGATGACAGTATCAGACAGAGATTACTTCAATCATTTTTGTGATAAAATTAATTACATAATTGTGATTATATGTAATATTCGCCATCTCCGATTGCAATTACCAACTAAGGAAACACACACATAATAAGTGACTGATAACTAATCCACAGAGGTGGGACAATGTGTAAGCTGCTAAGCTTGCTTCTCAACTCTGTTTTGTTGCAGTGGGCGGACCTTTAAACACACGCGAAAGTTGAAATTTCTTAATGAATAAGTTACGTACTTAATGATTGTTTATCTGCATTTTCTTCGGCTGTAATGAAGGTTGTATTCAAAGCTTTCTCAGCTGTTTTATAGGATGTTTTGTCAACCTTGTCAAAATCAGTTGGGATGTCTGTCCCACCGTGACAAAATGATGTGGTATCTTTTGTTCACCTAGTCAAAAATGGCATGGATTATTGTGTCCATGGTTTGAATTGTCCGGATATCGCATTCATGTCCAATGTAAAAAAAAAGATCCGTTTTAAGATAACGTAATACGGAAAATGTTTTCCCTTCTAGTATTCATGGCCAAAAATGGTTTGTTATGCGACTAAACAATCATGTGAAACAGGGGCCCAGTTTCTCTAGTTGTTTCACCTACTAAGCTCTCGGATTGGACGGCTAGTATAACCGTCTAATCGGACTTCAGGATTTAAAAAGGGAACATATTTTGCTCTTGGAACCGGCCGTGGACCAGATCCCTACACATACTCAAGTATCACCCATGTCGTTTTTATTTCAGTTTGTCTTTCCGTAAAGCCGGATGATTGCGATCCTTCAGACATGTGTAATAACGGGAAATCAAAGCCAAAATGCAGGAGTCCCGACGTAGGCTGTAAACCAAACGAAGTAGCTGAGGGCAACTGTTCCCTAACTTTGTGCTGCGCTTCACCAGCAAGCGATGCAGGTAAGGTAGCGTTGTTAATCTAGCTAAAAGGCATAGTTAAAACCTTATATAAGTCACCAACCGCCCTCCCAATTTTGTACACATGAAATTTGACATCCTTCTGTGACATTAGACCAAGTTATATACAGGGTATTCATTATTGAGAACTAACAAACCAGTCACCCATTAAACCAGGCCCCAATATTACAAAAATACTAAAGTCAAATCTCAATCTCAATTTCAACTTAATTTACCATATACAAGCAGAGTATGATTTAAAATCTTGCATGTTTTATACTTTTTAATATTTATTTTCATAAAACGTGTTTATAAAAAGAGTTTGTTAATATTTCAAAGAAACTTAATTCCAGAGCAAAAAATATACTTGAGTAATTGTTAAAAATCAAGGAATTGTACTCAAATATATTTTTTGCTGTAGAATATTATTCCCTTCGAATCTTGAAGAAAGGCATAAATCGTCATATTATATGATAGCATTCCTTTTGAAAGGATTGAAATAATATGTTAATTTTGATAAGTTTTGATGTAATGTGGTAACATGAGTTGAGACTGAGTTTGAGATTTGACAAAAGTGTTTTTGTGATATTGGGGCCAGGCCGTTAAAAGAAACTTGTCGTTTTGGACAAGGAAGTAGCTTACATGTTTTCAAAAGTATCAGAAATTCTGCCATAATAAACTCAGTGTTTCTATTTTGTTCACATCTTCTGCATTTTGTACAGTTTTAAACTTGAAAGTTTCAATATGCATTTCCCCTGAACATATTCATGTAAATGACTATATCTTTATTTTTTTTAGAATGCCAATGCATAAGTGGTGAACCGGGGAATTCTGGATGTATCAAATGTTGCAGACCGGATAAAAGCAATAAATTGAAAGATGAATGAACATCAGCACGGCGCTTCACAAACGAATGGTTTCAACAAAAGCAGACATCGTTTACTTACGATTTATTACTACACATCGTTTTACTATCGAATGAACTGAATTAAACTGAACAATAAAAAAGCAAGCATAAAGCGTTTTACTTATGAAAGGAAATAGTACGATTGAACACAAAGCCATATATTAATTTGACGGATTGAACTGCAATCATACTCTGCAGTTATAACATAATTATCATTGGAACTATCTCTAACAACTGCTACTTCTAATTCATTTAATAATGAAGCATTATAAAGTAGTTATTCCTATTTCTCCCGTTTCTTAATCTAGCTATTACAAAAACTACTATTTCTTTCTCTACTACAACTTAAAGCCTAGTGGTGTGATCTTTTTAACTGATTAAAGATAACTGATGCTTTCGGTTTTAACTTTATTTGTTGTAAGTATTGACGCTATGGTTTGCTTTAAAGATAAAACCAGGAGATCCCTCAATAAGGCTTCTAACAAGCATAAAGCGGCCCTCGAACCCCTCGCTGTAATGGTTTCAGCCCTTCAAATGCAATATAAATCAATCCCGCTGAAGCCCCAGTCACGTATAAGCCATAATCCGAGAAGTTAGTTGAGATGTTTAGAGGAATCGTCGATCTCGACATCACTGATGAATGTCGAATCCAGTGATTCATAGTTGTGTCAAATTTTGCGAAAGACATATTAGGTTGACAATATATGCCATTGTTCCAATGAACTCGTTATTTTAAATATGAATGCGTCATAAGGCACATTATGAGTTCAAAAGAACACATACAATAATCCAACATTGAGAAAAGATACAAAAGTAATGGAAATTACAAATGAACAATGCAAACTACAATCTAAAAAAAAATTATTAATTGATTTGTGTTTAAAACCATCAGTTACTAAGCACATTTGATAGCTCAATGGTATGGATTGTTAACTATGTCTAAATTCTATTGTTCCTATGGTCATAATTAGCATAAGATTACAAAAGTTTTTTTGAAATGTATCAATATTGTAAATAAATACTTGCAAAATGCTGAAAAACAATTAATTTCTAGAGCATTTACAAAGTATAGACATGAATTAAATCCTATTGAATAATATCGTTTAATCATTTTCACTGTATTTGCACAATATATTGTTATCATTGCAACACAATTTTTAAGGAATGATTTGCAGGGTTGATGTCATTGGCGGGGTATGAACGCAATTGGGCTGGTCAAAGTGTGTGGAATCCAGGACTCCACGCGTACGTTAACCAGCCGAATTGCGTTCATTTTCCCAATAATGACATCATGGCAATTCATTACTTATATTTGCACCAATAATTCATTATTTCATTCAAGAATGGTTAAAAAAACTTCATTTCATTTAAGAATACCTTTCAGTAATCCTTTCTTACCCATTCTGTAAATAGAACGACCCGACTGTAACCGGAAACATTTTTTTTAACTAACGTTACAATAACGCGGGAAAAGATCAACCACTTGAAATCATTTTTAAACGTAAAACTGAAACACTTATGGCAACAATACATTTAAAATATAATAAATAAACACAATCTAAAATGATGATTTATATTTTACGGTACCTGCTGACACAATACAAACAATAACAAGATCAATAGTTTTCATGTATATTGTTATGCGATGAATTGCGATCCGAAAACATCCGAAGACGTTGCGTTCATCGATTGATAAACTCAATTGCCGAAAGGCAGTTCATTTAAGGAATGGAAGTTGAGGTGTACATATTATGAATTGATATACAATTGGGTTGGACAATAAGTTATAAACAGCATTAGACAGTACTCCCCTTTAAAACATACCAGAATAACAAAGACAATTCGAAAAGTAGGTCCCATTTTACATGTACCTTTCCATTATTTAATAATGTTAAGATCACAAACTTTTTCAAATCTTCGGTAACCTTGGTCATAATGCTTGTCTGGTAAAGTTGTTTATCAAGTCGTCAAAACAAAGTGAAGGTCACGTTAAACAAAATTTATTGTTTAAACCATTAGACAGAGTTTGTAAACAACCTTCAAAGTCATGTTCTTTTAAATATGGACCAATTTTAGTTGGTAGAAATGCCTTTAATTGATTAACTTGATATCCAGTATATGTTTAGGCAATACAACTAAACCATATTATATGTTATGGGGTTTTTAAGTGACTCGATATGGGATTGGACGGTTTACATACTCAGAAATAGGTATGTTTAAGTCCGCTGCAAGTAGATCGCATAGTAATATAATTTTAAAGCTAAAGTTAATGATTTAACTCTTGGTAATATAATCTTAATTATGTTTGCAATTACACACTTCACTGGCAATCAATTTAAACTAAGATCATCAAATATAAGCTAAACTTCTACATTTAATTAATGATATAATTCAAAATTTTACGAACTACTTCTACTGATGTACCGGCATACATCATAGTAAGTTTTCGATAAAAATGGCCGAGGAGCTCCGAATGAGCAAAGGACGAACCCGTATATTATTTCCTGCGTACACCCTACTAAACCCGTAACGTATATATCACGTCAAAAACCTGTTAAAACTGATTATAATGCCGTTTTCTTTGACTTATCGGAATCGGAAAAAAACACCATTTTGGTACGATGCAAATATTTGTTATTAAATATGGAAAACTAGAGGGTCATCGCATGACCAGCCATGGACCTATGGAGTTGCATCATTTATGTCTGAGGCATGATTTAGAGCCATATAGGGCTTTCGTCTCCCTTTTTGCCTTTCGCTACACTATTTCATTAGCAAAGGCTTGGTGTTGGGTTAGGTTTATACTATTGGAACTCACAAGGCTTTCTTTGGCAACGAAGTATTATAAGAGAAATGAAATGAATATAACATTTAAACACCACCATTTGTTTATACCGTAAAAAACACTGTTTATCGTCATTTCAAAATTAAATAAACATTTCCTGAATCTTCATTTCTATTTAATCGAACATGGAATGGTAAAATTTGCCATTGTTCAGAAACTAAACGTCGAGGTCGTCTACATTTTCTTTCTTTCCAGATCGTTGCTATTGTATTCAAAGTTATTTATAATACTTTGCAAAAATATTTAGCGATGAAATATACGTCATTTAGATGTATTATATCACACATTACAATTATTAACAAATTTGTTCCTCTGCGTTAATAATTCTAAATAATGCATTATATTATCACGGTTGTATATAGATATGCTTCTTAGTCATATTATTATGTATACCAATTTTGAATAGAAACGGGTAAGGACGCCGATATGCCAATACACATAAAATGAAATTATAGTCAATGCACCATCTGGAAATCTGTCTTGAAACGCCAAGTGGCATCAGGTCACCGGAACGATTTATTCGATACTGCTAGACAATGGATTAATCATAAAATATTCAGGTGTTCATAACATGCAAGCGTTATCTGCCTTGAAGTCTTGAAACACCGAGGGAGTATTTAATTAATCCTCTGACATTTTTTAGTTAGTAAAGTATCATCTTATGCACCTTGTATCAAGTAAGTTTGTATGTATGTTTAGTTAACATTGATCAGATGTTATGTTTGTTAATCAATGTAAGCAGAATTGACCCAAAACTGAATAATAGTGAAATAATGTAAACGTTTATTAAACTTGGTCCAGTGTACTTAAGGCTTAAGTTCGTTGAAAATGATCCTGTGTTAAGGACGCAAAGCCCACTTTCGGTGTATTGTTCATCATCGGTAAGTCAGACGTAACATAAGTGTATTTTTTAAAGCTGTGGCCCAACGAAGCAGTGACCACGAAACGTTTTCTGCCTCTGTACAACGCCTCTTAGATGGTATAATAAGTATTTTATGGCTTGGCTTGGAGGATTGCGATGCCTCTCCCATATAAGACCAGTACGTGCTCTGGTCTGAAAAGCCCAATAACTATCTAAAAACTTAATGATGTGCCCCCTTGTGTATCGTGATCTGCATAGTTAAGCCTTATGTCACCCATGTCTCTACTTCTTCGCTCCTCACCCTGCAATCTTTAATTGCTATTAAGGCTGGATCTTGAGTAGCTGTCGCAACTTATTATATGTATGTCAAAGACTGCATTTTAACTAACATAATAGTCATGTTAAGGTTGAAATGGGAATCTAGGAATTCTGGTTGGTCCTGCAAAGTCACCGTCTCATACCCCCTTGCAGACGTCCTATCTTCTCTGTGCTATACATAGAACCAACTGGACCATAAAGTGCCTTAGTAGAGCTCGTGTAAATGAGTTCTCAAACTAGACTCTCACTGTTGTGAAAGAAAAAGATGATTTCTAATTGCCTCTGTGCATTACTTCTGCCTCGCATTTTAGTTGGTCCCTAACAGCAACAATGACTGGCCTAGTAACCTTGTCAATGTCAACCGACAAACATAGCACCCGCACAATCCTTGTAATGGCAGTATGCCCTTAAGGTGATTTCCTCGTTCGAAATGAAATGAATGTCGTCAGGGTAAAGGTTGCTTGGAAGTTTGACTCATGCTCAAAGATACCACTGAGCCACTTACCATGCGTATTTATGTTCTAATTTTCTTTGCGCTTCCTGGTTTGGCTTGTTAGACCTTTTATTATGTGGTAACCATTTGTAAGTTGTTTACAATCCCTCCATGGTGAAGAGTTCATAGCATAGTGCCTTTGATCCTTTCTATCTTCACGGCAATGTCCTCCGCCATGGATTTCCGTCTAGCTTTCAATAAGCTGAGTGGTCGTCCTGACATCTCTCAAGTGCGAGAAGGCTTTTGTGCCTTCGGTGCCCTAACACTGATGCCGTTTTTCTTCTTTCCATAGCTAATATCTCAAACAGGAGGTTTATGTTGTCAACGAGACTGTTGAGGAGTAGATACACTATTTTACCTCCGATAAGACCGTTTAAGAGATTGTAAGAGTATAACATAATGAAGGCGAGGGGACCACAAGCGCATTATGCAATGGATTCGCCTAAGAGATATGTGAACAGATCAAGACCCGCACATAGTGTCAGATCTGTCCAAAACCAGAAAGTGAACATCCTGTTCACTTCCAAATTCATATAGACATTGAACTGTCTGGTTACAATATATATTTCGTCAGGCATAGAATTCCTGTCTTTATCATTTTAAAATATACAAAAGATGGCTTTGTTTTATTTTGATTTGGAAAACAAATTGATTTTTCTTCATTCTTCTTTTCATTTCGAAGGCTAAACACTTACCAGCCAACGTACGTTAAACATAAAAGCAAATTACCATGGCTTTAGCGTGACTTTTTACAAATAAGTAAATTAGAGGACATACCAGAACGATGATGAGCTTGGGCATTGAAGACCAGGGTCTAAGGTCAAATTATAGGCCACAGTGGTCGTGCGTTGAGTAACAGAACTAAATCGGTTTCATTAAATATATTTTCAAAGTAAAGCATTTGATATAAGGGAAAACTCATTTATAAAGGTACACTTCGTAAACTTAGGCAGTACAACAGAAACAATTACCTGACATGATGAAACAAAACATCGGTAAACAGGTAATATGACAAAACATCATCAATTTTCATTTTGAGTCCTAGTCTAATAGATCAGTCAACGTGGTATTGAACCACGCTGACTGGATTCGAAAGCGTTTTTACAAAGGCCTTGCTGGGTCAATTGATTAACGTTTACATAAGCATTAGATAAAAAGGTACTTGATGTCAGCGCATTAGTGTAACAATGGTATCATTTATACTTCCATTTATATCATTAAACATTTGATTTGTAAACCTGTAATTAACTTTCCAATCAAATATGATTAAAGTATACATGTAACCATTTTAACATTTATTACATAAAACAAACCTTTCCTATTCTAAATGGTTTGTTCAATAGCTTTGTTACCATTGCATTTTACTATTACTAGGATTCCATAATTGTAATTGTTTTTAAAAAGGCATATAACCCGACATGTTGTCTTAAGTTTCCTTTGCATGTTATTTTTTTTATTAATTTCTTCTAGATTTGCATTCATTTATGTCCTACAGTTTTACATACATTTACGTTCTATAGTTTAACATTCATTTTCATTCAATAGTTTTACATTCATTTATGTTCTATTGTTTTACATTCATTTACGTCCTAACATTTGACATTCATTTATGTTCTAAAGTTTAACATTAATTTATGTTCTATAGTTTTACGTTCATTTATGTCATAAAGTTTTGTTTTATAGGTTTACATTTATTCATGTCCTTTAACATTCATTTAATATATTCTAGTTGTGTCAGTTATTCATTCATTTATGTTCTACAGTTTTACATGAATTTATGTCCCACTGCTTTACATTAATTTATGTCCTTTAGTTTTACATTCATTTATATTCTGTAGTTTTACATTCATTTATGTCCTACAGTTATGCATTCATTTATGTTCAACAGTTTTACATGAGTTTATGTCGCACTGCTTCACATTAATTTATGTGCTATAGGTTTATATTCATTTATGTCCCTGGCTGTTAACAAGCTTTAATATGATAACCATTTCATATGTTTAACCCGGTCATGGCGGTTGAATTAGCTCATGGCCATTTTCTAAATTGTCTGGAAATGTCCTTATGATGACCTTTTGTAATTTCTGACTAAAGGCAGGGAATTCAGAGTAAATCTCTATTTTTACAATAATCAATGTAGGAATCGTTAACAGATTTCTTGAAAAGCCTCCAGTGCCAGCAGATCACAAGAGCAGTGCGTTCAATAAAGATAGACAATACTATTATAATATACACATAGGTTATAGAATTTCATTTTAACTTCAATGGTTTGCTTTAATACACTGGTTTGAAGTCATTAAAGTTTTAAGATCTGAATGAGTGTTTTAAAATGATCGCTTCATTTAGTAATTTCGTTACTAAATCAATCGCCAGGATGGAGACTTTATAAAATTATCTTATATAATAAGTTCATAATTTTATATTTTTTATTATCAAAATTAATCTATTGTTTAAAATGTTTGGTTTATATGTTTTTATCATCATAGTCCAATGAGAGAACTGGAAAACAGCAGTAAGGTAAGATCAATTTCCAATATTTTGTTAATATTATTTTCAACTTAGGATAACTTGAATCGAATGTTTCTTAACATTTAAAAATACATTAATTACTGAATTTATTTAAAAAAGCGAAAATATAAATATCTATAAATATAAGTACGAGAGAAGCAATTCAATGAAAATGATACAATTTAATGTAAAACGTTATGTTTTTTTTCTGAATTTCCTTTATAAAAATGTTATAGTTAACCTATTTATTTGTCCAAAGATTTATGAATGACTTAAACGTATTTAAGTAGAATACATTGGTACATATATGTACTGATGTCCATGTCTTAATAAACTGTCTGTTTTGTTCTCTTCTGTTCTTATACCATTGTCATTGTAAAAATGAGAAGAACTCAATATACTTGAAGTTGTTTCTTACTCTTTTTAATAAACGTTTGATGTAGATTAAATAAAATAAAATAAAGTACACTGAAACAATTTTTAGTATACAAAATCATTTTCGCTGTATGATATATAGTTACTTTTCAAAAGTGTTAAATTCTTAATTCCTCCAGACAACATTTTATAAACAACCAGTAGAAAAAGAAACTATTACATTTATATTTCTCAAAATGATGCTCTATAAATGCATACTGTTTCTTTAAATTGTTATAAGACGTTGGTTGAATTAGGTTGGGTGTCGTCACAAGGACTCCACAATTTTTAATTTATTCACGAATTTGAAATTGAGTCCGGCAAGGGGAACGTGTAAAATCCAGTGTTGTTTTCTTCAATTCTACTAAATTTGCAGGAATAAACGGAACGTGACAACACGTGATTTATAGAGTTTCTAATACATACCTATAAAATGAAGACAAAACCATAAGTCATGTTTCGATTTGCATGTCGACCGATAGTAAAATTTGTCAAATTCTTTTCAACTGTAATCTTTGAATATTTTCAATAGAATATGACGGAAGACAGTCCTACTATAACAGACATGGATTCCACATTGGCTTTCCAAATACAGTCTGTGAGCGTCAGCGGTACCAACTTCGAGATGTTGAGTACCACGTGGTCAAAAATGCGTGCGATTATGTCATTCGAGTGTTCAAGGGAGATTATTGAGAGGCCCGATCATGTGTTCCTGGAAAGAAACCCTGCGGCGTTTCAGTGTATCTTGCAATATCATCAGGGCGGACAACTGCATATGCCAAGTGAAATGTGTCCTTCGATTTTTCAAAGGTAAGTGGTGACCGGGACAGGGGATCATGTCTGTGGTATTTTCGTGCTATTGCGATTCAATATATTTAGCGGCGTTTCTCTTTTTCTGTTGTCAGAATCTCTTTTTTAGCATTTTTTGTATATGCTCATTATAATAAGACAACCTTTGAAATTTTCTAACTTACTGGTTATTGGAATAAACTGCAAATATCAAATTGAGTATCTTTATTATATCTTGAATTAAAGTTCACCAGTAGAACGAACACCACCTTAACACTTTATTGCTATTATTCAAATATTAATCATGTTAATTGATATAATTCAATCTTAATATAACTTGTGTAAATAAACCATTGCGTTTCAGGGAAATGGAGTTTTGGGGCCTCAAGAAGTCTGCTCTGTCAAAGTGTTGTCTTGTGAAATATATAGGATACTTTGATGACCAAGCTGTACTAAAGGTAAAAATATGATAATTTTGTTAAATTCACATTCCATCCGATATGGTTCCTGTCTGAGTTTTGTTTACGTCGGGAGTATATAAGAGACGGGTTAAATATCATTAGTTTAACTGTGTAACTATGTGGAAACATTTCTTTTTTGTGATCGATTTCAGCATTGGAATCGTTCCTGGGTATTTTATTTTTATTTAAATGTATGGTTAATGAATTAAAAATTCTGCTTAAGGTAGCAAGGAATTAAATTTGATGATAACTTCATAGAGATTGGACAGATTATACATTGAAAACACTTTGTTTAAGCTATTCACGTACTGATACATACGAGTAAATCTAGAAAGTTGGCATAATTAAATGTTTTTGTAAAGACACAGATAATAATCAATTAACCTTTAATACACTGGCTTACGGCAACGATACAACATGTGGATATTTTATTTCACAGTAGATGCATTTAAATTGCATTTTCTCGCGTTTCATGAGTCCCTTGATTGTGATAATCAAAACCTGGAACAAATGTTGGTCGTCGTTCCCACATAAAAAAGTCTTAATGATGGCTTTAGTAACCGTTTATATGCAAATATTGGTTTACCTATTGAAAGCTTTAGATTGCAATCTTAAACAAATTACATGTTGCTGATTGGAGTTTATTGCCACTAATGTATAGTTTATAGAAAAACTGATTTCTACACAGTATTACTATTTTGCAGTCAATATGAGATTTGTAGCGAGTACCTTTATAATTAAATAATCATTCCGTTATGTTAGAATCCAGATCAGCTAGTAGGAACCTTCTAAAATACGTATTCGACATTATTTCAGAAATGCACGGACATGTAGGTCTTTTGCTATTATATGTACGATATGTCTATATAAGTAAGGTATGGAACAACTCCTTGTAATATATATCGAGCTCTGTTCTCGTTTGAGATCGATTATACATACTAACGTTTAAGTAATACTAACTGGTAGTAGTTTTGATATTGATCATTCTGTCAAAAAGATCTGTCAAAACGATGCAGCTCCTTTAAAGGGTAGTAAATGACATCTCGGCATGAACTCATTGTAGAACATACGCACAATGTCGTACTGTATCGAATATACCTATGAAATGTCGTAATGGATCCGCCATCACGCATACTATATCGCATACGTATGCAGGCACCACTTTGGCATACTTTGACCCAGCAGTTACTTTTTGACCAAGAAAACAGACGGAACTTATATATAATATAGTTGGTGACACGAGTTGTACGACAAGAAGAATAGGAATGTGTTCTATACTTTCTGAATGCTGATAATTTGTAAACGGTTTAAAAATCCAAGGCAAGGCATTTCCGACAATATGCGATGAACGTCGACATACTTTGACCCCACAACACAAGAAGCGATATCTGGTTGCCTCTAATTCGTCAGGAGGAGAGTTATGCTATCTGTGTGGCATGACAGTGTGACATGAGTCTGATGTATAATACAGGAAAACAGATTCACGTTTTGCCTTGAACCAAATTACACGCTCGAATGGAATTTAAATAAAAAGTCATTGTTTATGTCAAACTACTGAAACTGTTTGGCATCGCCTTTGTTAACATAGTTTAGGTTTGAATTTGCATATGTCGACATTTCTTCATTTCTTAGTTCTATACAAACATATCGCATTTCCGACATTAATAATGCAAACACGCTTTTTCGTCTTTAAACACAAAGGGAAAATACCATATCGGATGGGATAAGCATCAAAAAACCAAACGGGACACATAATCGCTCATGTGTTATGAATAACGCTTGTGAAAACATATACTTATGTAAATAATTGATCATCTGTTTCAGGAATCCTTACAACGGACATGTATGCACAGTCGTAATATTATGTTTCTATTTTTCCGTTACGAGTAATGCACAATATAAATTCGATGAAATTGAGTATGGGAAACGTGTTGATATATGCCTATTGTTACTTGCTTATTGTAAGATTTTCAGATATATTTTGCCCTTTTCTATGCAAATTTGGATGTTTTTATTATTTTTTTATTACAAGGGATGCCATACAGGACACTTTTTATAATAAAGTGTTTGAGTTAATGTCTATGGCAATTAAATGCTCAACGGTAACGAAACACACCATGCCTTTTTTCTTAACAGTAGAAAATACTATTTCTCCATTACCAATCTACTATTTAACAATCACCAGATGGTAAAATACGTTTAGCAATAATTATTATTATTGGCAAAACACAACACAACATTAAGGTTTCTTTTTTAACTGAAAAACCCATGATTGTACACAATACTTTAGATTCCTTTAAAAAATAATGCTGTATACAGATAGTATGCAGACTTGAATGTAACGATTCTAATGTAATAGTTTCCTAAATTGCAGACTCTTGAGAAAGACGAACAAAGGCGAAGGGACGAAACAACCTCTCTACTGAGCATGGCTCGAGGTGGCGGTTGGGAATCCGTACAGGGGCGTATGTGGCTCATACTGAATGAACCATTCTATTCTGTTGCTGCAAAGGTTCGTGTTTGGTGCGTTGCACATGAACAAATGCTTTTCGGTGATTTAGAGGACTTTATCAGTGAAAAGCATTGGTCAGTGCAGACAGAGGTAGCCCGCTCTATTTTATTTAGATCGTAAACATTGGACTCTTAACTTATTTGGTGTTGGTTGGTGAACTCGTCAGAATCGGACAAAGTGAAATTAATGAACACAAAATATGAAAAAAAACCATCGATGTCATTGGCCCACACAAAAATGTGAACATCATATATATATGCAACCTTTTACTAGTGTACTAGCCTTGGTGGAAAAGTAGACTGACTGAAATATACTCTAACTATATGTGGGTGCATTCGTCAAAATTTAAAGTTAATAAACATTTATATTTACAATTATTATATTTACGTTTATACATGTAGATATATGGACACAACTTTCATAGGCGTTTGGTTCGTTTCCGTCAACGATTTTAGTAGTATCTTCCAAAATCGTAAATCTGACTGCTTCTAGCTGATAATTATGTATTGTTTTGCGTTTTTATTTTTAACTTTGCGTTCATTGTCGATACATTGCAAAGTTCAATTTACACATCTATGAAGCAAAAAATATAAACTAAATATGATACAAAGATAATTAAATTTACAAATAAAATCGACTTTAGTCTTTATTGAAGACCACTTTCACAAACGTCTTAAATCTGAGTTTGAGACTCGGTCAGTTTAAGACTCACTCACAGAAATGCAAAATTTGTTAAATTATTTCCAATATAATATGAGATAGTGATGTTAAACCCTGTTCTCTTTGACATTTACAGCATTTTAACCAGCATTGGTTAAGACTATCTTAATACAAAAAATATTTGTGCATTTTTTGTATTGCGTCAAAAACTCTAAGTGCATTTGTGAATATAGGCCTTGACCCGGGCCCGAACCTGGTTCTCAGTCAATCAGTGTTGCGCATGCGCATGAAGTATACGATATAACATGGTAAATATGTTGATGAAAAGTGATTTTGTTCCATTGTTTTTGTTCACGCACGTAGACAACATTTTCGGGAATAGAAATGAATTTATTTAACCAAAAGTTGCTTTCGCAAAGTTGAGATAACGTATACATTTGGCCGCTTATATTTGTAACGATAGGCGGACTGTGTTATTAAGTCTCAATAAATTCAATGCCATTTCCGATCTGTTCATTTATGGAAAAATATATCCTTTTTGATCTGGTGTCTTATACGGAAGAGTTATCGACGAAATTTTCATTATTGAAGGTTATTAAGTACATTAAGCTTAAAGATGGCACTGAAAATGCAATATTTTTTTTTAATTCACCGTTCTTCGCACTCTGACATTTTGCATGCTTTTCTATATGCTAACGACCTAAGTTTTTTTCTGATTTATAGTCCGCACTTTATAATGCACTGGACTTAACTAATTAATGGTCTACTATACATAACATGTTTTATAATTCTGAAGGAATGAACTAAATGAAATCTATATAATTCATGTTTAATTACGCAATTTAAAATTGTCTCTTACATTGATATGAATTAATGAATGCGGACAGATGGAAATGAATCATATAGAGGCCAAATGATTATGATATTATTGATATATATATTTATCTTGGACTTCTGAAGATATTCAAAAGGACATATCGTCACAATATGTCAACCCTAACTAAAGTTATTCAGAACCAAACGGTTATCTAATTTAAGTAACAATGACCTTGACCTTTACCATTAAAGAAGCAAATTTGGGGTTTTCCCTCTTTTTTGTGTTTGCATGTTTTTATTTTATCAAATATTTATTACGTCTGGAAAATATAAGGATATGTCATTTGATATTATACAATTAAACATAATGTTTAATTTTCACTTTAAAATTAATGTTCGCATCTCTTATAATTCAATTTACAAATGGAAAGTCGTAGATAATAAGCATGAACGTTTAGTCGAAAATCTCTTTCATTTTCATCCCTTGTAGAGAATCAATATTCATATATTTTCAGGTATATTTTGCCTTGAACGCCATCCTGGTCCTGGTGTCCCTATTTGCCCTAATCGCTGGCACACATCCTGTGTTCCAAAGGGAGCTAAATCTGGACGAATGGAAGGAATACTACGGAGCCGAATGGGACAAGTACAGACATCTTTTTGACGACACAGCACCTGAACCGGAATCGGAAGGCAGTGAACTAGAACCGCTCCCTGAAGGTTCAATGACAAGATATACCGCCCTTGACATAACTGAATATGTTTGCGTTGCTTTGTTTTCCATTGATTTGATAATTCGCTGCATATTTTGCCCAAACCGAATAAGGCTTCTTTTCTATTCCTTCCTTCATTGGGTGGACGTGTTTGCACTGCTGGTGATGTATATTCAGTACCTTTTTGAATATATTTATCCACGTGAGAAGTACGAGGCATCCTTCCTTGATGTCTTGCATTGCATGCAAATTATTCGAGTGCTCCGGTTATTTCGTTTGGTAAAGCATTCCACAGGTTTTTTAGTGCTATTATATGCCTTTAAAGCAAGCTACCGCGAAATGTTGTTGATGGTTATGTTCCTCCTTGTTGCTATGATGATTTTCTCAACAATGGCTTTCTTCTCCGGAGATGACACATTTTCAACGATACCCGATTCCTTTTGGTGGGCTATTGTCACCATGACCACCGTCGGTTACGGCGACGTTGTTCCAAAAGAAGCGCTTTCAAAGCTTGTAGGAGTGCTGTGTGCGATATCTGGCGTATGCCTGTTGGCTGTGATAATTCCAATATTTGTAAACAACTTCATGTTGTTCTATTCATACTCAAAGATTTGGGGCCAGATGGAGAAAGTTGACGATACAAAGATTAAGCCTATTTTGCAGTGAAAAGAGACTAAGGAAGTGGACTTGAACTGCCAATAATATTGAAAAAGGAAGAAACATACAAATGTTTCTTTTTGAAATTATTTTAGCATGAACTTTGTCTTTGATTTAAGTGATTTGGGGTTAAGGAAAAGTAACTGAACATTGGACAGGTTTTGTTTGTGGGAATATGCATTGCTAACTGTTTCGTCAATTGATTTGCATGCACTTGGTTTGAATTTATGACCTATTTTACCGCCTGCTTATTAAAACTAGCATACTTAGGCCTTTCTGTCCCCTACATACTATCAGGTTCTGTCAATAAATAAAATTGAGCTCAAAACGAGTTAAAATGCACATTTTATTAACTATCTATGTTAAACATCTAGCCGACTAATATGAACACTGGATAGGAGCGGGAAATACATTCTTGAATATATGCCCTTAGGAAGCAGATCAAATGTGCCTTTTATAACACGAGCGGATTGAACGCAAAGGGCTGCGATCGTTGACATCGTTTTTAACAGTCGAAAATGCGGCATTACGCCAAATTTCTTCAAGCTGGAAATATCCGCCTTATTGTACATGCGTGCATTGAAATATGTGTACCAACCTCCATTTAATTATCTTTAACAAAAGTAAACGTTTGAGTTTTAGCAAACCGATGACTCTGCTGCCAACAACGACGACATCGGCACTATGGCCAATACGACACCTCGGCTTCTAAAGAAAACATAACATGAAAAAAGTATATATAATGTACCACTGAAGGGTAGAGAGAAATACTGTCAACGTCATAAGTGAAGGGTTTTACGAAGCCAGAACGGCCTATTATTATAGCCGTCATACAGCACATACTGATATCTAGCGGTATCTATTTATAGTGACCGGACAGCTGTTATCGGGACCATGGATTTAAACCTATTTATTTTCGGTAAAAGAAATTATGCGACAAGGCGTTTATTGATATTTTAAATAAGTATTAATCAATCACATGTGGAATGCATTTTTGAAAATTGCATTCTCTCACCTAACCTAATATGTAGGTTAAATAATATTCACCAATCATTTACAGCGTCAACATTTAGGTTATTTCTATGAAACAAACAGCGAAGCCAATTTTAATGATCTGGCCATGGTTGTGAGATTGTTTTGAGATTAAATCTGATAAATTTGATCATCTAAATATTAACCCGAAACGCAACCTCTGTAACAAATTCAATGAAACTTCTAAATCGATCCTCAATTGTTCTTTTTATACATACAATAAAGTGGACATTTTTGTTTAAAATGGGCTTCTGTAAACTATGGTCCAATATCCACTTTTTACTACTATGTACTTGAATAAGATAACTTCCTGTTAAAAGGAGCCACTTAGAACATCCTCTTCCACCCCTTCATTCATACGTACATCGATCAACCATTATCAAACGGAACACTTCACCGTTCCATTCGGGATTCAAATGATTCAAAACGCAATTTGTATTTGCTTAAGGGCAAAATCCGTTTTATATCGACGTAAGTTTGTCTCTCATTGCCCTTTTATAATACTTTCGTGAGGTATAACCAAATGAGCTATATATTCAACAATTAAATGACATACATTCGATATGCTAACTGCTTCCATTAAAGAGGAATATAATCATCTCTTCTAAATTTTAGACATATATTTTATACAAACCATCATGTGTTCTTAATTTAATTCAAATGGGGGAAGAAGTTGGGTAACAAAACGGTAATAAAACGCGCATACATAGTTAACAATTATGCCATATGACGAGTCCAAGGGTACCGATTTCTTTTATCAAACCCTTAAAGTTTGGTTTGTATGTGCAAACGTAAATCCTTCGTTGATGTACAGTAAGATTATTTTATCTATTAACTACTTATTTGGTTATGTATTATGTTTTTATTTAATTCATACTAATCTCTTTAAGCTCAATAGTGACGAAAGCTGACAGCTCATATAATCACGCTCGAGTCCGTTACCTGGGCAAAAACCAGTACAGGTGTCTATTTTGAGAGGTCATAAAAAGGTACTCTTGGCTGGCATCGGACCCACAACATCATGGGTGAAAGTAGGACACCAATTCCACTCTCACTGTTTTAAATGCTTGTGGTTAACAAATTTGATAAAGTTTCATAAACGATGTTAACACTTTCATTAACATGTGTGTTGTGTGTGTTATATATATAAGCGGAGTATAAGTCAATTTGCATGTACTCGTTTTGAATTAACGATCTAGTTTGCTGCCTGGTTCCAATTTCTCGAAACTTCTTAAGCTTAACAGGCTTAAGTCGCTTATTTCAATTAGCCAAAATACATACTAATAATGGATTTTGATAAATGAAAAATGGTTTCTTCTAATTAGCGTACAGATTTTTCTTATATAATTTCTAAAAACTTTTAAAGAGGTAAATATAACGCATATTATAGAACAACAAAAATAGTGAGTTTAGCTTAATCCTGTTATAAGGGACTTAAGAAGTTTCGAGAAATTGGGGCCTGGTTATTAAACTCCATGTAGTTAAACGTCCCCTTTCTGTCCGCTACAGAATGTCAAGTGTTGTGACAAACCGTATATATAAAGGTAAATTTGACCGAGCTGGAAAATTCCGTCTGGCCCACCCCATGCAATATGAGTTACACGCATTATTGTGCGCTACTTACTCAGTGTACTGTATGATTATAGAACATGCAGACGGTAGTAAATTTCAATAACGCCAAATTAAATGTATGATTATATAAAATTTAACATGACTTTGGATTAAAAATGTAAACAAACTTTTAAAATATATATTTTAAAAATTTAAATATCTGACGTCGACATTGATATCAAATTCAAACACGGCAAGACGTCAATAAATAATTTTGCACGCTATTTTCGATGAATTTTCGAAGAATGCGTTTTCTTTGACAATATTTACACAACTGGATAAATTACAATATGGAATAAAAAACGATCCTGTTTTTTTCGATCCGGAGATAATGATCCAAGGCTCGGGCACGATGCGTTACCGATAACTCGGCAGGCCTATCTTTTTAAAGCATAAAATAGGTATTACAAGACAACGGCGAACCGTTCATTTTTACTGTCTTTTGTCAATCAAAAGAGGGGCATGACGCAAAACATAGTAATGCAAGAATAACGCGCCTATATATCCAAGTTCATTTTAATATCTTAAATGTTTTTTATATACAGGCGATGACAATAACACCAAAGCTTTGACTACACCTCGACTTTATTTAAAAAAAACATAAAACAGTGCTTTTTACAGTTTAGGTGCCCTTAGCACCGGCTTACGCGATAATTGTGTCACAGCGTCATTAAGACGTTCACTATAATATAAAGAATCCCACAAGATCAACAACCCTGCGGATGAAGTACCGGACGACTTATAATAAAAGCAGCCATAAAGCACTTAATGCCTGCAATATAATTAGCTTGCACTAAATAAGTATGGGGACCTGAACTGACGCGTGTTATCGGGTGCATGGACTAAAACCAATTTATGTTTGGCAATTTTTTTATACGACAACGAGTTTAAATATGGATAGTTCAAAGTAAATGTTTATCAGTTACATGTTGTAAACATTTAAGAAAATTGAAATCTCTAACCTACCCTAATATGTAGGTGAAACAATATGTATTAAATACGAACGGTGTCTTTTTCACATCGTCATCAAAATGATCGCAAGTTTTGTTAATAGTCGTATTTGTGTTGGGCTACATGTCGATAAACGCGTACTTGAAATTGGACTTTGATCGATCGTTAACCGAGAAATTTCTCTTTTGTGACTTTTCACGTCTTAGTACAGTACAACATTTCATGAGAAACAGGACATATTGTCATTTACAAAGTTTTACATCATTTCGAATTTGGTAGTGTAGAAACGCGTTTTAAATGTTCTTCTATATAATATTATACTAAAACAAACTGGATCTGAACACCTACTCATATATTTCAGTTAGAAACCATGTCGCAAGACTTTGTTTTTCCGAGTACATTTTACACAACGTTAAAGAGGACAAAAATATAATAGGACCATTAACATGATCGTAGAAAAAACCCCAATGCAAATAAAAGCCTTACAGTCAAATAGCACAATGAATATGAAATCATTACAGAAGAATTGTTCAATGTACATGAAGGCAGAACAGGAAAAGGGCACTGTACATGAAACCATTACAGGAAATTATGACAATGAATTTGAAAGAATGACACTAAAATACTACAATAAACATGAACGTATTAGAGTTGAATATCGCAGTGAGCAATAACGGAATACAATAAAAACACACTGGACAAGAAAGCAGTACAGTAAAGTAACACAATAAACATTAACGCATTTGTTTGCGCCGTGGTTACAATTGACTGGTGCATAACTTCAGCACTCTAACATAACGTATGATACGGTCATAAGTTACTCCTTAAAACCAGTATTTGATTCAGTATTTTATAACAATAATTGATTATTATTACCTTTCTACCTTTAAGTATGTATAACTTACTACAATCTAAGCTTGTAAAATCCATTAAGGGAAAAAGCTTGTGAGAATAAAGAATGTGTAAGTGTGAGTGGATGCGTTTGTGTTTGTGTGCGTTTGTGTACAGGAGTGCGTGTGTGTAGGCGGGGGGATTAGGGCTTATAAATAGATAAAAAAAACACCATAGAATAGTTATTATGCTTTTACTGCCTTAATGTATGTGTATTTGTTGAACTCTGTGTAAAAAATAAATGAAAAATAAATAAATAACGCAGTCCATGAAATTATCACATTGCAATTGATAGAATGATATTGAAATAACATAAACGCACTACAGTAAAACAACAATGTGAACAAGAAAGCATTACAGTCAATTAACACAGTGAGCATGAACGCACTACAGTAAAATAACAAAGTGAACAAGAAAGCATAACAGTCAATTAACACAGTGAACAAACAAAAACATTATTGTAAAGTATCAAAATGGACATGGGCTAATTACATTTTACAAAAGACTTAAACACGCAAACATGGTTATTTTTCAATTAATTACTTTCCTTCGCGATGTCTTTAATATTTTGTCAAATTTTGCATACCAATCCATAAACAGTGTTACTAATAAATTAATGCATACACGGTATTATTCAATCTGAATATGTTTACCTTGACATACTTACCCAAACTTTATCTTGAAGAAGTACAAATTTATAAATACATTAAGTGAAAGTCAAACTTTTCATCACAAAATGCTATTAAGATTATACGATGGAGCTTACTGATATATTGCATTCAATTAAAACATGCGGAGATGAAACAAATTGTTTAATGTTACAATGATCAAAAGCCAAAAACCATACCAGCACAAAGTCACCAATTATATAGAAAATTATTTTTCAAACGTTGTCTGACGTACAAAAATTAAACGGAGACGTGACACTACACTACACTTCTTGTACGTGTGGACTTCCATATATGCACTACGTCATCATTGTATACGTCTAATCACCAATGAACATCAGGGAGACATTAATAAAAACAATACAATATAATCTTCAGAGGCAAGCCCTGAAACTAAACGTTTAACGAATATCCTGTTTACAATGCCAAATACATTTACACGATTTAGCGTTGTAGTTTTAAAATGAACAACCCAGTTTCATCGGCTGGGAAGGTATGTTTTAACCACCAATAATCTATTTAGTTTGATACTTTATTTTGAAACAAAGACAATTATTCATGTTTCGGAGATAAACATTAATTTCAATATCTTTGTGAATATATATTGTGAAACCTCATGTTTGCAGTGGTGTTGGTGATGATGGCGGCGCCGACAGGAAATAACGGCGGCGGTAATGGTGGCAATGGCGGTAACAACGGGCACGGCAACAGCTGCACAAATGTTCAGTGTTTTATTTATTCCTGTTATGGTGTCACATGCCCCGGACAAACATCCTGCGAGTAAGTAATAAACAGAGAAGTATACAAAAACTCAAAGGCGAAACACTTTTTAATAATACGCAAGTATAATCATAATCGATTAACCAGCGGTTGCTCATACCTAGTACGAGTAGTGTGGAATCTTCCGCTTCAATGTTTCGGAAGTACCAAGTCGGATACAACAAATACAACAAATAGCATAGCTTTATATTACTGCAAATGATATAAGCCTGTTCGCACATCTATGGATTTAACTCCACCCAACTCATTAAAATGGTTTATTGAAATCCCTAATTTCAAGTTAAGTTTTGGTAAAACTTTCCAAATGTTAACCATTGAAGTATAAATTGAAATCAGTGTTATTAATATTAATATTAATAGATCATTAGGTGATATTTTGTGGATGTAGTGATTTAACACTGTACATAAAAGAAACGCGTATGGTTGGTCGATGTTGAACAAATATGTCTGATTAATCTAGCCTATGGCGACAGAAGAAATGAATTGTTGGGATAAATGTGTGGTATGGTACCAAAAACTAGTTTAGAGGGGCAACATAAAGGTTACACACGATGGTTGCAAAAATATAATTTTATTTTAATTTTAATCCATGATTATGTTTAACTCATTTGACTTCAAAGCTGCACTCTCACAGATTTACCGTTTTTACAACTTTTTTTTATTTTTTGTCTTGGAATGAGCAATATTTTGCGTAAATATTTGCAAACCTGTGATAAAAGATTGCTGACAAACGATCAGATCACAGATTTTCATACTTACGTTCGAAAATTAATGTTTTATGGCTGAAAGCGTTACTAACGGTTTAAGAAAAATGCATAAAACATCAATTTTTGAACTTGATCTGCGATCTATTTTTTGTCAGCAGTCTTATATGACTGGTTTACATGCATTTTCGCATAAATTGGCTTGGATTAAGACAAAAAATAATATTAGTGTCAAAACGTTCAATCTGTGAGAGCGCAACTTTAATGATCAAAACAAAATTAGTATATGATATGTGTACAAATTAAAAATATTTTCAATATTTTGGCGCTTTGAACTGTGGAATTTGTGGCCACGTAGCTATTAATTGAAAATCCTATTTTTAAAGGCTAATAGTATTTTGTTTTGTTTTGGGCCTATCAAGTGTCAACCTGAATTGTGCCCCTTTAAATCCCCAGTGACTCCAGTTTCGATGACAGTTCCAAGGCATTAGCCATATTATCTATAGATAACGATATGTTGAAACCATGTGTGATCTTTTTGTGATGTGTCTAGTATTTGTACGCTATGTGCTCATGTCCAGAATCCGGTAGACGTTTGCCAATGCGTCTTGAATACCAAAAGAAAATATTTCACTCATGACTACTCGTGGAATATAGCTTTTGCTTACTCGGTAAATTATATTACACTAAAACAAACAAGTATCCTCTGTATCACATAATTATAACTTATTGTCGTTTAAGGGCGACCTACTGCAATGTGTGTGACTTCCGATGTGTAAATCAGAAAGGAAGTGAGGAGCAACAAATGGTCTTGGGTAATGTAACGTTAACAAGAATCTGCTGCATTGAAAAATCAGCAACATAGACAACACAATATAAAATATCGATTAATGCTTTAAACCTTTTATCAATGTATTTGTAACATAGAGTAAATAAAAATACAAGACGCATTGTTTGCATTCAGTTTGCATATTATGTTTCTCGTATGGTTTGTCTATTATTAGAACAGTACTTAAAACCAGGTACTTCAGGTGAGGTGTGCGCCCTAGGGCTTGTACATTAAGAATTCGTACGCAAGCCTACCTACCTAATCAAAAAACCTTTTTTACATTATGAAGGTACTAGGAACTATCGAACAGAAGGTGAAGAGTCGACGGATACTTTGTACTCTGACACAATGCTCAAAGTTAAAAGCCAAATTGAAAACGGAAACATGTGTATATTTGCATGATAAAACGAACGACAGCGCCGCGAAGCAATTTCGACGAGGGCGTGGTGTGTTTGAATGTGTGTACGTGGTGTCAGTTTGTTTTTGGCTGTTAATATTTGCGTATGTGGTTATAATATGTCTGCATCTCTAGACCATTGTCGTTTGCGTCCTTGCCTTGTACCACTGAGTAAATATCCTTTTAAACATTCGACAACTAGGCTTGATTTTGCAATTTCCATTGTATTAATGACATCGATACCTATTTATCCAAAGTCTTGAGCCTTGTTGAACATTGTGTATATTATGTCAGGACGTTTTTCTGGTTACCTGTATCACATCGAGACGGATACGTGTTTACTCACCGAACGCGTTATATGGGTCTTTTCGCAATATTCATGTTATTATATACCGAACAATCTTTTAAGTTTGATTTTTCGGTTTTATTTTAATTCAAATCTACCTGTCATATGTCCATATATGGAATAAATTGCGCGTATGATCATTTTTAAAATACTTCAAAACCTCTCTTAGTTATCACATTCGCACTATTTGTCAGTATAATGTAGTTATGTTTTGTCTTCCTGTTTATCTGTTCACAGTTATAGCTGTTTGGATTAAGAGCATCAAAGTACTCTTTAAACTTTCGCTTACTTTGACTACTAACTTGTTATCATTATGCTTCCTTCAACTAGAGTATAATTTCAAAATACATTGTCCGCTAAATGTGTTAATCAAAATTAATGCATGTCAAATACCTTGCAATACCGTAAACCTGAAACCTAGTTAACGCCACACTGCACCAACAGTATAAGTCACGCATATCTATGTCATCGGGCAAAACTTGCTACTACATTCATTCAACCGTGTCGAATGTTTGTAATATTCCATTTGTACTTTATTATTGCATATACTCTTAAGGTAGATGAATATATTTAATTCGTAAATTACATTTAGGTGAGCTCAATGGGTGAAAGTTAAAAAGCGAATCATAATTTTGTTCGAAGTCATTAACCGATTGCTTTGAAGTTGATCACGTGATCGCGCACCACCATAAGTGTAATCATCACCCTCCCGAAATCCTTTTACACATCCGCATTTGGAAAATATCATCTGTATTTGTTGTTTATTATTAGATATGATCAATTATTAATATATAAGTCCATTACATTGGTTCACATTCATTGATTTACTAATTAAGAAATTAGGCGGCATTTTACACCCCTCTTGAGTAAGCGTGTGGTTGGTTTTTGATAGATAACTGTGCCGAATTATTGTCAAATAAATGTATAATCAAAAACATGATGTCACTGCAAATGTTGCTTAAAGGTTTGTATGATAAATATTATAAAATATTAATTTACGGCTGACCCATTATTTCTGTATCAATTTAATTTTGTTCTTTTGTCATATCTCTAATATTTTAATTCTGATGGGAAATCAAGAGAAATCATTGATATATTGACTGATATTAAGATATCTGGTATGTTAAATTAGAATCGCTTCTCAAACGATCGTTCAATTGTGATCATTTAAAAAAATATCTCGATTAAATTCAAAGCAGCAAACATTAACAATATTAACAATATAATTGAATTATTAGGTTTGAAAGAAATTTAAATTATTTTTAGTTTGTCTTCACTAATGTCTTAATTATGAATTTGACACTCAAAACGCAAATCTTCATTTTTTATTTAAAAGGTAATATCTATTTGACTGACATTTTTTTTTCAGATTAAATCACTTAAAAAAATTGCCTACCCGTCGCCATTTCCATTTTTGTGAATATGACGTCAATTGTGCACGTGCTGTTTCCATCGGGCAATAATTGCTCTCACGTGCCGTTATAATCTCACAGGATGAGATGATGATATTTTTTGAGGGAGCGAATGTTTATTAAAAAAAAGATTGCTATGCGTCATAAACTAAAAGTAAAATATTAATATAACAAATAGTCTTGTTTACACCATCACAGGCTGATACCGGCACTCTTGGTTCTAGTAACCTGGTAAATGACTGCGGGAACCATTTAAAGATAGTATTACATAAAAGTGTTATAATAGTCGCTTAATTGGCATACGATTTGAATATATTTGTGTAAAATAAACGTAACAAATGTGTCGTGTTTGAATTGAAATGATACATATTTTACCACGTGTTGTTGTCTAATAATGCTTGGTTTCTTGTTCCTTTGCCATTATCACGCCCGAGTATTTGTATTCCTATAATTTGGAACTCATATCCATGGTTCTTATTAGACATAAATAAGAACACGTTAATGAATCTATGTTCCGTATGCACAGTGCTTCTCGAATATTCAAAGGGAGATAAGTGTTCATTGTGTTTGCTATAGTTCCCGATGTGTTACTCTACCTTTTAAAGTTGTTTGACGCCTACTAAATGCGTGCTCCATCAACTTCCATTCTCCCGCTTTGCATTTCGTTTATTTGTACAAACGTCAGTATGATTTATATTCTATACTTATATCTGATATTGTTATTAAAGATGCACTCTTACTCCAAAAAATGATTTACCACAAATACATTAAATGCAAGGTTAAAACCTTGTTATTAGTAATTTTCCATAAAGGCATTATTTAGAAAGTAGTTACAGATGCACTATTATAATTACTCACATACAAGATATAACACAATAAAAATATTGTTTAAATATTCGAAAAAGGATGAATACATGTCGAAAACAATGGTTCTTATGAGGCATATAGAGTTTAATTTGAAAAAAATGTGCATAAAACAAGGTATTTTTAACCTTATGAGGCTAAAGTAGATCACTGTAAATATTTTAGCATTCATCAATCATTTAAAAAATTTTTTTTGCGTTTTCAGCTATTAAATACACGGTTACAATCTTGTTTTCAGTAATAATATTTTTTTATAAATTCATTTTTAGTAAGCAGTGATAGGTTTATCAGTAAAACAGATATTTGTTATACATGTGTATGTATTGATTTTAAATAAGAGTGTCCCTTTGAAGGTGTAATACTCAAAATGTATTTTTGCAAAAATGTGTATGCATTGATTTTTTGAAGAGTGACACTTTGAATATACATGTTTCAAATCGGAAAATATTAAACCGTGTAAGAGTACATTTACTACAGGCTGACTAATATTTCGTTTCAATAATATGCAGACTGTGTCTCATTGCTTAAGTAACTATAAATATGAATATTGACACCTGTTAAACTATGTTGTATAGCATAACAACTGTTTCAAAGACAGGGAATATATGTCTTAGACAGGATAACACCAAAGAGGGAGGTTTGATTTTGACAATAATTTAGACAGTGGAGCACATTTTCCTAATATCATTCAATCGGCTGATTTTAAGTTTTACAGTGATTTTGGTTTGAAAAACAGCATTTTCGGAAATGAAATGTTTTAAAATTGATTATCATGCATTTGAGAATAAAAATCAGTGGTTCCTATAGTATTTTCCGGTTGATGTTATACTGAAGAGTATTAGTTTAAATTAAAAACAACAAATACCATGACATCATTCATACGTAAAATGACGGAGCAAAAGTAATAAAGAAAAATTCCATGTTATTAGTAATGTTTTAGTTTAATTTCAGGGGAGATTAAATGAAGTAAAGAAAACGAAACAATAAGGCATCGTATTTTTAAAAAACACAAACTATAACGAACACAAAAAGTACATTTCCAAATATGGTGACGCCTTAATAGCTTCTGAGTCGGTGTTGCTTGAATAGCCAGCTGAACGTTGAAATTCTTTATGATAAAGCGTTGTCTTTAATTCCGACCTCTAACATGGTTCATGGACTGAAGTTATACTCTAAATCGAACTTTACTAAGGTTGTTGTTCTTTTGTTTTGAAATAGTTCCCTTATTTTTCAATCTTTTGCGTTCTAAGAGGAACATCAACAGGGGATTTAACGGTTTAATGATTAATCTTTTAACAGATTACGGCCGACAAAAAGTTTTCGAATCAGTTGTTATTTTTGTATGTTGTCACATTTCTAAGATAATGTAATTCTTATGGGAAATCAAGACTGAAAATGGACTGATATTAAGATTTCAGAATCATTTTTAAAGGACAATATCATCTCAGACGATCGTTCAGTTGTGTTCAAATTGATCCTGATTGGAATCAAAGAAGCGTAAACATAGGAATATTTACGATATTATTGAATAAGTCATACATCATTACCGCATATTTTAGTTTATTTTAAACATATTTATTTTACAACGATTGTGAAACAAGTTATTACAACATTATATTAATCACTCTCGTTGGCACGATTTTACGCGAGAGTGTGGTCTTGTGTTGTGGGGGAAACCGGAGAACCCGGAGGAAACCCACTTGTCCGGCTTGGTGACCACAAACCAAACTCACATGCGCCCAAGCCGGGAATGAACCCGGGTCGCCTAGGTGAGAACCGAGTGCGCTAACCATTGCGCTAACCGGACAACCTAATATATTGTAAAAGTTCTTGGTCCGTATTCAATTACGTCTTGATTGGCAGTTTGAGATTCAAGATTCAAAAGTGCAAATCTTTATTCTAGTATACAGTGGATATTTAGAGAGCGATGTTGTTAAATTAGACATATATGTTCCATTCCATGTTTATCAATAATGTACACATTCTCAGTAAAGAAAGAACTATATTATAGGTAATTCACGACATTTGAAATTCGCCTTTTTTAGCCTGAGTCTCATGACGTTAGTGAATTCGGCCCCAAGACCCGAACCGTGATTACGTACAGTCTCAAGTTCAAGTATAGTCTTAGATTCAGAAAATCAGTTTTATTAAATTACAAAGAACCATCTTTGTTTTTTCCTTAATTTAATTTATAAAAAATGCAAAAAAATGTACGATTTTGAAAAGTAATGAAATTCATCAGATTTCTTTAAGTTTAAGTCAGTACGTCATATAGAAAGACTATTTAATAATGCAATAGACACTACAACGCTGAGAAGAAAATTTATTTAAAAAACAAACAAACATTAAATGCCCCACAGACACTCAAGAATATTAAAAAAATACCCTGGAAACAACAAACAAGCGTAAACATAAGAAGACAACAAGCACACAAATTATGAGACACACAACGCCATAGCGAGAGATAAACAAAGTCTAAGCAATATCAATTGCTCCGAGAGACAGTTTTCAATTCAATGTTAAGGATGAACGATTAATATCCATTGAATTTTTAGTTTAACCTCATGTTTTTAACATTATTGTTCTGTGTATGAAGCATGAGCAGTTTGATTTTAACCTATATTTAAAGAACTCTTACATAAAGTCTATTAAAGTCAAGGGTAAAGGTCAGACTACTAGTATTACAAACATAACTGTGTCAGACTATGACATGAATAGCGATCTTGTTTAGATGCAAGGTCCGCCTAATTTTAACCGTTCCGATATGGAGGTAAATGTGTATGTAAATGTATATATATATATATATATATATATATATATATATATATATATATATATATATATATATATATATATATATATATATATATATAAATACTCCTTCACATTGTAAAATATAACAACAGGAAAATGATATTCGTATGAAAACTTCAGAAACAAACTCAGTAGCCAATGATTAAAAATAAACCCCGTTTAATGGCACAGGGTAAATGCCAATGAACATAGAACACAAACACGAAAAATCACAAGAAACATGGACCAACAGCACAAAACTCTACTGACAAGACAGTGTACATATACGTCATGAAACAACTAGGTGTGTTTACCAAGGATTGTAATGTACCGCCTTGGAACGGTCTGTAAAAAGTATATTTACTTGGGGCTTTAGACCAGTTTGCACAACCTCACATTCATCCCAACAATCCAGAATATAGTAAAAAGAAGATCTTATCAAAGTATGCAATAACTTGATGGAACTTAATCATAAAGCAAATAATAATAGACCAAAAGGTGAACCCAAGTACTTATATGATTAGCGATCCCAACTCTATATGCAGACGAAGGAATACAATTCAGAGTACCTAATGCATTAACTTTTCAAAGAAACGATGCAGTTTTTGTTTGAAACTATGAACATCACACACAGTCTGCCTTAGTAAATAAACGGTTTGGTAACTGTGTGATCACAGAGTTTCATAATTAAAAGCATCAGTGTGCTAAAAATGGGACCAGCAAAGAATACTTTATTAAAATAAAAACACGACAAGTATTTTCTTCCAAATGAAAAGAAAACAAAAAAATATAGTCCAACCTTGAAGTTCCAAGTTAGCACTAAACTGTAATTGTTTATGTTTTTAATGAATACATATAAATAAATGTAATGTTTTGATGGAAGTATTTTTTTAAAGGATTTGTCTGATGGCCTAGCACCAAAAATAAATATTCAAGACATGAACTAGCATTACTCTGATGGCCTTTTATTGTAGGGTACCACAATATTAAAGACATGAATTCACAATAGTCTGATAGCCTCTACTTTTCTGCTACCACACAATTAAAATCATGAATTCACATTAGACTGATGACCTCCCCTTTCCGATTTTACAATATTAAAGGCATGAACTCACAATAGTCCGATGGCCTCTACTTTTGTGTTACCAAACAATTAAAAACATGAATTCACATTAGACTGATGACCTCCCCTTTCCGATTTTACAATATTAAAGACATGAATTCACAATAGTCCGACGGCCTCTACTTTTGTGCTACCAAACAATTAAAAACATGAATTCACATTAGACTGATGACCTCCCCTTTCCGCTTTCACAATATTAAAGACATGAAATCCCAATAATCTGATTGCCTCTACTTGTTTGCTACCACAATATTAACGAAATGATTCCACATCAGACTGATAGGCTCCTATTTCCGCTTTCACAATATTGAAGACATGAAATCACATATGTCTTATGGCTCTACCTTTTCGCTACCAAAAATATAAGAGACAGGAATTGGCATTAGTCTGAAGGCCTCCTCTTTCCGCAAAACAATATTGAAGACGTCAACTCCCATTCACAATATTAAAGACATGAATTTGCATTAGGCTGATTGCCAGACCTTTCTGCTACCACAATATTGAAGATGTCAATTCGCATTGCTTCAACCCGACTTTCAAGTCTCGGAAAAGCTATAGAAGCGATCTTCAGGAGCTGCATTCGGCACTCTTTGAACCAAAATACGTAGAGGCAAGGATCAGCAACAGATGCAAATAGTTCCATAATGTTGAACATTGTGTATTGGTAAATACCGTTGTCTGTTTCAACAGTTGCACTCACTATCAGTAAAAGGAGAGGAATGATCGAGGCAAACAGAAATGCAAATGACAGTCCTGTGCCTTTTTGAATCATGTCTTTCCACAAATTATTTCTTTCAGAACGATCCCTCACAGAATTGTTCACAATGTTGAAAATCTTGACATAAGTAAAACAGCACACCAAAAAAGATATTCCAATGGCAAATGCAGGTTCATATTTCATGTTGCTTTCACACTTTGGGAAAACCTCCCCGGCAACATACGTGCAACTGAGGAACGTGAAACTCAACGAAAATGCCGTATAGACAACCCAAAATACAGCAACCGCGTTTCTCGTACGGGTGTATATAATTTACTTTATATAAAACCTACTTGAAGTGAAAACAATCATTCGTTCTATTCCCATTATTGCAACTGTTATAAAATGTAATGACACACATGTCCGACAAATTCCTATAAATGGAAATGCTGCGATGGTTCCCCATGTAATGTTTCCTCCAATGAGACAAACGTTTGACATAATGTGAAACACCATCAATCCAGTAGATAAAAAGCGATTGAGTCTTGGAGTTTTTTTGGTTATGAACATAACATACAATGCCACAGCGTTTATTAAACACGTCGTTCCAAAGGCTGATCCGAAACCTATTTTTGATTTCAGCGGAATCATCGTGGGTAGATTTCGCTCAAGTCCATTTACTGGTTTGATGAAATAATGATACAAACAGTTCATTTTGTAATTCCGTTCATATCTTGTTCGAACATTGTGGTTTGTGTCCGTTTAAATTTCAGAATATTTATCAAAATAATATACATTATATATGATTACCCATGTAAATTTGTCCGACAATAAGGACTATATACATTTGATTATATATATATAGTTCATCGATGAATCTTTGCAACCCATCTTAGACAAAATACGCAACACTAAATCTATAAATCTAATTTTATGTAATTATTACGATACTCGCATTATACAGTGTTAGCGCGATGTTTATACGTAATATTATATTAATTAATTGCAGTTAATCTTGGCTTAATTATACATAGACAAATTGTCTTTGGTCGGGATTGTTGGGATAAGAGTGAGGTTATGCACACAAACTGGTTAAAACCCCCAGTATATTCACATTTTACTGACCGTTGCAAGGCGGTACCTAACAATTCTTGGTAAACATACCTAGTTTTATATATAGTATATATGTATTGTGTTGTTTGTGGAGTTTTGCGCTGTTGTAACATGTGTCTTGTTTGTGATTGTTTGTATTTGTATTCTATGTCTTTAGCGTTTACCCTGTGCCATTAAACGTTTTTTTTGGCCACTGAGCTTGTTTCTGTAGTTTTCATATACATACTAATACCGCTGAGCGAAACTCAGGAGTCTTGATCAATCAATGATAATTCTTTTATATTTGAAAAAAAAAACGATATTGTCTTTTAATTATAGAAAAAAAAATCTGAATCAGGGAAAATGCAAAAGCATACAAAATCATTATTAAAATTACTGAAAATGGTACTTGACTCATAACATATTAAAATGTAACTGTATAATGCTATTTTCGTTCATTTTTAATGGGTGTATATATCCCCATACAGTTTATACGCACCGCGTTCCGACCGATTGGGTCAAGAGTACTTGTTATCAGGTCCCGAATACCGTGTAATAAAGGTCGGAGTGAGTTGGGTTCAGCCTCATTTTTGGTTCTTTGATAGGCAATGGTAGCATTTGTGAAACGTTTAGTTCTTGCACACCGGACATGCATTTCCGGTGAATATTCCGTTTGACGTCTGCATTGGTCTAAAATTACTACGCGTCATGACTTCAGTAAACAACATCGCACGCGCTTTTTATTGAATTGTACAAAATACGTTTACTACGTCAAAGTTTTCACCAATGCATAATTGAAGGTTTGCAAGAAAAAATATATATCATGTATTTCCTGTCCGGATCGAGAACACGACCCTCCTAGGGCATGCTGCTTGGTCGGTAACAAGGCCAGCGTCGGGTTTGATTTTTTTTCTCCCACCTCAGATAAGTAGATCAAATAATTTAACCATGCTAGATATTCTTATCTAGCCCACGGGCGAAGATAAACTGCTCGTATGGAACTCCTTTTTTAATGGTCACAACATTGTAATTACCTCCCTTGTTGAAGACTGTCGTCAATAGTATCAAGGAAATCTTGTCTTATGGTAATATTTAGAACGCTAATTAATTATTTCTCGCTTCAAATGTCACCAAAAAACAGTGTTCAAGCACCATTCAAGAAATAATGCTTCATACTCCTTAGAACTATTTAAAAATACCGATTTGACTATTAACATTAACTGGATCATTGCGCGCATATCCATGACAACCACGTGCTATCGCATATCTATACGCAATTATTTTCACTAAGCACAAAAGAGTTCCAGCACAAAATACATTTTTACTTAATTTTGTTTAACTGGGGTGGTAGAAAAAGCATCTACCATAGCCGCTCGTGTAAGATAGGTTCATCCCGACCCTCGCGCAGGGTGTTTTGAGGAAACTCGTAAAACCTCGTTTCCGTAAAACACCCTACGCTCGGGTCGGAATGAACCTATCTTACACTCTCGGCCATGGAAGATACTTATAATCTGGACCGGAAGCACATGATACATATCTTAAACATATGTTGGTGTTTTATTAGGAATGAAATGAATAAATTTTTTGTAAGTCGTTATAGTGTATAGTATAATTTAAGTTCCATCGAAGTACCCCAGTGAACATGATAATGAGATTGAAATGCGAATGCAGGTAGAAACTTATGTCATGCTGCAATGAATACTTCAACAAATAATCTAGAAAGTGTACTTTTAATTTTAAGTTGTACTTTTTTAATTGTAAAACACATGACTTTTTTGTATAAGCATTTACCATATGCAGCAGAATCGAGTTAGAGGCGCAACAACTTTTTGGAGACGAGCCAACACCAAATACCGTAAGGCAATAATTTTAATTAGGCCAAAAAATTGTTTGTTTAGGGTAACCTTCCCAAAATTTCTAGGTAGGGTAGGTAGGGATTTTTTTTTATTTTTTAATTTTTTTTTCAAAATCTGTCGTAAGTTCAGAGTGTTTTCTTGCACATGGTAGTCTTTCCTACATTACTGTCATTGCCTGACTTTGTTTTATCATATAAACAATAATCCTGATAAAAATCTGCATTTATCCGCCCTTCGTAACTCTCTATTCGCAAACGAATATTTTTTTTGCTCAGAAACGGAAAAAAATAGTCGGGTTACCCGAAACGGACATATTTTTTTTTATGCCTTACAGAATATTACACTGAGTGTATTGTAAAGTAAGGCCTCCGGCCTAAAAAAACCCAGTTATTCTTACATACAAAATAACAACATGAACATTAGTACAATGATAAACAAGCTATTTGTTTTGTTATGATCAAATACTATTTAAGTTCGAGCAAAATAATCCCACTTATGGTTTCATATATTAAGTTATATTGGTGCAATATGCTTGTATGTTCTTCAATATTCCGTACGAAAGCATTCGATATAGAAATAAAGTGCTCATATTGACATATTGTTGTGGTAAATAAAAAGCGTATATGGTAAACAGTGTTATATCAACGGTCGTTATTGAGTTTGAAAACCTTTCTCTTGTTTCAAAAAGCGTTACAAATGAACTTTGCGATCAATTATATATTGTGTTTTGAGTCTTCGGACATTATGCTGTAGACTTTTGTTTCCGTACTGTTTGTTTTTGGTAATAAAGTTAGATTTGAAATATTTATCCTACAAATTTAAATACAAGGTGCAACTTATCAACATTTGAAATTCGTCTTCAATAACATGTACATATTAAGCAAACATTGAGGGTAATATCTAAATTCACGCTCTATATTCAAGTGCTGACCCTTTTCGACATTAAAGAATGACTAGTGTAATCTATTCAAATTTAAGTTTCTCTGATATTTACACAAACATATTCAAATCGAAAACCCGCTAATGTATCCGATCGTTTTTCCTGCATGCAGACGTTGATTTAACCTCGCTAATGCGGTTTTGTCTTTTGGGATTTGCATTCGGTGCTAATTAATAGTTATTATTAGTTTGTTATAGTTTACTTAGCTATTAAGTCGGCATAAGCCGTTCGTACGACACAATGGTTTACGCAGGGATCGCCAGTTTAATTAACACAGCTTATACGAAATTAACATTCGATGCTAAGTAATACTTATTACTCAATGTTTGTTACTAAGCCATTAATCGGTATTAGCTGGGAACTGATGATCACAGTAGTCAAATAATTTATGTGTGAATTAGTGCAGTTTAGCCATTATTGTTTTAAAGTAGCCATTCGGAACTCCTCGGCCATTTTTATCGAAAACAACCTCCGATGTATTTGATCGGTTTACATAATCAGAACTTGGTATGTTTAAGTCCACTTTAAATAGATCGCGTAGTAAATTATTTTTGCAGTTAAAGGTAATGATTTGACTCCTGGGAATTGTAAATATGTTTGCAATAATACACTTCACTGGCAATCAATTTAAACTTAGATCAACAAGTATAAGCTAACTACTACATTGAATTAATGATATCATTCAAAAATTTGCGAACTACTTCTACTGATGTACCGACATACATCCGAGGTTGTTTTCGATAAAAATGGCCGAGGAATTCCAAATGCAAATTGGCATGCCTTGACACTGGTATACCAGGGGTTACCAAGTATAATACCTTGACTACTATTAGAACTCAAACAATATGCTGAAAGCGCTGAAGAATGTAGGGATTTCAAATTTAAAATGCTGATATGAGACCAAACTTATCTAAAACATAAGTGAACTTTTTAGCATGTCATAAAAAGCTTAAGTAGGTATTGCCAGACTGCTATGTCATTGAATTAAAATTCTTCAATGGTATAAACCAGGGCATTTATTATATATTAACTAACCAATACCACTACAGTCAATACATTAATACCCAAGGCAAATATCATACCATAATAACAGCACTAATGTGAATCGATCTTTATGTTCATTATGAATGATCCCGACAAAGGCTCCCTCCTGTTCCAGCTCATGGTCAATTATGTTTGATCCCGACATAGGGTCCATTACGTCCCGGCTCATGGTCCGTTATGTTTAATTCCGACATAGGGTCCCTTTTGTCCCGGCTCATGGTTAATTATGTTTGATCCCGACATAGGGTCCATTTTGTCCCGGCTCATGGTCAATTATGTTTGATCCCGACATAGGGTCCCTTCCGTCCCGGCTCATGGTCCGTTATATTTAAACCGACATAGGGTCCCTTCTGTTCCGGCTCATGGTCCGTTATGTTTAATCCCGACGTAGGGTCCCTTATGTCCCGGCTCACGGTTAACTATGTTTGATCCCGACATAGGGTCCCTTCCGTCCCGGTTCATGGTCCGTTATATTAAGTCCCGACACACGGTCCCTTCCGTTCCGGCTCAGGGTCCGTTATGTTTAATCCCGACATAGGGTCCCTTCCGTCCCGGCTCATGGTCCGTTATATTTAATCCCGACATAGGGTCCCTTCCGTCCCGGCTTATGGTTAACTATGTTCGATCCCGACATAACGTCCCTTCCGTCCCGGCTCATGGTCTGTTATATTTAATCCCGACATAGGGTCCCTTCCGTCCCGGCTCATGGTCCGTTATATTTATTCCCGACATAGGGTCCCTTCCGTCCCGGCTCATGGTCCGTTATATTTAATCCCGACATAGAATCCCTTCCGTCCCGGCTCATGGTCCGTTATATTTAATCCCGACATAGGGTCCTTTCCATCCCGGCTCATGGTCCGTTATGTTTGATCCCGACATAGGGTCCATTCCGTCCCGGCTCATGGTACGTTATGTATAGTCCCGACACACAGTCCCTACCGTCCAGGCTCATGGTCCGTTATATTTAATCCCGACATAGGGTCCCTTCCGTCCCGGCTCATGGTCCGTTATGTTTGATCCCGACATAGGGTCCATTCCGTCCCGGCTCATGGTACGTTATGTATAGTCCCGACACACAGTCCCTACCGTCCAGGCTCATGGTCCGTTATATTTAATCCCGACATAGGGTCCCTTCCGTCCCGGCTCATGGTCCGTTATGTTTGATCCCGACATAGGGTCCATTCCGTCCCGGCTCATGGTACGTTATGTATAGTCCCGACACACAGTCCCTACCGTCCAGGCTCATGGTCCGTTATGTTTAATCCCGACATAGGGTCCATTCCGTTCCGGCTCATGGTCCATTATGTTTGGTCCAGACACACGGACCCTTCCGTTCCGGCACATGGTCAATTATGTTTGGTCCAGACACACGGACACTTCCGTTCCGGCTCATGGTCCATTATGTTTGGTCCCAATATACGGACACTTCCGTTCCGGCTTATGGTCAATTATGTTTGGTCCAGACACACGGACACTTCCGTTCCGGCTCATGGTCAATTATGTTTGGTCCAGACACACGGACCCTTCCGTTCCGGCTCATGGTCCATTATGTTTGGACCCAACGCACGGTCCCTTCCGTTCCGGCTCATGGTCCGTTATGTTTAATCCCGACATTGGGTCCATTCCGTTCCGGCTCATGGTCCATTATGTTTGGTCCAAACACACGGACCCTTCCGTTCCGGCTCATGGTCAATTATGTTTGGATCCAACGCACGGTCCCTTCCGTTCCGGCTCATGGTCCGTTATGTTTAATCCCGACATACGGTCCATTCCGTTCCGGCTCATGGTCCATTATGTTTGGTCCAAACACACGGTCCCTTCCGTTCCGGCTCATGGTCCATTATGTTTGGTTCAAACACACGGACCCTTCCGTTCCGGCTCATGGTCCATTATGTTTGATCCCGACATAGGGTCCATTCCGTTCCGACTCATGGTCCATTATGTTTGGTCCCAACGCACGGTCCCTTCCGTTCCGGCTCATGGTCCATTATGTTTGGTCCAAACACACGGTCCCTTCCGTTCCGGCTCATGGTCCATTATGTTTGGTCCAAACACACGGTCCCTTCCGTTCCGGCTCATGGTCCATTATGTTTGGTCCAAACACACTGACCCTTCCGTTCCGGCTCATGGTCCGTTATGTTTAATCCCGATATAGGGTCCATTCCGTTCCGGTCATGGTCCATTATGTTTGGTCCAAACACACGGTCCCTTCCGTTCCGGCTCATGGTCCATTAAGTTTGGTCCAAACACACGGACTCTTCCGTTCCGGCTAATGGTCAATTATGTTTGGTCTAAACACACGGTCCCTTCCGTTCCGGCTCATGGTCCATTATGTTTGGTCCCGACACACGGACCCTTCCGTTCCGGCTCATGGTCCATTATGTTTGGTCCCAACACACGGACCCTTCCGTTCCGGCTCATGGTCCATTATGTTTGTTCCAGACACAGGGACACTTCCGTTCCGGCTCATGGTCAATTATGTTTGGTCCAGACACACGGACCCTTCCGTTTCGGCTCATGGTCCATTATGTTTGGTCCCAACGCACGGTCCCTTCCGTTCCGGCTCATGGTCTGTTATGTTTAATCCCGACATAGGGTCCCCGTCCGTTCCGGCTCATGGTCCATTATATTTAATCCCGACATAGGGTCCCTTCCGTTCCGGCTCATGGTCCATTATATTTGTTCCCAACGCACGGTCCGTCCGTTCCGGCCCATGGTCCGTTATATTTAATCCCGACATACGGTCCATTCCGTTCCGCTCATGATCCATTATATTTAATCCCGACATAGGGTCCCTTCCGTTCCGGCTCATGGTCCATTATGTTTGGTACCAACACACTGTCCCTTCCGTTCCGGCTCATGGCTCATTATGTTTGGTCCCGACACACGGACCTTTCCGTTCCGGCTCATGGCCCATTATGTTTGGTCCCGACACACGGACCCTTCCGTTCCGGCTCATGGTCAATTATGTTTGGTCTAAACACGGTCCCTTCCGTTCCGGCTCATGGTCCATTATGTTTGGTCCCGACACACGGACCCTTCCGTTCCGGCTCATGGTCCATTATGTTTGGTCCCAACACACGGACCCTTCCGTTCCGGCTCATGGTCAATTATGTTTGGTCCAGACACAGGGACACTTCCGTTCCGGCTCATGGTCAATTATGTTTGGGCCAGACACACGGACCCTTCCGTTTCGGCTCATGGTCCGTTATGTTTGGTCCCAACGCACGGTCCGTCCGTTCCGGCCCATGGTCCGTTATATTTAATCCCGACATAGGGTCCCTTCAGTTCCGGCTCATGATCCATTATATTTAATCCCGACATAGGGTCCCTTCCGTTCCGGCTCATGGTCCATTATGTTTGGTACCAACACACGGTCCCTTCCGTTCCGGCTCATGGTCCATTATGTTTGGTCCTAACACACGGACCCTTCCGTTCCGGCTCATGGTCCGTTATGTTTAATCCCGACATAGGGTCCCTCCCGTTCCGGCTCATGGTCCATTATATTTCATCCCGACATAGGGTCCCTTCCGTTCCGGCTCATGGTCCATTATATTTGGTCCCAACGCACGGTCCGTCCGTTCCGGCCCATGGTCCATTATGTTTAATCCCGACATAGGGTCCCTTCCGTTCCGGCTCATGATCCATTATATTTAATCCCGACATAGGGTCCCTTCCGTTCCGGCTCATGGTCCATTATGTTTGGTACCAACACACGGACCTTCCGTTCCGGCTCATGGTCCATTATGTCTGATCCAGACACACGGACCCTTCCGTTCCGGCTCATGGTCCATTATGTTTGGTCCTAACACACGGACCCTTCCGTTCCGGCTCATGGTCCATTATGTTTGGTCCCAACACACGGACCCTTCCGTTCCGGCTCATGGTCCATTATGTTTGGTCCAGACACACGGACCCTTCCGTTCCGACTCATGGTCAATTATGTTTGGTCCAGACACACGGATCCTTCCGTTCCGGCTCATGGTCCATTATGTTTGGTCCCAACGCACGGACCCTTCCGTTCCGGCTCATGGTCAATTATGTTTGGTCCAAACACACGGTCCCTTCCGTTCCGGCTCATGGTCAATTATGTTTGGCCCCAACACACGGTCCCTTCCGTTCCGGCTCATGGTCCATTATGATTGTACCCAACGCACGGACCCTTCCGTTCCGGCTCTTGGTCAATTATGTTTGGTCCAAACACACGGTCCCTTCCGTTCCGGCTCATGGTCCATTATGTTTGGTCCAGACACACGGACCCTTCCGTTCTGGCTCATGGTCCATTATGATTGGTCCAGACACACGGACCCTTCCGTTCCGGCTCATGGTCAATTATATTTGGTCCCAACACACGGTCTTTTCGTTCCAGCTCATGGCCCATTATGTTTGGTCCCAACACACGGACCCTTCCGTATCGGCTCATGGCCCATTATGTTTGGTCCCGACACACGGACCCTTCCGTTCCGGCTCATGGCCCATTATGTTTTGTCCCGACACACGGACCCTTCAGTTCCGGCTAATGTTTCATTATGTTTGGTCCCAACACACGGACCCTTCCGTTCCGGCTCATGGTCAATTATGTTTGGTCCAGACACACGTACCCTTACGTTCCGGCTCATGGTCAATTATGTTTGGTCCAAACACACGGTCCCTTCCGTTCCGGCTCATGGTCCATTATGTTTGGTCCCAACGCACGGTCCCTTCCGTTCCGGCTCATGGTCAATAATGTTTGGTCCAAACACATGGTCCCTTCCGTTCCGGCTCATGGTTAATTATGGTTGGCCCCAACTGACCCCAACACACGGTCCCTTCCGTTCCGGCTCAGGTTCCATTATGATTGGTCCCAACGCACGGACCCTTCCGTTCCGGCTCATGGTGAAATATTATTGGTCCCCACGCACGGACCCTTCCGTTCCGGCTCACGGTCAATTATATTTGGTCCAGACACACGGACCCTTCCGTTCCGGCTCATGGTCCATTATGTTTGGTCCAGACACACGGACCCTTCCGTTCCGGCTCATGGTCAATTATGTTTGGTCCAGACACACGGTCCCTTCCGTTCCGGCTCATGGTCAATTATGTTTGGTCCAGACACACGGACCCTTCCGTTCCGGCTCATGGTCCATTATGTTTGGTCCAAACACACGGACCTTTCCGTTCCGGCTCATGGTCCATTATGTTTGGTCCAAACACACGGACCTTTCCGTTCCGGCTCATGGTCCATTATGTTTGGTCCAAACACACGGACCTTTCCGTTCCGGCTCATGGTCCATTATGTTTGGTCCAAACACACGGACCTTTCCGTTCCGGCTCATGGTCCATTATGTTTGGTCCAAACACACGGACCTTTCCGTTCCGGCTCATGGTCCATTATGTTTGGTCCAAACACACGGACCCTTCCGTTCCGGCTCATGGTCGATTATGTTTGGTCAGTTCTATCAACATTTACAAACTTTGTTTTCCAATAGAAAATGAGACAGCATTATCACATGTTGACATATTAGATTGTTACATTTCTTAGAACGTGTTTAAGACGGGTATTGCTGAATAAGATATTATATAACATAGATCATTTGATCATTTCAAAGGTACTCTTTCACAGATAAGAAAATAGCCAAATGAAGATAGTTTATTTTAAAAGGAAATCGTTTCTTTGAGGTTAAGTGTAGGTCTTAAAACATCGAACACGTCCGTCCGTAAGGTGATGTCAACATTGAAATGCTTACTTTAACTGAAATGAAACAAATTAAACAATTGAGGCACTTGCTATATACCGTTCGTTTAAACTTTACCGACGTGTAACGTTCTTCTAGGGGTCGTCTCCATCGGCAATTTTAACCGGTCCCAAATGTTTGAAAACATCCACATAGATTTATAATTTAGCCATTCCCATTATGTTAACACGTATTTGTCTGTAAAATATTAAAAACATAAACACAATGCATACATTGTTAAATATAAAACAAACATTTAAATATGTAAACCCTCGAAAAACGAATGCGCGTTTTACCGCGTTTCATGAGACATATTGTCTTTTCCCGCGTTTCATGGTACATATTTACTAAATAAGTGAAAGTTATCGCTGCCAAATGAAAACCTCGAGGTATTGAGTTTGTTGAAGTAAATACTCTTGACAAGAAAAATAATAATGAACAACACGGAACATGAACTCCATCTTTTTGATATTAAAACATGAATGTACGCTGCAGCTAAACATTTAGAATTTAATAGATCTTCTCCAAAGACAAATACTAGTTAACTTGGGCATTTCATATTGAAAGTTGTGGTATCATCTTTCTCTTACACAATATATGTTTTGTGATTGTTAAATTGAAATGTTCGCATTTAACATATTCGCTTCTGTAATAATAGCTGTCACTAAGACAGCGCGCTCGCTTTTAATCAAAGGATTGCAAAGATTTGGTGAAACCTGCATGGATCACTGTAAAAATAGATTGCATGCAATAACATGTAAAAAAGGGGGCAAAATTTGCGGTCTATGGGAAAAAGAGTTATCATAATTATATGGTTGTACGAGTATAAAGTTTTAGTGCAAAACATTAAATTCCAGTCATATATATATTAAGTTCGAAACTCATCAGTTGGTGATGATGGTGGTGGTGGAGGTTGTGATGATGATTTTGTTGATGCTGCTAATGATGATGATGATGATGCTCGTCTCGGTTATTTGTCATTGTATTATGATTACTTAGTCCAGCGTCGTCGTTCGTCAACAATATAGTATGGTTCTTTGCGACACATTAAATTCGAAGAATTCTTGTTCTTAAGAAAAAGAGGGATATAGTTTGTTTTGTGTGTAAGATCGTTATACAAGTATCGAGTGAGAACCTAAATAAACTTATTTTAAATATTAATTATATTTAATTTCTGCATTTCCCTGATAAATAACTATAAATACCCTACAAGCTCATGATAAGGTTACACTTTAGACAAGTTACAATGATCAATGGAATTTCAAGTTTAAGTTAATAATGACCATTGAAAATCTGTTTTTTTTCATTTCTGTGAATTGTACAGGAAGGCACGCTGATTTCATACGGCCTTACGACCGAAAAAAAAAAAAACAGCAGTATCTTATCAACATCTCTGGGTTGCGATCGCTTTAACTACGTAGCTGAGTGTCGATAAAGCATTTTGATATAAAGTTCCATTTAATATTTGCCAGTTATTCGTTTTGGTTTGATATGCTTACATATCATGAGATAATGAACTAATAAAACTCAAAACTTTAATGATCAGGCCTAGAAAAATACATTTGGTTCGGGTTACCCGACCCTACCATACGGAATAGGCGCCGGCCCTACCGTTTTAATAGTCAGTTCGAAAAAAAAATGAAAAAAAATTGGCTTTTTTTTTTGGCTTTTCCATATGAAGTTTGAAACCTTAAACGCTTATATAGAAGATAACTTTAACACCATTCTCCAATGATGAAAATGGCATTCTTATATAAAGCCTAATAAAAAATAAAAATAAAAAAAAGCCTACCTACCCTACCTATTTTTGAAAAGGATGTAACCCTAACCAAACATTTTTTTAGGCCTCATTATGGCTATCTAGCAATATCTTATGAAGTTTATTGTTGGGTTTGTTCCTTTTCAAATTCAGGTTCAGTAAACATATTTAATTGCTATTTGTTCTTGCCAAACTTATTTATTTTAATGTAAATTTCAAACTTCAACTGCTTTCTATTTAGTGTGTAAATATTCCTTGAATTATACAATATAAAACAAATGGAAATAGTCATGTACAAAAGTTAACGATTCAAAAGGGTTACACTGCGTAACGTATTGAATCACCATAACCTTTGACCTACGCACCCTATTGAGTGCCTCATATTTTGACCTCAACTGAATTACAAGACTGCATGCCGGAATAAAAAATGGCTAAATTCCAATACACGATAGCACAAAATTAACAACAATCAACATAAATATTACATACTGATCGTTATACAACAAACTGTTTTTCCATTTGCTCACAAAACTTCTAGAACAATTGGGTTGCGTATGTATACATTAACCAATATTTCATTAAATGAGTCTCGGATGAACTTACAACGCAGGTTTCAAAGTGTCTACTGATTATACACGTCGAAGCAAAAAAGTTTTTAGTTGGCACTGTCACTGCTGTCGAAAATCAAGCGGATTCTTTTGTATTTGCGGGTTGGATCGGACTGAGACTTAGAGACTGGCGATTGGCGAATTTCTGGTGCCCGGACATTTGTTTGCTTTGCTTATTTTCTAATTTGCAGTAAAGATGGCGCTTTTATTGATATCAAGATGCTCGAATTATTGTAACATATATTGTGTGCATTTAGCCAAATCATACACATACATTTTTGTACATTCTTCTCCTCCTGATTAATCCAGTCCACCTAAATGGCCGTCATCGTGTCTTTCAACAATTTAATACTATGGCAGACTCGATACAGAGATTCAAAAGAAGTATCCCTGAATGCTTCTTATTGTAGCTACGGATTAATCATAACATTTTACCGTGAACGGGCTCTACTGGAAGGTATTATCCAAATTATCGAAGCTAATAAGAGAAGGTCGGCTTTTGAATTTAGTTGAGAGAAACTGATTTTTAGTTTCTTGTCTACATCAAAAATGAAAGTGCTGGGTTTGCAGATTATATCTTAAAATTAAAAATAAGCATGTGGTTCATATTGATTTTAATTACGTTTTTGAAGTTTCGTAACTTGTATATTTTGGTACCAGTCGCCTTAAACACATGTATATCATAGTACCCACAATGTACATGTTCTATTCAACGGAATTAACATTAGGAATAGTTTGTTTGTTCTTACTATGGTTTCCAACAGAGGAGCAACTACAATTGTAGTTTGATTAAAAACAAAGGGGAATAGAAGTTCCTTATTAAAAACAGTGAGAGAATATTAAAACATAATATTAATTTTATAATTTCCACAGCAGTCGGTCGGCTACAATTATCCTTTTCGTTGTTTTTTACAGAAACTATTTGTTAAGTATGATGGAGAGAAAATTCCATTGAAAAGCATAAGTGGCCAAGCAATATCAGATAAACCTGATTTAAAGCACATCAGACGCTAAACGTTTACAACCAGAAACAAAACAAGACAGAAAGCTCTAAAATGCCACCTTAAACAAACCTTGTACTATAGCTATGAGCACATGTTTTGGTTACCGCCATAGAACGCTCATTGAAATAGGAGGTCACTGGGATTTTAAAATAGTTGATGAGTATGTTTACCTATACAACGATATTTTTTACTGAGTTGATAGGTGGCAGTACTCGTATCAGTCATATATGATGACTATATCGTATTTATTTATATATTTATATACTATTATATCCAAACAGTTGTTCTCAAAATATCAGACTGATACTACAGCCTATGGAAAATGTATTTGTGTGAAAATGACTATGGCAATAAATTGTGTCATCGTAGTGGACGTTTCGAAGACAACATATACTTTGTACGTTTAGCTACTCCTTAAAGTATATTGCGATAACATTGAAATTCACTGACACAAAACAAAACAGTTTCTTCGATAGTGTGTGCATTTCCTTTTCCTTGTAACCATGCATGTTTTAGTACGATGCATTATACTCTTTTTCGACATTCCTACTGAACATGATGTAAAGCATGGTTCAGGGAATTTACATCCGTCTTCGATACAACACAGAGGCGATACAATGGTAAATACTACACTTTGCAGGACGACGAAGCAAACAAAAAACAGTCAGCATGTATACATGAACAAGAAATGTTTTACAATCTCCCTATCGCCAATAATATGTTTTTCATAGTTGCTCTAGTATTCCATCAGCTGACAACATAACGTGTTTCAGGTAATAGTATACAGTCTTTGAAACTGTAGCCCATAGCAACTGAAACTGTTTTTTTTGTAAGGCAACATGACAAAGAATTACAAAAATGGTAAGGAAAAATAATTATAATTATTATATTAAAATATTACAAATAAATGAGGCTACTTTGGAAATGAATAATGTTCGCCATGTTCTGAACTGTGTATCAAAATACCACGACTCAATATGTTTATCCCTGCAACAGACAACAATATTCTGTCACACACCATGAATGGTATTCTCTTTATCTTTATCACCTTTAAGTCCTGAAAAATTATCTCCCGAACAACCAACCACCTGAAAAATTTCTACATCTGCCCACTGTGTAGCCTGGCAGACATATAGGTTTTGTATGAACACTCTGGATTGAACTATTATTCTCCATTGATAATTCTTAAGATGTTGAAAGTAGAATTGAAAGTAGTAATATTCAGACTAAACTATTATTGGTTCGCAAACTCGCTTCTTCGCTCAGAAAGAGAGGTCATTCCAATAAAACTTTTGATATAAAAAACTTCTTGAATGAAACTTCGCACACAGGCAGAAAGAACTTTTCGAAAAAAGGTATTATTTTCAGTCACAAGTGAGAAGGGGATTAAAATTCTTTAAAGAAAACAACCCCTATAAAATGCAGAATAAATTACATTTTCCCCCGCTTTGGTCCCGAAATCCTTATTCAACATTTATATAGATACGATGAACGACTACTTATGTAGCTAAAGGATGCAATTTATATTGAGTTTTCTCCCTTGGACGGACACAACTGGCGGTTTGTTACGGTTAACAATATCTGTTCTTAAATAAAAATGGACTTATGATTTCTGATAAGGCCATGTGCATATCGTTTTTCTCCATCCAAAATACTTTATTACGACGTATAAAGACAAGTAAAACTTCAAGCGCCTCGTGCAGATGAGCGATTGAGTGATTACGTCATCTACGCGTCCTGCTGTCAGGAGTGTATGGTTTTTTAACTTTGACAAAATTACACATATGACATGTACATATAAGCAAGCTTGACCTGTGGCTTCGTATTTAATTTTGTATTGATGCGTTTGGTATATAAATTAACAGATAAACTTTCTGGCATGATTTCCGGAACCAAAATGTTTAATCGTTTTAAAACGCTTTTTTCAAGTAAGTGAAAATTCTAACAAAGAGGATTGTAAATACCTTCAACTTTTCATCCATTTTATTAATATGCCTATATTATTGAGATCAATTTCTTGCCTATTTTCATTTATTGTAACAACATTTTAAGTTTTCTTTTAATTCAACATAGATCTTTTTTCCTTTAGTTAAATATTTTCACTAAGATGCCCTTGTTAAGCTGGTTTTCCGTAGAATTTAACAAGGGACGTTCAAGGTGTTCGAAGGGTTTGGATTTAGACGGATACACAGATAGACACACGAAGGACAGGTCAAATAAGGATATATTTGATTAAACAGAGCTTTGTTTTGCGATATAATAGATGTAAACCTGCAATAAAAAAGAATACATAATTATATTGTTATCGTTTTATCTTACAAATTTATGCCTTTCTTAGTAACCCAAACGTGGTATTGCACTCTATTTTATGCTGCATTATTCGTGGATTATACAAACTTAATAGCATCCTTTGCTGGACTTCTGCTTCAGTCGGGAACCATACTCTAAGTAGACGTATCTGGTGAATGAGAGCTTGTAGATTTGCTATATATTTTCCTAAGCAGAAACACCATGGATCCTATTAGAAATATGATAACAAAAAGATGTGTAAACTCTTCGAACAATAAATACTCAAACATAATATCAACAAATAAATATAATTTCATTTTGTTTAGGTTATATAACACAGATCCGAAGACAAGAAATTGAAGAAAAAATGTCATTTTTTTATTCAAATGTTATCATAATATTTTTTTTCCAAAAAAAACCCGAACTTAATTCAAAATTATATATTACACTATTTATGTTGAATGCATTGCATAAGAACTTTTTCTTTGTGTATCGGCAATACTCTCAGTTTGCTAAAAAAACACCTTGTCTTGACTTGACGATCAATCGAACAATAAAAAAAAAACAAATTCAAAATATAGCCATGATCCCTCCAATGTTGTTATGCAATTGGTACTTATTTCAAACATAACAACAGTCTCCTGAGCACGTGATAGGAGGCCTCATTTAAACAAAACGAGAATCTAGTATTCAACGATCTATTAAAAAGGTTGAATATTGGTAAGGTTAGATTGTATTTATATGGTTTCGTGAGCTTTGCCAGGAAATTCCCATTATAAGTCGATGGAGCAGAATCATTAACAAATTTTGCAAATAACGGCTTCGAATTAATAAGAAGTCTGAAAATGTATTTTGAGAAGTTCAACAGTTCAGCATTTAAATATTATTTTTATTCAAAGTATAAAACGTTGTTCTCAAAGGCTTCAACTACGAACTCGTAATCTTTGTTTTATCTTCGTTTAATCAAATTGCACAAGTACTCTTTAAAGAAAACACCCATCTTATTCACGAATCTGGGTGGCGATGGCTTCAATTGCGTAACATATGATCGATAGGGCGATTTGATTAATATGTTCATTTCATTTTTGACAGTTATTCGGTTTGGTTGATATGCTAACATTTTATCAGATGATACACCTATAAAACTCAAAACATTTTATAATGATTATCTCAGCAAAATCATATGAATTTTATTGTTGGGCTTGTTAAAATTCAAATTCAAGGTCAGTAAGACTATCTAATTTCAATTTTTCGTGCAAAACACATTAATGTTATGCAATCTTCAAACTACAGCTGCTTTCAAATTAGTGTTGAAAGCATTCATTGAGTTATGCGTAATATAACAAGTAGAAATAGTGATGTTAAACAGAGATCATGTTCAAGAGGGTACAATCCTCGTCTGACCAACCTGAATTGTGCCTTAGATAAGAGTTCGAATATTCGTCACCGCGTATGGCACAGTTATGCGATACGCGTTTCGTTTAAAATATTAGCTAATCATTGTACTGCTTGGTCGAAAAATCGTCCTAATGGGTTATAACCAGAACAGAACATTGGCCTTCTGAAGGCCCGTCGAGTTCATGAGTAATGCCGCTTAGCAGTTGGCATCATTCGAAAAATTTTAATATTTTTTTGCTAACTGTTTAGTGTTCAACAAAATATATTGTCAATAAAAGGTGCTAGACATGAGATGTTATCTAATTATCTGTAACACAAAAGGTAAACCTGACGGACATGGTATTGTGCAAACCTAAGGGGCGTATTCATTGCCGCCCTGATGGATGGGTGTGTGCACGTTTATTGTACGACACTATACTGTTTATGGGCGTAGCCCCAGTAAGAGTATTCGTCGTATAAGGTAGTTGGGTATGGTGTACCGAGGAGAGCGCACAGGTGTACAGCACACATATACATTTTTGTGTTTTATTATAAGTAAGCGAAGCTTTAACCAATATGGTTTGTGGTCGGTGCAACATGCCCAACTACCTTATAAGACGAATACTCTTACTGGGGCCTTAAACAGTCTAGTGTATGTTGTCGATATATATATGTTCTATCATAAATAAAAACAGAGGGTGCTTAAAAAAAGCCTTATTTTTACATCGTTGTTTGAAGTAAGGTTTATTTCTCCTGTCCAGCACTCATATCCCATAGTTTATCTCTTTGCATGATTTATCTTAGTTACCGTATCATTTTAATATACGCATTCGCATATCACACCAATACGCTTTGAATTAGACGAGTGCATTTATTCGATATATTTATAAATTTAGTATCCTCCTTGTCTGTACACACAATGTTATACGTGGTGTATTGTTTATGTAAACGATGATGAACAGTATACAATTAATATTCTAAATTTCCATTTGATATTTAAATGTAATATTAGAAGCATTTTGGTTGAGTATATCACCAAAGGATTACAACGTTAGTCAGATTAATCATTTGACCAAACTGCTGGTAACCTCCACGTGAATTACATCTCGCAGATGGGTTTGAACGTGTTTGTGCAAGGCTTATCAACCCACAAGTAACCGAAACTCTCCCAAAAAGCACCACAGTTGGAAACCCGGCCGTTGTTGGGTTGGTACGTTCCCCAGTCGGTAAAGGACACAGTCTTCCCGTCCAGGTATGTCCAATTGCCCTCTTTAGCCTCGTCTGTCATACCAATCCAGTGTTTAGGACCTGTGTTGTAACGAAACGTAGGATTATATGAGAGAATAGTACTGGTACCTGATTACTTAACACTGGTAAAAGACTGAAACGTTGTCACTCGTGTACCTCTTCGCTATTCTAGCCAGGTCAAAAAGCAACAACAAAGGTTCTATTAAAACGAAGAGCTAGACGTGAAACAACATTGTTTCACGCTGTCTCGTATATTATAATGTTTCTTCAGCAAAGTAAAACAACGATTCTAGTTTTAATAAGTACAACAGGAATCTGAAGCAAGTATGTATGCAGCCAAATTGATTATGACAGTGAAGTTAATATTAGAATTGGTTTTGCTATTATCTAGATAATTCTCTCAAAATAATGTTTCGCTAACACTTTTGCTAGAGACGTTGACAACATTATACCAACTGTTTATGTTATAAAAAGTCTAGAGACGTTCACAAGTCACAATCTAATCGATATTGCTGTTTGCATATCTGTATTTCTGTAACTTCCTGTTTGTAATGAAACAGACAAGTCAAACCACCAGTTTCACATGGCAACAAAGTATTCAGTCTGTTATTACGACCACGTACATGATGCAATGACCTAGTTTATTTGAATTTCTGAGGTAGAAGGTAATTACCAACTAAAGTATTATTTAAAAAATAAGGATAGGTGTTGCGTTCCTTTGCTTTTCAGCTAAGTTTAAAAAATGGAAACTAGAGTGACAATTCCAATATGACAAACGAATCAACAGCCATACACTAAGAGGACGAATACATGAGATACTAAGTCTTTGAATGGCCATTGAAATAGCATGTGGGTAGGTTTTAACTTGTGAGTAAATAAGTAAAACTTAACCTTTTCTTACTTTTCAATGTCCGCAGCAACCCTCGTAGGAACACGTTTTCTTCTGTCGTGTCAATGTGAACTAGGGAAGCGCCGATATTTTTGCAGTATTCCTGTTGCGAATAAATATGTAATTAGTTCCAAGAACGAAATCTTACGAGCATGTCTTGTCACTAGCGAAGAGGGATTCCCTGAATGAATCAATTACTAGACTCATCTTACATATCTCTGGTAACAAGGGAATGTTTAAAACTCACAAAAACCCTTGACAAAAGTATTCAACTTTGAGAAGATAAAAAATATAATGTATTCTTATGTACATTTACTACCTTTCTGTTGTCTTGTTAATGTGTATGATAGTCCGAGATATCCACAGTATTACCGCGAAAATGAAAACAATTTTTTTAGTTTAGTTCTTTTTAATCATACCAACGCCCCTTAAAGAACACATTCTCTTTTGGAAAGTGAATGCTGCCAATGGAGTCAATGGCACTCTTAATATTTCTGCTTCAGAATAAAGAGCTAAACGTAGTTGAAAACATTCGAACTACATAAATATTTAGAATCTTCGTTTCGTGGTTTTCCTTATTGTTTTAGGCTTGTCTTTCAAGAAGGCAATGTGGTTAATGTACCTTTAAAGCCACGTGCATCAGTTGCATTTTATCACCCTCGTATAATCGATCAACAAATAAAACAACAATACTGAACATTAACCCAACTCTGATGGAATACTTTATATGTGAAATGACGATGAACAAGTATACCTGTGCGCTGTCGAATGTCAGGTCACTGTCCCCGAACTTGTAGCACGATTCCTTAAACCTCGTCCACCCGTCCTTACAACGCTTATCTTCTGCAATATTTAATCAGCAATAAAGAGAACAAACGCGGTTAAACCTCAGGTAAAACTCAGATCTAAAGCATGTTTATTTTATTATTATTATGTGTTTCATTAGAATATGATTATGCTTTTATCTAAGTCAGAATATATCAATTGCAACTGAATGGTTTTTGTGGTATTTTTTTTACATCTTTTACGTTAAAGGCCTAGTTTAATCCTTCTATATGTGACACCCCCCCTCCAAAAAAAAAAAAAAAAATCATGTATAGTACACAACTTCTGTGTATTATTCTTTATCCAATTGCATAATTGTCTTATCAGATCTCTGATCTGAGTAACCTGCTGTGCAGTTTTCGAGGATTTATTAAAGAAATGGACCCTAAATAGCCCTAAGCCAATAAAAAATACACAGGAAAATGGCCCCTACTGTGACACCAGTGCAATTAGCAGGAGATGCACAGCAGGGGATTGTCATGCCAAACATTCCTTAAACTAGGCCTTTAAGAGTTAAAATGTGTATTAACATAATCACAGACACTAAATGCTCCACTATAGCAATATTCATAAGAAAGAGAGGTACATGTTTCTACGACTTACTCTTTTCAGTTTCGTCACATTCGGCCAATTTCTCGCTCAGTTTCCTGGTGAGAATTTCCTGTTCCAAACTCATTTTATTCAGCCTCTGCTCCATTTCAGACAGGCGATCTATAGTCCTAAAGGTTACATAAGGCAACATTGATGACAATTTATAATACAAAGAGGCATTTGATAGACAAGGAAAAGGAACAAACATTTTTTTTACAATCTTATGTCATTACTCAAAAGGTTAATATGCATAGTAATTACCAATGAGGAAACAACCCGTCATTTTAAAACATTTTCTGTAATACACAAACTTGTACTAATGGAACCACATTTCAAATCACATCGATGGTTTAAAGAAAACATGAACACAATTATTAATATCGTTCGCCAGTTGATGCGTTTCGATACATATCGATTCTGCTATGCATCGCAAGATATATCGACTTATCAATACTATCTGTTATGTGGTGCTTATTATATCTTGTTCATTTATAACTACATACAGTGAAAACATCGGGCACGCATGAAAGAAAAAAAAAGAAAGGTACACAAGTGAATGTTGTGATTTTGAATAAGGTATTATTAACACTGTGTATTGGATATACCGTTCCGTTGTCAAGCAGAAGTAAATCGTTAATTTAAATATGCAAAGTGTCTAAACGAGTCCGTCTTACAAACCTTTATACTCTAATTGTTGATTTTCGATTTTATTTAACCTGCGCAATGCGTATTACAAATACAAATAAATCTCTATGTTATTATGATACAATATTTCATATATTTAAATAAAAAGCCGGTTTCCCACAATTGTTTTTTAACTGACTTAGAATACAACCCGATTGGTTGATACATTTTCGATGCAATATCTGACGCAGGGAATGTGTATCGGATGTTTGGCAGTAGGCGGACCTTTATACACCCGCGAAAGTTGAAGTTCTTAATGATTAAGTCTACTACTTAATGGTTGCCTATCTGCAATCTTGTTGGCTGAAAATGTAGGTTGTATTTTTACTATGTATACAAAACGAAAGGGAGAGACTGTCACATTAGGTCTTATGAAACAGTAAATAACATTTACATATAAAGTGTTAAAATAATGCAATCAGTATAATGCTACTGACTGATATAACATTTAACTTTATAACTCTGGTTTTAATTAAAAGTAACAGGCGGATACAAAGTAATAAGCCCACTAAGACTTACATGCGACTTGTGTACGCCAAAAATACAGCGTTCTTTAAATTTCAATCTTACGTGTGCAAATGGCCTTGCTCCTTGCCAAGTTTATGTGTCATACCCAGATGTTTATATTTAAAATAACTGTTTTAGCCTTTGTGAAAAATAACGCATTGTAGTTGTGTTTATAAAAATGTTAACTTGACACTTTAACAAATCCGCAGTAATGGTGATAACCAGCGTTTGCGGCCGTGGTTTGATGATGATGATGATGATGATGATGATGATGATGATGATGATGATGATGATGATGATGATGATGATGATGATGATGATGATGATGATGATGATGATGAAGAAGATAAGGAGGAGGAGTATGAGAAGGGTGAGGAGTTATATCTCGCAGCTTTTAAGTTTAGTCCAAATGTTGTAGTTAAGTTTCGTCAACTCGTTATGTCAGGTAAACTGATATATAACACAGATTCTCGATTATAAAAACTATGATGCTCGTTGCTATATTTGTAAATCATAATGTGTAGAAAATAACATGTTTTGTTAAACATGTCCAGTCGTTTACAAAGGTGCCTCAAAAAAAACATTCGAAAGTACAAACTTTATCGAATTAATGACATTTTAAGATAAAACTATTAATTAAAACTAAACATTACCAAATATCTTCTTTGAAATACTCAGTCCGAAAACATTGAACCTCGTGATTAATTTTATGGTTATATTGACATGTGTGGTTCAACAAACAGAAAAACAACAGCAACTTCCATCCAAAAACAGTTTTAGATTATGAGAAATAATATAGAACAAATACAGTGAAATATGATAAAATAAGCGAATATGACTACAAATGAATTCTTAATAATCGAAATATATCTAGTTTTGTTTCGTGTAAGTATTTTATTATAACCAAATATTTCTAACAATGATTTAAAAGTCCCTCTTGAGTATTGTATACGGAGAAGGTGCAGGAATGTACTCATCACGTCAACTATCTATCAACTGAGTTAATTTAAATACAACAACGTGCAAGCCAAGCAACATCCACTCATGTTTATTTACCTCAATTGACACGGCGATCAACAGTTGATCTTCAAGCAGGCGGACATTTATATAACAAAGTGCATGTCACTTAATAAGGCAATTAATTCCAAATATTGTACATACCGCAAGTATTTGATGTTTTAAATGTTGCCACAATCCACCTCCAAACGTTTTAGAATTCCGTTTAGAATCAATAATAGTACACTTGTTACGCAATTGTTTTCGAGGCTAAACAACCTCAGCCTTGATAGAAGAAAATAGACCGATCAATTAAGGAATGTAGAACATAAACATTAGATCACGATATTTTTAATATTTAGATCATTAGTACATCGTTGAAGGCTTAGTCACAACACAAAAATGTGTAGATCTTAATACCACAGATTATTTTGAGATTTTGATATCATAATTTGGTTATTTTACTTGAACTGGTATTTTCAGTAAACTTATATTACTGCAAAGACTACTGTGTGATAAATTTCATAGCATATAGTGGATAAACACTGACAGCTATTAAATAGTTTTACGACCTTCAAAACTTCAGTCTGCGCATGCGTGAAACAAGATGGCCGCATATTTTTTCGAAAATTGAAAAATATTTAATTTTATAGTTTTAACAAGTTAAATAAGTAATAATGTGATCAAAAGTGATAGGATAACATACACGGATTACATGGATTACTGGTGTAGTGTTTTTCTATACCGATGCCGAGGAAACGTAAACGTAAAATAGGACTCCGCCGTCAGAGGACAAAGGATCGAAACGCAAGATGGCCGCCAAGCCAGGGACCTAGGGTGTGCATCAACCGTCGACCCCCAACCCGACCCCCACCCAGGCCACCTAGCCTGTCATTGTGTCGACACCGGTAAATCAAATGAATCCACAATATTTTAGTCAACAACCACCTTACTTCATGAATATGGGCAGCTCTCCAATCCTTACACAGAACGTAGCACCTGATTATGTACAAACTTTATTTCAACGACTAGATAGTATGGATAATAAGTTGAATCAGTTAGATCATATCAAGTCAAGTGTAACAATCATAACAGATCGGTTGTCCGCAATGGAGTACAAAATTGAGGACATTGAAACTAGCCATTCATTTATGAGTGACCAGTACGATGGACTTGTTGCAAATACAGAACAAAACGCTAGTGACATTGGATTACTGAAATCGGAACTAAATTCATTAAAATCGGAAAATGTTAAACTGAAGTCTCTCGTTAGCAATGCAAACGAAAGTGTGATCGACCTAAAGTGCCGCTCTATGAGGGACAACTACCTGTTTTGGGGCATTCCTGAGGGCCCAGGAGACATAGCGTTTGGTACCAGCGCTCCTGATGCCCCCTCTAACACGCCATTCTACGCAGCTTCCGGTGACGCGCCGTCCGTACCCGTCGGCGCCACTGCGTTTCAGCCGCGTGAAAGGCCACGAGATCGTAGCGATCCGTTTAATGAAAACTGCGAGTCAAAAGTTCTGGACTTTTGTCGTAAAATTCTATACATTGGCAACCCAGAAGATGTTATTAAAATCAGCAGAGCACACTGAGTCGGCGATTACACTACGGGTAAAACCCGTCCGATTGTAGCAAAATTTGTTGACACTAAATCTAAAATGGTGGTCAAGGATGCCCTTATACGTGTTAAGCTTAACCACAGAGGCCCCAACGTAACGGACCAGTATCCGCCGGAAGTTATCGAACGGAGACGTCAGCTAGTGCCGATCATGAAACAGGCACGACGCGACGGCAAACGCGCTAATCTGGTGAGAGACAAACTTTTTATTAACAATAATTTGTATGATCAATCTGCGTCCGGCGTTGCCGACACGCGCCACAGAGCTCCGTTCACGCACCCTGGGCGAGCAACAGCAACCACGACGTCGATAGGCCATATCGGGAGCAATCATCAAATGCCACAGTCGTATCCCGTTAATGCACAACGGGGGTCGGCGGTGTCGCACGTGACGGGCACATCCGCGTCCGCTCCTTTACCCCGGCCGCCAATAGGAAGCGCAGTACAGTCGTAGGGGGTGTCCGCCTTCAGCTCGGCTGCGATAGCACAGTCACCGATCATCAAACTGCCACCTATGCTCAATGTATGGCCACAATCACCGGTGGCTATGAACACTTCTGCTGGAGGGGCTATGGTGAACCGACCGCCGCCGCCCTATCCGCACGCGAGGTCGCAGGTTTCTGCGGCCGTTTCCCTGGACTCAGCTAGACCTCTACCGACGATGACGGCTCCACCAGCGACGATGACGGCTCCACCAGCGACGACGACAGTGACAGTTTCAACGACGACGGAAACCCGCGCACAGCCGGAACCACCTACCGCTACTACCGGTTCTCAATAGGGGGACGGAGAAAAGTGTGTGACTGACTTGAAAATTGGCACATGGAATATTGAGGGGTTAAAATCATGCCTTAACGACTCAGAATTTATTAATGCTATTCAGTCATTTGACTTATTAGGCTTATGCGAATCATGGTTAAAAGATGACGATGAAATAAATATTAATGGTTTTCATAGTATATCTGTGCCTAGGCCGGAAAGTAATAAATCTAGACGGGGACAAGGTGGAATTGTGCTTTTAATTAAATCTTCGATACTACCTGGAATAACAATTTGTGAAACTGATAAAACTGGGTTTATTTGGATTAAAGTGGACAAGTTATACTTTAATGTAAGCGATGACATATACATGTGTTTTGTTTACATACCCCCTAGCAATTCAGTGTATTTTCAAAGCCATGAAATAGGCTTTTTTGAACAATTAGAGTTCGGGTTGAGAAAATACAGTGATAAGGGACATGTTGTAATATTGGGTGATTTGAACTCACGGACAGGCGAAAGATCAGATATTTTATCGAACGTGAATGACTATGAACGGTTTATACCTACAATAGAGTGTAATGACTGTGACGATATTTTCCCAATAAGACATTCAGTCGATAAAAATGTAAATACATCGGGTATTAAATTACTGGACTTATGTTTATCTAGCAACATGACAATAGTTAACGGTAGATTAGGCGATGATGCGCAAGTTGGCAATTATACATATATATCCAATACCGGAAATAGTGTTATTGACTATGCAATTGTGTCTCGGGATTTATTTCCCTTAGTTAAGAATTTTACAGTTCATGATTTATACAGGTTTACGCCTCATGTCCCTATTTCATGTATATTATCAATTAATATGCCAAACGATATAAATACAAATGATCATATAAACTATGTTAAATTCGAATGGAGTCCAGAAAATATTAATTCATATAGGGCTAATATTTCTTCTTGTTGTAACGAGTTCCATAATATTGTTGATCGTCTGATAAGTGGTGACACTGACATTGATAATAGTGTAGATACATTTTCCACTTTGTTATATAATAAGGCATTTGTTTCATGTGGTAAGAGAATAAATACTGGAGTTAAAAATAATAATAGGAAATTTAGGAATGCCTGGTTTAATGGTGATTGTGAGACAGCACGGCGGGAGTTTCGAACTGCAAATAAGTTGTATAGGAAATATAATACTGATGAATATCGTAGATTGTTGTGTACAAGACGTAATGTATATCGTGGTGTTACACGTAAGGCTAAACGACAGTTTTATTTACAACAAAAGAGTGATTTGCATAATATGTCTAGAACTCAACCACAGAAATTCTGGAAAGAAATAAAGAAAATACGCAATAATAAGCCAAAAGATAATAGCATCAGTAAAGATGATTTTTTGAATAATTTTAAAAATCTTTTTGATGGTGATGTTTTTACTAATGAGGATGTTGATAATTCTGATGATGATGATATTGTTAATGTTGATCAGTTAGATACAGACTTTACTATAGAAGAAGTCACTAAAGCCATTAGTTCATTAAGACGAGGTAAAAGTGGTGGTGTTGATGATTTAACACCCGAAATGTTTATCGATTGTAAAGATTTATTTGCACCTGTTTTATGTAAATTGTTTAATTATATGTACAATAATTGTATTTACCCACAAAGTTGGACTAGAGGTATCATAGTCCCGGTTCCTAAAAAGGGAAACCTCAATGATGTAAATAACTATAGAGGTATTACCTTAACAAGTATATTCTCTAAAATATTTTCTATATTGTTAGATAATAGACTACGCCTGTGGGCTGATAACGACATTATACTAAATGATAACCAATTTGGCTTTAGAGGCAAACGTAGTACTGTTGATTGTATTGATGTGTTGTCATCTATTATTAATAAGGTTATTAATACTGATAAAAGAAAATTATACTGTGCCTTTATAGACTTTCGTAAAGCGTTCGATGTTGTGTATAGAAATGGTATATGGTACAAATTGTTACAATATGGTGCATCAACCAAACTTGTATCGATGCTCAAAAAAATATATGAATCAGTGAAATCATGTGTACGTGTTAGATCACAATATAGTGACTATTTTGATAGCAATATGGGTGTTAAGCAAGGTGAGCCTCTTTCACCGTTGTTATTTCTGTTTTTTTATAAATGATATGGAAGATAGTTTAAGTCGAGATTGTATTGATACAGTCACTATTGACGAAATTCGTATATTTATGCTGTTATTTGCAGACGATACTGTCTTATTTTCATATACTGAGCAAGGTTTGCAGCTCTTACTGAATAAATTACATGTATATTGTAATACATGGGGTATAACTGTTAACATAGATAAAAGCTTTGTAATGGTATGTCAAAAAGGAAACAGAACTGAGAATGTTAATTTGATGTATGACGGGCATAAACTTGATGTTGTTAAAAAATTCACATACTTAGGTGTTGCAATATCGCAAAATGGTACATATTTGCAATCACAAAAACAGTTGTCAGAACAAGCACTGCGTGCTTTGTATTCTTTAAATCGATTGTTCGATGTTATATCTTTAGATATACGTGATAAATTAAAGTTATTTGATGCTATGATAAGCCCCATACTGAATTATGGTTGTGAAGTATGGGGTTTCCATAGAGCTCAGGATATCGAGAGAGTTCAACTAAAATTCTTGAAACAAATTCTAAGTGTTAGACAGCAGACTTGTAATGCTGCAGTATATGGTGAATTGGCAAGATTCCCATTATCATTGTTTAGAAAAATTAGAATAATTAGATTTTGGTATAAAATAAAACGTTTTCCTGGGTCTCTTTTATATAAAGTTTATAGTATGAAAAATAACAATGGTATGTATATAAATACATGGACACTAAAAGTGAAGGAACTGCTCGATGAGCTAGGATTTACTTTTATGTTTGATTGTGAAAATGTTACACGACTGCAATTAGAGGCTGTTGTAAGACGGTTGTATGATAATTATTTGCAACAATGGTATACGAGTGTTAGAAACTCAGATAAATTACAATCTTATGTTGGTTTTAAACACGATTTTGTCATTGAAAAATACTTGTCTTGTATAAATAATAACAAATTACGGATGTGTTTAACTAGATTTAGATGTTCAGCACACTGTCTTAATATTGAAGAAGGGAGATATAGGAATATTAATCGTGAATATAGAAAATATGTACATTGCAATATGAATGTTGTTGAAAATGAGTATCATTTTCTTTTGATATGCCCAAAGTATAGAGACCTTCGTGTCAAATATTTACCAAGATATTATTGCCAATGGCCAAACATGACCAAATTTAATACTTTGTTAAGTACTGACAATGTTAAGCTGTTAAATAACATAGCAACATATATATCGTTTGCTACAGATAGAAGAAATGCTTAATTGTATAAATTCTATTATACCATGATATTATAAAACATACTTTTCTCTTTTGATGTTATACTGATATCATTAAATGCCATCTTATGTATATGTTTTTGGCAATGTTCAATTTGAATAATGCCAATAAAATTTTGACTTTGACTTTTAGTCTGTCGCATAGCAAATGGTTCGTTTTTCAATTCTTCTTTAAAAACAATCTTTGTGCCAAAGGTTTTCTGTAGTGTTTCTGTGTCTGGGATATGTGCTTTTAAAATAATGAGACATATGACTGAATGATTTATTTTTTACTTATGCAAGGAATGTCAGATGCATATATGTGTATGTTTGTACCCGAGAAAGTACTGGGCCCATTCTTACGAGCATTTTGTGTCTAAGTTTGAAACTTAAACTAAGGCCTAAAAAAATACATTGGTTCGGGTTACCCGACCCTACCTACGGTATAGGCGCCGACCCTACCGTTTTTATAGTCAGTTCGAAAAAAAATGAAAAACTAAAAAAAATAAAAAAAATATATATATTTTTTTTTAATTGCTTTTCAATATGTAGTTTAAACCTTAAAAGCTTATACAGAAGATAGCTTTAACACCATTCTCCAATGATGAAAATGATATTCTTATATAAAGCCTAATAAAAAAATAAAAAGCCTACCTACCCTATCTATTTTTAAAAAGGATGTAACCCTAACCAAACAAATTTTTTTAGGCCTAAGAAAAGCAAAATATTTTTTTCATCATTTCGGACAAAATGTGTCTAGCAACCGTTGAACTGTGTCTTTTATAACATATGCAACTATTTTCATCATAAAGGAAGGGCTCTGTTTTGTGTCTCCATTCATTTGCCAGTGGTACTGAATCCAACCATTAATGTATCTGGTGTACAATTATGTGAGTTTGTTATGCCTAGTAGCAACATACTTTATTAGTATGATTTAAAAGGGTTTAAAATGTAGTTTTGAATCCCAACGCAATGTAGTCTACATTTGTGTTTAATCTTTGTGTATTTGGACCGAGGCGATATCTGACATCCATTTATATTCGGAGGCTGACTGGCCGGTCATTATAATTCCATATGACCCAAAGCACTCAACAATTTTAAAACGTCAGCTTCCCGGTCCACACATATTTAAAAACAGGTACGGCCAAAAATATTTTTTGGACCGCTGGTGTTTTTTATCTGTATTATTTATAAAAGATATATACAAAGAAGAGAAACATTAATACAAGGTGAAACATTTTAAAATAGAGTGTGCACTTACTATGTACCTGATAGTATTATACGGTAGGCATAATTATGATCTAATAGCTGATAACTTAGTTTAAACCTAATCCCCAATGAGCATTTAATGTAAATGTCACTGATAGACGACCATTAAATGTCACCCTGATGTAATCGTTTCTGTTAATTGAATGAATTAATATTGAAGTTTTTGACCTTTGTATTCAAATTTTATCGCTGTGACACTTTGTCAAGTTTTTTGATACTGTTTATACCCATTATTGTTTTTATCTCCAACCTGTCAGTTTGGTCGATCAGTGTAGTGATCTTGGTATAGTTCATTTTAGATATTCAAAAGCCTGATCAATAAATCAAACTCAGGTATAGTTGACGCTTTACCGCCACGACATTAGATTCAAATCTGGAGATAACATTTTAAATTGTCTTAGTAAATTCCAAAGTGTATCTGTCAGGTTTATACAGAAAAATACGCATTCATTATCGTTTCTGCTTGTTGACACCAGAACGCCAACGTGTCAAAATAAAATAAAAAAATGCCTAATATATATCATGCTCTAAACGACTTGTTCGCGCCCTTAGTTGTATTCGTTTTGGCATACTGAAATCAAAGTTTCGAGTTAGTAGGTCTCTCAATGAGAGACATATGCGAACCAAGATGAGTGCTTAACTTTAAAATGCAAGAAATTTAAAGCCATCGTACTGTAAATAATACGCTTAAATAAACTTGAATAGTCATGGAGGTTTCTAACTAATGTTTATCATGCATCTGAAATCACTTTTTCTACTCTATGATATTGCAGTTAAACACAACAATTATAATATAAAAAGTGTTTTAGTTTAAGTAGGATGCGAGTCCATGCCGGTACAGTCAAGAAAACATAGACATCACTAGGGTACAAGGACTTATAGTATACCAAGTATACAGGCTAAATATTCGGTCGTTTCAACAATTTATTGATAACAGTACATGATAATGTCAATCACTTAATCACGCAACAACAAAGCCGCTTATGAAATTATTTGTCTTCAAAAATGATATTTGAGCAAAAATCAACATTTGCGGAATGGTTCCAGCTTTTGGTAACTATTAGCACTCTTAATGAATTGCAACACTTTATTTCGTAATAAAAAATCGCATTTAAAAAACAACATACGCGAGACCTTTTAAAACATATAAACACAGGCATTCAGTTTACAGACGCCTGTATAGCATGCATTTATGAGAACAGACATACATAATCATACATCCCCTGACTACTGTATATCATGCATTGATTAAAACTAATATAAACAGTCGTGTAGGTTTACTAACACAAGAAACATAAATGAAATACTAATTCAAATGGGTTTCCTTCTTTTTATCGCTGTCGAGCTATAGTTAAAAAGATTTTTGTGATATCGTATTGATATCGTTTTACAATGGAAATAGCTCTGCTTCGACACAACTGGTAAAAACATGGTGTTGAGTTTTGCGCATCGAACACCAACCAGTATGAAATGGCAGAAATGAACAGCTATATAAATTTAACGAAAGTTTATTTAAAATAAATTTGCAACTTGCCTTTGGTAATATATCTATGACTTCAAGCAAAAATAATAAAAAATAATTGTAATATCGTAACGTTGTTAATATTGTCCCGTTTGATTGTAATTGTATGTCATTTTTTATATAAAAATTGTGTTTAAAGAGAGTACAAACGAAAGTTTGTTGTTATTTTATCGTAATAGGATAGGCAATAACATTAAAGTAGGTTAAAGGTAATCTACAAAACAAACGTTTTAATTGCGTTCGATTATAGAGTTATAGCTGCAAACAAACAACTTCGCAAACAAGCATTTATCAAATTGTTTGATAGTATAAAAGAGCGCCTCTCCGTTGATCGATATCCAGTATGTATATTTTGCAGATATCTGGAAGTCAACAGGGATTTTGCATTAGTATATAAATATTATAATTATTATCCACGGTATATATTAAGTCCCCCCGATATAGCGGCGTTAGCCGAGGTCCATTCACCTTCGGAGGCTGACTGACCGGTCCTTATAATGCGATATGGCCCGAAGTGGTGCGTTATATTATACCGAACACTTTTCATTACAAGACAATATTTTTAAAGCGATTAAAATGTGTTTTATTTTACAAACCTGATAATGTTTACTTAGTTTAAACATATTTTATTCATCAATACATGTCAAATACAATGTAAATCAAATACAAGTACAAATGTTATGAAACGGATGAGAACGAAAGATAAATAAATCTTATAATGTTCTTCTCCAATCAATTTGTAGAGTGCTTTTTAAGTGACGGACATTATATAAACTCTATATAGATGACAAAATGAAAATCATAACGATGAATATAAAATAATAGAATGTTGAACTATATCTGGGACATATGATTACACGGTTACTTAATTACTAGTATCACGCAATATCGTTAATTGAATTCAAACGGAGAAATAAAGAGTTGAAGAAGGAAAGGTTAGGTGGTTGGTTTAGGTAATACACTTCTAGTGTCAAGCAATCTACTTAGCTTAGAACTATAAATGACATTACAAATTTAGTCTGAATTCGATACAAATGTTGGATAACTAGTCAAATCGTTCGGACAATTGAATAAACAGATGAACAGTATCAAACACTATCTTATTTTGATCTTCTGAAAGAGTTTCATCACCATAAAGTAGGTTATGAAGAGTTACATCAGTCAGCTCTTCTACAGAAGACAGCATTATTCGCCTTTGATCTGTATAAAGAGTACAAATTAGGAGAAAATAATAAGATGTTTCCTGAATTCCACACGAGCAGAGGGGAGACGGCAAGATATTTCTAACAAACAGGTGATGATTCAGAGAGCTGCATTCATTGCGAAGACGTGTGTGCAAGACTTGTAATCGGCGCTTACCATAATAAAAAAGATCATTCGTTTTGGGGACATCCGACTTCAGATAAGTTTTAAATCCAGAAACACTGTCAATCAATTTTATTTCGCCTGGGAGATTATTCCATGCAGATATAGTAGAAGGTAGGAAAGAATTCATATAAAGTGAAGTATTTGTACGAATGCTAGATATGTGTGATGAGTTTCTTAACAATCTTGACGAGGTTTGGCCTACTGTTTGTGGAACGAGGTCAGAAAGGTAATCTGGTGCAAGACCATTTTTCATTTTGAAAAAAAGAAAAAGCTTGTGTTTTCTCGCAACTTAAATCCTCCCAACCAGATTCGATCTTAAGAAGTCGCAGGGAACAAGTCGAGTACAACCAGTAACAATACGTGCACACTCAGTTTGAATTTTATCAAGTTCATCCTTGTCATATTGAGTACAATTACTCCAAACAACATCAGCGTATTCCAAGATTGGCCGTATGAATGATAGATAGGTGACCTCAAGAGACCTCCTATCAAGTTGATAACGGAGTCGTTTCATGATATTGACTCTAGACCAAGCCTTTCCAATAATATAGTTAATATGAGAATGCCAATTTCCTCCATCAGAAAAGAAAATACCAAGGTGCTTGTGTGATTCCACTACAGGGATAGCGATATCAAACATGTACAGAGAGGGATGTATTGGTTTGTTCCTCTTTCGAGAAATAACCATTGATTCTGATTTGTTTGGATTAAACTTGACCAGCCATTTTTCTGCCCCAAAACTTATTTTATCAATATCTCTCTGTAATTGAACAGCCCCCGTCTGTGGGGAATCCACTATAACAAATAGACTAGTATCGTCAGCAAAAATGTTAATAGACGAATCAATTTCGCTAAATATATCAGTAATATAACCAAGGAATAAAAGAGGGCCCAGAATTGATCCTTGTGGAACATCTGCTTTAATTGATTTTAAGTCAGATGATGCTCCAGGAATAACAACGCGTTGTCGTCTGTTTTCTAAGTAGTCGGCGAACCAAGATAATAAACTACCACACACGCCAGCTCTTTCGAGTTTATAGAGAGGACCAAGATGCCAAACATTATCAAATGCTTTACTTATATCAAAGAAAACAACTTTTATTTCGAGACCAGTGTCGAGAGCTTGACAAAAGCTATTATATAAGTAGGTAAGTTGGTTTACGGTAGAATCCCCTGGCAGGAAACCAGATTGATATCGGGTAAAGAAATGTGTGTCTCGAAGGAAGTTGAATACATGTTTAAATACAACTCTTTCGAAAACCTTCTCCATTGTATTTAAAAGAGATATTCGTCGATAATTAGAAGGGTCCGAAGGATCTCCCTTTTTGAACACAGCACAAACCTTTGAACATTTCTAATTTGTAGGAACAACACAAGAACAGAGCGAAGCGTTAAATAAATCACATAAAGGTTGACTAAGTGCTGTACAAGCTTCTCGCAAAACACGATTATCAATGCCATCGGGTCCAGATGCTTTTCCAATTGATAGTTTACGCAGAACATCTTTTACCTCTGAAGGCATGATAACAATTAAATCAAGTTTTCTATCGTTTAAAGCTAAATCAACCCGAGGTAATACATGTGATTAGTCGTCAACATAAGTCTGGAGAACGAAATAATCATTTAGAATGTCAGCCTTGCCGTTACTGTCTGCAGCACACTCTTCATTAAGCGGGTTAATAAGCGGGGGGATTTCCCGTGATGTCTGCGGAGAGATAAATGATTTAAGGGTCTTCCACCAATCTTTCGAAGTGAGTTGATCAGATTTAAGTTTCGAAGCAAGTGAATCAAAATATTTCAATTTTGAGCTCCGGATTAGAGAGACGACTTTATTTCTCACGCCACGAAATCTGGCCCAGTGCATTGGATTATTAGTGAGTTTGACCCTTATTAGTGAGTTTAATATCTGCATTTATCCAGGGAGGTTCAAAGGGATGGATATATATTTCTTTATTTGGAATATACTCCTGAGCATGATCAACAACAGTCTTAGTAAGAGAAGATGTGAAACAATGCTTGGACTACGAACTAATGACCAATCAGTATCTGAAAGCCTTTGACAAAGTTGAATATAATTCCCATTGTCATATTTCCATATACGACGACGAATAGTCTTTTTGATTGGTTTTTGGAATTTAAATATACCAAAAATAGGACAGTGGAAGCGAGTGTTTTGCTCAAGAAATGGCTCACCAACGCCGCTATGGACTAAGTCGTTGGAATTCGAAACAAATAAAAGATCGATAATCGAAGAAGTATTTTCTGTGAAGTGAGTTGGATCTTTGATACATTGTTCGATGGCAAACTGTTGCGATAAAGACAGTATTTTCCTCCCGGATTTTTCAACTAGGGTGTTGAGGTTAAAAATCACCTGTAATTATAACATCATCAACACCACTTTCTCTTGCTAGACCAATAGAATCTTCAATGAGGTTATAGTAATTATTATCAAAATTAGGTGGACGATAGAAAACACCAACTAATACTCGTTTATTGGTGTGAAATTTTAGTTCAAGCCACAGACATTCAAGCTAATTTAATTCCAAATCACTTCGTCGTTTAAATCTTATACCTTCTTTAACGTAAGCAGCAACTCCACCATAACAATTATCGCTGCGATCACGACGAATTGGATTAGAAATTCCAGGAATAAGAATTTGACCATCTTAAGTTGCATCCCCTAACCAAGTTTCGGAAAAAGTAAGAATATCGAAAGAGCGAAGTTCAGATGTCAATTTATCTAATTTTGGTAGTTAACTCTGGACATTATAATGAACAAGCGAAAGGTAATTAGGACAAGACAAGAAGTTTGACAAGTTATTTGAAAGTCAAATGAGAACTACTGACAGATGAGTCTTGACTTGAAGTAGGACCTGGGTTTGGGTGAACATCATCAGACAATAAAAGAAATATAGATAACCAAGTGAATAGTACAGTGGAAAACAATACACTTAAGCAGTGACTTGTAAATTCAGAATTAGATTGGAAAGGTACACGTGCTGCGTGACGTAATGCCGAACAATGATTCAGTTTTATATCGTGGTGCTGACGTGCTAGCAAGCCTAAATTTGATGTGACCTTAATTAAGGCACAAAGCATGAATGCCACCTGTATCGTTTACTAAGCCAAGTAAAAACACCAAATAAACAAAACATTTGAAATGGCCGATGTACTTATATTTTTGAAGTGCGTACACGTTCATGTGGGCTTTCATGAGATTAACCAACCAATAAAATAAACAATAACATAATCAGTGTCATACAGCTACTTCTATGTTTAGGCCATACAGTGACACGAGGATATGAATTATCCAGATTCCAACCACCATAGACAGAAAGAAAGAACTTGAAAAGAGGGCAAAAAAGATAGGTAAATGTAACCATATGTTGATAGATTTAGGAGGATATAAGATATATCATGCGTAGTACCATTAAGGAAATACTTATTGGTTTAAGTCAAAACAAAAATAATATTATTTAACTGATGATGACAGTACTATTGGACACATAAGAGTCTCTTTGAAAATGTAGACTGTATAATTGTTAATGCAGTAGCTATACCAATAAAGATATTTTAAACATGTAATTATTTGTTCATCTAGGAAAAATTATAGCACAACTAAGTTTATCGAAGCTATTTAATGTAGGTGAGTAGTTTCTTCATTGGACCATGGTTAAGAAATGAACATATATTGCATACATTGTATAAGAACAGGTAATACATAGTTTGGTCAAAATGTAAAATGTATTAGTTGTATAAGTGATTTAATTTCAAACCATATGCATATTTTGCAGTAGTTAACAATCAAAATCATTAGATTTTAGTATTAGTACTCCAGTCATAATGCTTATCTTAACGAATGAATATCTAGTTTGAGCTTTTTAGAACTAAGGTAAGGATAATAGATTATCTATCTTAAATAGCTATTGTGTCCGTATGCTGAAACACCTTAACAAAACGAAAGGGAAGGTATTTCAATTGGAAAACACGTATTAGGTAGCACTGGTAGATTTAGTAAGATGAATAATATGTATTCAAGCAAATAAATCTAAATAGTGGTAGAAATAAAATATCGATGTGAGTATATACATAACGCATTGTATTACGGTAATACTTAGTCAAATAGCTATTACTAATTATTATTCAATGTTAGAAATACCTTCACTAAACTAGTTATTAAAGGTATATTGATTGACCACAGTATTGGACTAACAAGCTAAAATATTCTCCATGATTAAAACTGCTACAGTAATGCTAGTAGATTTTATAAAGGGAAAATATAAAGTCCAAGTAATTATAAAGGTTTCACAGCCGTAAATTAGTTAAACATTCAAAGTATAACATATGTAATTAAAATACATCAAACAATTGAAATCCATCTATATAGTCATAAGAAATAATTGCCAAATAGTTATTAGATTTTACCCGAAATGCGAAATACCTTTTTATTATCAAAACAAAATTTAAAAGTAAGGGACATAATAAGGCAATTCATGTGATCAATGCTGGTAGTACAATTTTGAAGATAATCACTGTTCGATACATTAACACATGTTTATACTTATAACGATAGGTTAATGTGTTTTCGTTTAAACTTTAAAATAATCTCCTTTTAATTTAGTGAATTGGTTTTGACCACTTACATATTTTTAAGAGACGAATATCCAATATTGATAACTAGGTCAATAGCACAAAGTAAAAAACAACATTAAATAGACTTTGTAACTAAAGACAAAACTTGATTGGAACAGAAGAAAAATAATAAGAAAACAAATATTGACTACCTAATTGCATTAATATATAAAGGTGACTTTTCAGAAACAATAACATAATTTAGCCTATCAGTCAAAATCGCTGCAAATTGTTATGTTGGCATTCAATTATATGGTCGTTTTAGTACGCGCAACATCTAAACATTAACCTTTTATATTTTATACATAAATACTGTACAGTCATGTACAAACAGGTGAGAATAATAAGGTAGATTGAATAGGTAGGTCAAACTAATACAGGTATACTGCAGCTATACTTCAGATGAAAAGTTAAGTCACACAGGTGCTGGCGACTTAGCAATGTCAGCATTTGACTTGTACTGAGATAGATCGTCTATGCAGTCAATCCGTTTAGTGATGAAAGAACATTTCTGTTTTACACGAACTAGTACTGTGCCATCAGACGACCATGCCCCTTCAATGCGACCGGCCTTTACCAAACTACGAGCGTGAAAGAGAAGATTTGAGCGTGGCCTCGACAGGTCTTCGTTTACGAATACGCGTTTGTGGCCAGCTTCTTTAAGCTTTGTTTTTCGCAGGTAGAATTTCTGCCTGGCGCGGTAGGTCGCAAACTTAACCAAGATGGGACGAGGAGGGGCATCATGGACAACCCTACCAGCTCTGTGAGATCGATCAATCTCTTCAATAGTAATATCGGCCCCAATATCCCGACAAAGTGCCATAACTATTTGGTCTGTACTTTCGCCCATTTCCTCTTGAAGGCCCGATATGCGAAAATTATTTCGTCTGCTATATTGTTCACTAGCATCAGCTTTGCTTTCCAGGTTACTGATGCGCTGTTTCAATTTTGTGTTTTCATCAACAAGCTGATTAATTTTAGTGTTCAGGCCAGACATAACACCGGAGACGATTGAATTAACCATGGGCTCAATACTAGAAAGGAGTGAATCCTGCACTGCCTTTGTTATCATTGCAGTGATAGATGGGTCTAGTTGCGCCCCAGCCCCAGCCATAGTATCGGTCATGTCGTCAATCGTATAATTATACTTGTCACTGGAATCACTCGTGTCACTACAAATACGATTTTTCTTAAGTTCTAAAAACTCTTCGGGCGATGATAAGACAGAAAAATCCCTCTTGGTGGACTTATTGGCATTTATTGGCGTAGACGTGGATATACTCATTTCAATCAAAGCGGAAAATTGCTAAGCATACTGTATGCTTCAATATTATTCAGGTTCACGCTTTTAATTATCCAAAGTATACTCAATAAAATTTCGAGCGTAACTTCACCTAATAAATCCTAGTTTTTTACCTGTTTATAAAAGTCAATACACAAGTATACAGGTATATAGGTACATGTAGATATACTGTCGTTTCGAGGTTTAAAGTTTCTAAATCGTTTCTAAATCATTTCAATAGTGACTTTTCAAACGCATAGTTATACTACAACTCACAGATAATCTCATATCCTCCTAAACGAACTAGAACTTCATCAAAAAGTCATAATTTCCTAAGACATTGTTATGAAGCGTCCGCCATTAAACACAACCGGAAGTCCGAACTAAAAGACGTTTCCAAACACTTCTTGAGCTTGCACGTGTACATGGTGTCTCTCGTACATGTACTACATGTACTTGACCTTAAATTAGTACAGATATTGTTCATCTAACACTACGTAAAATACGAAAATTATTCGCATGCGCTAGGTCACAAGTGATACTATGTCGATAGGCTGCATTTATAAATAATGTGACCTGAAAATTTGACCATTTCGTTTGTACAAATAAGAAAGAATGGTAAGGTATGGAAAACAGCAACAATTATACAAATATGAGTTTTCCCGTTAAAAGTGTTTTATATAAAAACAGCTCATTCTCGTCTGTGAATTGACAGCTTTAAAGGGACTGTACACACGATTGGCACCAACAAAAAGTTTTTTTCTGTAACGAATCTCAGGACAATTCTTTAATAAAATGATTTACTCTTTAATATCATAATTGTAAAAAAATACCAAAATGAAAAAAAAACAACATCGAGTCGGAGACCGGGTTCGAAACGGAGTCGCCAAAATTGCAGTACAGTGTAATATCCACTGTGCTACGAAGGCTTACACTTACTGGTTGGAATATTTCAGCTATATATATACCTTAAGTGGTAATATCACGTGATAACATCGACTAGCCAATCACGCATAAGGAATAAATTCTACTAGGTAGACATACCTAGTAATCTTTTTTAATGGAAACATACGAAAAAAAAGTGCGAAACATAAATTAATTGTAAACAATGTGGTACTTCAGTTAGTAAGTTTCATTGCATTGTACACATCGATATCAAGTTTATGTCAGTTTTCGACATTTTTTTTCGCTATTTCATCATACGGAGTACAGCCCCTTTAAAAGCCGCTAGCGAAATATTTTTCCCATGTATTCCCGCATAAAATGTTTTCTTCGTGATTATGTAAAACGTTAAACTCAATATGCTTAATTTAACGGACATTAACAAAATATCGTTTTTTGTGTTAAAAGTTCAAGTAAGGGACACTTTTAAATTATTCTGATCGATCAGAACAATGATATTGTGTAGCAAATGCTAAATTATCAGACTTTAATTGAAATTTACTGGAATTGCAACTCATATACTGGATGGCAATTGTTAGAACTCATCATTGTGTTATATATACTTCTCTATAGATGTGTCCTTGCCAGTGTGTATCGTTCACTCTTATTTCTGCTGTATATACTTCCATGGTGTGTCATAATTATGCACAAATCAATTGTAACCACGCCCGGGGCCCAGGTCCGGGGAATAGCGGGGACTTTGACTTTTGGTCCAGCCAAACCCGGGTAAAATCCCCGCACTGCGGGGCCGAACTGATGGTAAAATCCCCGTCAAATGCCCCCGCACCAAGACGGCAAGGAGACCTAGGTGTAAGGCCCATCCCCCGCATTCCCCACTTCCTTGCATCTATGGTTTCGTAAAATCCCTAAAAGGTTTTTTGTTTTAATGTTTCTGACCAGGTAGTCTTCGGCAATTTTTATTTACGTGAAAATGACGTCATGGTGCACGTGCTCGTCTTTCTTGGGCACTTATGCCATAATCGGCCTCCCGTGCCGTGATAATCACACGGCCGGAAACGATAAAAACATTTTGCGGGAAGGAATTTCTATAGTAAAATGTTACTATAAATAGTTACATATGTATTATGTTTATATATAACATACTTGTGTATGTCATAAATCGCTTTTGTAAGGTGTTCTGATTTTAAACTTGGTTATTATACACATTTCTAGCACACCGGATAGGCATTTCCGGTGACGTCAGCCGTGCTGGAAAATCCCATCTGTCATCCCCCCATGCCAGATGAGTCACGCGCTGTGACGTAATACTTTTTATCTCTTTTTTCATATAATTTAAGTAACCATGATTATGAGATTTCAATAGATGAGTTCCATAAACATTAACTTTCCAAAAATTTATCTTCACAACAACGAAATAACCCTTCAAAGACTTGATATCAAAGGAACTTATTGACGTTGACAGTGAATAAAAATACTGCGCGTCATGACGTCAGTAAAATGAGCTTTTAATGCAGTTTCTTCACCAAAAAAAAAATAATTAAGGTATGCTAGAAAAAATATATATCATGTGTATCCATTCCGGATAGAAAAATCCGACCCTCAGGCATGCGGCGTAGCCAGGCAACGCAGGTGACCTCGGGTCGGATTTTTCTATCCGGAACGGGAACACATGACAGATATTATTAACCTGGATGAGTAGTACATGAACAAGAACAATACACGTGGTGTGTCGCAACCTCACTATTGATTTCAAATGTCAGTTTGAAAAACTAATCAAGACCATTCACTGCAAGCTTGTTTATGTTTCGTTAATCCTATCGTATTGATTTCCTGTTCGATAAGTTAAACGCTTTAACATGTTATTTTTGGAAATCATGCTAAAAAGTATATTTGAAAATGTATAACTCAGACCACGTTTGATAATAAAATCACTTTAATGGTGAAACAAGAGTACATTCCTATATATAACCCTCCAATTTGCCCGGAAGCTGGAACTCTTATAATGCTGATTTATAGAAATGTATAACAACAGATTTTCCTGCGTTTTTGTCGATCTACTATAGACATGTACACAAATAAACAGAGGAATGGCAGGTGAAATAAAAAGAAAAAATATATGTTGTGCAATATAGAAAATAAAATAAAAATACTTCGTAATCCATATATTGTTATCAATTTATCTTATGAATTTATATCTTTCTTACAAACCAAAATATACTTATAAGAAGTTAATGAACGACAATTTGCACTCCGTAATACTAGTATGCTGCATTTCACGAAAATTATCCACACTAAATAGCAATTCTTTGGCAAGAAAACTGCTTAAATCTGGAACCATCATCTCAGTGTTTAGGGCAACATTTTTGTCAATAAATAATCTTCGGACTAGGTCATGTGTTTCTGTACATATAACTATAACCTAAGACTGGTTTATATGAGGCATACTGAAAAAGAAGCAACATCTCCAAGTCAAGAAGTTGAACACAGTATGTGTAATCTTTTATTTGATTCAATATTTTCTCCTTACAAAGAAACACATTTATTACAGTATTTATCATGACCTGAAATTACGTTTTGGTTGAGTTGGTCTCAATGCAAGGAAGGAAAACAATGCAAGGCCGTATTTCGCCAAAACGTCAAGCCTGAAAATAATGTGTATTCCGCGTTTCACTCGTTGTGTTGTGTTAAAAGATGTCTTAATTTTCAAGAGAAATCGGTCGATTGGAAATAAAATTATTCAACCTTTAAACAATCAGGGATACTGGTTTATTTATTTGGCTAATTCCACAATGTCCAATGGGATTTCTACCCTACGTATATAATGACCATTGAAAATCAAAAGTTTACTTAGTGCATTTCAGTAAATTTTTACTGGAAGTCATGGTGGTTCCAGACGTCCTTACGGCCGAGAAAAAGTAAGAACAGCAGTAACTTATCAACATCTTTTGGTGGCGATGGTTTAAACTACATAGGTGGTGTCGAAATAGCATTTTGATAATCAGTTCCATTCAAAATTTGTCAGTTATTGGTTTGGGCTGATATGCTTACATATTATGAGATAATAAACTAATAAACATGAAATTTATTATTTGTTGTTTTTTTCCTGTTCAAATTCAAGTTCAGTAAACAAATTCAGTTGTTATTTGATCTTGGAAAACACATTTATTTAATGCAAACTTCAAACTTCAGCTGCTATCAAAGTAGTGGGTAAATATAACATGAATTATGCAATATAAAACAAATGGAAAGAATGATGTACAACAAAAAGGATGCAACGCGTAACTTATTTCATCACCATAACATTTGACCTACGCTTCCCCGTTGAGTGCTTCATATTTTGACCGCAACTGAAGAGTACATGCCGGTATATAATTGGGCTAAATTGCAACCTACCCCATTTTATGAATACAAAATAAACAACAATTAACATAAATTTTACATACTGATCTTTATACAACACACTATTTGTTTGCAACTGGTCACAAAACTTAACAATTGGATTGCGTATGAATACATACATCAATAATTCATTCACTGAGTCACGGATGGACTTCCAACATGTGTTTATGCCTCAAACTTGGAAATTAAATACATATCATCATAGTTACAAAGTGTCTACTGATTATAAACGTGGAAGTAAAAACGTTTTTAGTTTTTACTGTAACAGCTATCGAAAATCGTGCGGATTATTTTGTATTTGCGGTTTGGGGAGGGATCTAACTGAGAGTGAGAGATTCGCGAATGGAAAACTGCTCGTGAAAGACATTTGATTGCTTGGCTGATTATTAAAATTGCAGTAATTGTAAATGATATGAAGCTGCTCGAATTATTGTAAAACAATTGTTGTGATTGTAGCAATATAATTTACATACATATTTGCATGTCTTCTCCTCCGGATTAATCTAGTCCACCTTAATGACCATCAACGAGTCTTTTGATGGTTTTAATACTACTGGTTGACGGTACATTTCCGAACAGGACACAAATCCCGAACACCGACTAAAACACGTGTTTGTTTACCGTGATCGATTATTCGATGATCTAGATCAATACAGAGGCTTGCCTTGGTCACACTTGTGAAGTTTTATCTTGTTTTGATTTTTCTAAAAAAATCCTTTAATGTTTAATGTTTATACGCTTAAAGATCAAAATGTAGCACATGGGGAAATGACGTCAGAGGGCCTACGCGCATCTTTAGGTTTCTCAGTTATGTTGACCTACATTCAAGATAATTATAAATAGAAATCACGCTTTATATTTGAATTGCATGTTTTAAAAAACATTGGAAACAATAAAAAAACTTTACAGCTAAGTGTTTATTTAATATAGCATTCTTATAAATTATAGTTTTGTATTATCATGTATTTTCGCAAATGCAAGTGGTATTTGTGCCCTCCATAGCATAAATTTAAGGGTGATTTACTTTTATAAAATGAACGATTTTAGACATAAAATTGATGAGATCGTGAATCTGTACTTTGGCAGATGTTGTCACATTAACCAAAGATGTTCTATACGCAATTTTAACTTACTACAACAAAAACTCTCCACTATAATTGTGAAAAACCTTAAAAAGTGTTCGGATTTGTGACCTTAGCTAGTATGGCGGCCTCGAGTCATGGATTCATAAGAAGTATCCCTGAACGCTCAATATTGTAGCTGCGGATTGATTATGCCATTAACACGTGAACGAGCTCTAGTGAAAGGTATGACGAGTATCGAAGCTCATAAATCGATTTTTTGTCAACATTAAGACTGAGAGTGCTGGGTTTGCTGATTATATCTTAAAATTACAAATAAGCAAGTGATTCATTAGATTTGTTTTCGTAATTCAATGCTTCATGAAAACAAAGTTTTGTCAACTAGCGTGTGACCAAACAATTTCCAAATAACCTACTTAGAAGCACAGATTACGCTGAACGTTCATACACAGAAACAAAACAAGACAGACTGCGTACATAAAATACACTTCAGACATACCTTGAACTATATTTATGAGGAAATGTTTGGGTCATCGCCATAGAACTGTTTAGATTACCTATACAACACTATTTTATACTGGGTTGATAGGTGGCAGTACTCGCATCAGGTAGATATGATGACTACATCGTATTTGAATATCACTATGATTTATAGAATTATTTTCACACAGTTGTGTACAAAATATCACAGTGATATTTGTGTGGCAATAACTATGGCAATGCATTGTGTCATCGTAGTGGATACAATAATAAGAGGTTTCAAAGCACCACGAGAACGTTTTACGTTTAGCTACTCGTTATATGTTGCGATTAAACTTAAATCTCACTGACACCAAACAAAACATTTTCCGCGATCCTTTGTGCATTTCCATCACGTTGTAACACTTTTTTAGTACGATGTATTATATTCATTTGTGACATTTCTACTGAGCATGTGGAGCATCCGTCTTCGATACGACACAGAGGCGATACAATTGTAAATACTACACATTGCAGGATGACGAAGCAATAAAAAAACAGTCCACATGTTTACAAGTACAAGTAATGTTTCCCAATCTCCCTTCCGTCAATTTTAGTTTGCTCATAGTTGCTTTAATATTCCATCAGCTGACAAATATAACGCTTTACATGTAATACTGTGAAATCATTAATGTTCGTGGGCATGAAATTTCGTGGTTTGCCGAAAAAAACAATTTCGTGGGTACTTAAATTCGTGGATTTTCATTTTTGAAAAAAAAAAATCGAAGATGCGATCGTCCTAGATCGTCTGCATAATATCCACGCGCTGGCCCGTGATTGCCGTCTTCTACGTCACTCGGTTTATGACACTCGCTAATGTGGTACGACATGCCAATTAGTGCATAATTATACCCATGTCACTTATCGATTTAATTGGGAATAAAGGTAATAAAAGAAGATGTACCCTGATCATAAGTACAGTTAGGGGAAGCCATTTAATGCCAATTAAGAATTTTGCAAACTGTGAAAACACCGAAAAGGTGCGTATATTGTCACGTTCGGTGCTTAGTAACCTTCAATGTACTAGTAATCGATTAATTATTTCATTAAATAAAAAAAATCGAGTACAGACACTCATCACGCACATCTTGTAAACTTGAAGATTTTCATTAACAGCACACGTTTAAACACGTGCTTATAACTGTCATTTGCTGCATAAAACACATTTAATTGATTTGGTTCATTATTTGTTAAAGGCAGTTATAATATATTAACAGAATAATGATCGTAAGTTATACAGTGAGACAGGTTTTAACACTGTATACTGCGATCTCTGTAAATAATATACTAGAGTATGTACGTAACAAGGCAATTGAAAAAGTGAATAAAGGGTTTATATTTCGTGGGATCTTGAATTCGTGGATCACCTAACCCACGAAAACCACGAACATTAATGCCCCACGAACATTAATGATTTCACAGTAGTATACAGTCTTTGAAACTGTAGCCCATAGCAACTGAAACTGTTTTGTTGTAAGACAACATGACATATAATTACAAAAATGGGTAAGGAAAAATAATTATAATTATGATATTATAATAATACAAATAAATACGGCTACTCTGGAAAAGAATAATGGCTTGAACTGTCTATCAAAATACCAGGACGCAATATGTTTATCCCTGTAACAGACAATAACATTCGGTCACCCACCATGTATATTTTATTCTCTTCATTTATGTTACGTTACCTCTAAGTCCTGAAAAATAATCCCCTGATCAACCAACCATCTGATTAAATGTCTGGCCACTGTGAACTATGGGAGACATATAGGTTTTGTACGAACACTCTGGATTGAACTATTATCCTCAATTGACAATTCTTAAGATGTTGGAAGTAGAATTGAAAGTAGTAGTATTCAGACTAACCTATTATTGGTTAGCGAAATCTCTTCACTCAGAAACAGAGGCTATTCCAATATAACGTTTGATATAAGAAAGCTTTTTGAATGAAACTTCGCACACAGACAGAAAGATCATTTCCAAAAAAGGTATTATTTTCAGTCACAAGTGAGAAGGGGATTAAAATTGTTTAAAGAAAAAAAACAACCTATACAATGCACAATAAATTACACTTGCTCCCGCTAGAAATACTCTTTGGTTCCGAAATTCGTATTCAACATTTAGACAGATACGATGAACGACTACTTATGTAGCTAAAGGATGCACTTTATATTGAGTTTTCTCCCTTTAACATACACAACTGGATGTTTGTTACGGTTACCAATTTCTTTTCTTAAATAAGAAATTGACTTAAATGATTTCTGAAGGTCATGTACATATCGATTTCTCCCTCAAGAATACTTTGTTACGACGTATGAAGACAAGTAAAACTTTGAGCGCTTCATGCAGATGAGCGATTGAGTGATGTCGTCATCCACGCGTCCTGCTGCCAGGAGTGTATGGTTTGTTAACTTGGACACAATTACACAAATGACATGTACATATAAGCAAGCTGGACCTGTGTGTTCGTATTTAATTTTATATTGATGCGTTTGGTATATACATTTACGGATAAACTTTCTGGCAGGATTTCCGGAACCAAAACGTTTCATCGTTTTAAAACGCTTTTTCAATGGAGTGAAATTTGTTCAATTTTAAACAACGAAGATTATAAATATCTTAAATTTTTTATCCATTTTATTAATATGCCTATATTTAAGTTTTCTTTTACTTCAACATAGATCTGTTTTCCTTTAATTAAATATATTCATTAAGATGCCCTTGTTAAGCTTATTTTCCGAAGAGTATAATAAGGGACGTTCCAGGTGTTCGGTCGGTTGGCTATAGACGGATACACACATAGACACACGAAGGGCAGGTAAAATAAGGAGATATTTCATAAACAGAGCTTTGTTTTGCGATATAATAGATGTAAACCTGCAATAAAAAATAATACATATATTGTTATCGTTTTATCTTACAAATTTATGCCTTTCTTAGTAATCCAAACGTGGTATTGCACTATATTTTATGCTGCATTATTCGTGGATTATACAAACTAAATAGCATCCTTTGTTGGACTACTGCTTCAGTCGGGAACCATTTTCTTAGTAGACGTATCTGGTTAATGAGAGCTTGTAGATTTGCTATATGTTTTCCTAAGCAGAAACACCATGGATCTTATTAGAAATATGATAACAAAATGATGTGTGAACTCTTCGAACAATAAATACTTAAACATAATATCAACAAACAAATATAATTTCATTGTGTTTAGGTTATATAACACAGATCCGAAGACAAGAAATTGAAGAAAAAATGTCATTTTTTTATTCAAATGTTATCATAATATTTTTTTCCAAAAAAATTAATTCAAAATTATATATTACACAATTTATGTTGAATGCATTGCATAAGAACTTGTTCTTTGTGTATCGGCAATACTCTCAGTTTGCTAAAAAAAACCTTGTCTTGACTTGACGATCAATCGAACAATAAAAAAAAACAAATTCAAAATATAGCCATGATCCCTCCAATGTTGTTATTCAATTGGTACTTATTTCAAACATAACAACAGACTTCTGAGCATGTGATAGGAGGCCTCATTTAAACAAAACGAGAATCTAGTATTCAACGATCTATTAAAAAAGTTGAATATTGGTAAGGTTAGATTGTATTTATATGGTTTCGTGAACTTTGCCAGGAAAATCCCATTATATGTCGATGGAGCAGAATCATTAACAAATTTTGCAAATAACGGCTTCGAATTGATAAGAAGTCGGAAAATGTATTTTGAGAAGTTCAACAGTTCTGCATTTAAATATTATTTTTATTCAAAGTATAAAACGTTGTTCTCGAAGGCTTCAACTACGAACTCGTAATCTTTGTTTTATCTTCGTTTAATCAAATTGCACAAGTACTCTTTAAACAAAACACCCATCTTATTCACGAATCTGGGTGGCGATGGCTTCAATTGCGTAACATATGATCGATATGGCGATTTGATTAATATGTTCATTTCATTTTTGACAGTTATTCGGTTTGGTTGATATGCTAACATTTTATCAGATGATACACCTATAAAACTCAAAATATTTTTATAATGATTATCTCAGCAAAATCATATGAATTTTATTGTTGGGCTTGTTCAAATTCCAATTCAAGGTCAGTAAGACTATCTAATTTCAATTTTTCTTGCAAAACACATTAATGTTATGCAATCTTCAAACTACAGCTGCTTTCAAATTAGTGTTGAAAGCATTCATTGAGTTATGCGTAATATAACAAGTAGAAATAGTGATGTTAAACAGAGATCATGTTCAAGAGGGTACAATCCTCGTCTGACCAACCTGAATCGTGCCTTAGATAAGAGTTCGAATATTCGTCAACGCGTATGGCACAGTTATGCGATACGCGTTTCGTTTAAAATATTAGGTAATCATTGTACTGCTTGGTCGAAAAATTGACCTAATGGGTTATAACCAGAACAGAACATTGGCCTTCTGAAGGCCCGTCGAGTTCATGAGTAATGCCGCTTAGCAGTTGGCATCATTCGAAAAGTTTTAATATTTTTTTGCTAACTGTTTAGTGTTCAACAAAATATATTGTCAATAAAAGGTGCTAGACATGAGATGTTATCTAATTATCTGTAACACAAAAGGTAAACCTGACTGACATGGTATTGTGCAAACCTTAGGGGCGTATTCATTGCCGCCCTGATGGATGGGTGTGTGCACGTTTATTGTACGACACTATACTGTTTATGAGCGTAGCCCCAGTAAGAGTATTCGTCGTATAAGGTAGTTGGGTATGGTGTACCGAGGAGAGCGCACAGGTGTACAGCACACATATACATTTTTGTGTTTTATTATAAGTAAGCGAAGCTTTAACCAATATGGTTTGTGGTCGGTGCAACATGCCCAACTACCTTATAAGACGAATACTCTTACTGGGGCCATAAACAGTCTAGTGTATGTTGTCGATATATATATATATATGTTCTATCATAAATAAAAACAGAGGGTGCTTAAAAAAAGCCTTATTTTTACATCGTTGTTTGAAGTAAGGTTTATTTCTCCTGTCCAGCACTCATATCCCATAGTTTATCTCTTTGCATGATTTGTCTTAGTTACCGTATCATTTTAATATACGCAGTCGCATATCACACCAATACGCTTTGAATTAGACGAGTGCATTTATTCGATATATTCATAAATTTAGTAATCCTCCTTGTCTGTACACACAATGTTATACGTGGTGTATTGTTTATGTAAACGATGATGAACAGTATACAATTAATATTCTAAATTTCCATTTGATATTTAAATGTAAAATTAGAAGCATTTTGGCTCATCAAAGGATTACAACGTTAGTCAGATTAATCATTTGACCAAACTGCTGGTAATCTCCACGTGAATTACATCTCGCAGATGGGTTTGAACGTGTTTGTGCAAGGCTCATCAACCCACAAGTAACCGAAACTCTCCCAAAAAGCACCACAGTTGGCAACCCGGCCGTTGTTGGGTTGGTTCGTTCCCCAGTCGGTAAAGGACACAGTCTTCCCGTCCAGGTATGTCCAATTGCCCTCTTTAGCTTCGTCTGTCACACCAATCCAGTGTTTAGGACCTGTGTTGTAACGAAACGTAGGATTATATGAGAGATTATTTAAAACTGGTAAAAGACTGAAACGTTGTCACTCGTGTACCTCTTCGCTATTCTAGCCAGGTCAAAAAGCAACAACAAAGGTTCTATTAAAACGAAGAGCTAGACGTGAAACAACATTGTTTCACGCTGTCTCGTATATTATAATGTTTCTTCAGCAAAGTAAAACAACGATTCTAGTTTTAATAAGTACAACAGGAATCTGAAGCAAGTATGTATGCAGCCAAATTGATTATGACAGTGAAGTTAATATTAGAATTGGTTTTGCTATTATCTAGATAATTCTCTCAAAATAATGTTTCGCTAACACTTTTGCTAGAGACGTTGACAACATTATACCAACTGTTTATGTTATAAAAAGTCTAGAGACGTTCACAAGTCACAATCTAATCGATATTGCTGTTTGCATATCTGTATTTCTGCAACTTCCTGTTTGTAATGAAACAGACAAGTCAAACCACCAGTTTCACATGGCAACAAAGTATTCAGTCTGTTATTACGACCACGTACATGATGCAATGACCTAGTTTATTTGAATTTCTGAGGTAGAAGGTAATTACCAACTAAAGTATTATTTAAAAAATAAGGATAGGTGTTGCGTTCCTTTGCTTTTCAGCTAAGTTTAAAAAATGGAAACTAGAGTGACAATTCCAATATGACAAACGAATCAACAGCCATACACTAAGAGGACGAATACATGAGATACTAAGTCTTTGAATGGCCATTGAAATAGCATGTGGGTAGGTTTTAACTTGTGAGTAAATAAGTAAAACTTAACCTTTTCTTACTTTTCATTGTCCGCAGCAACCCTCGTAGGAACACGTTTTCTTCTGTCGTGTCAATGTGAACTAGGGAAGCGCCGATATTCTTGCAGTATTCCTGTTGCGAATAAATATGTAATTAGTTCCAAGAACGAAATCTTACGAGCATGTCTTGTCACTAGCGAAGAGGGATTCCCTGAATGAATCAATTACAAACTCATCTTACATATCTCTGGTAACAAGGGAATGTTTAAAACTCACAAAAACCCTTGACAAAAGTATTCAACTTTGAGAAGATAAAAAATATAATGTATTCTTATGTACATTTACTACCTTTCTGTTGTCTTGTTAATGTGTATGATAGTCCGAGATATCCACAGTATTACCGCGAAAATGAAAACAATTTTTTTAGTTTAGTTCTTTTTAATCATACCAACGCCCCTTAAAGAACACATTCTCTTTTGGAAAGTGAATGCTGCCAATGGAGTCAATGGCACTCTTAATATTTCTGCTTCAGAATAAAGAGTTAAACGTAGTTGAAAACATTCGAACTACATAAATATTTAGAATCTTCGTTTCGTGGTTTTCCTTATTGTTTTAGGCTTGTCTTTCAAGAAGGCAATGTGGTTAATGTACCTTTAAAGCCACGTGCATCAGTTGCATTTTATCACCCTCGTATAATCGATCAACAAATAAAACAACAATACTGAACATTAACCCAACTCTGATGGAATACTTTATATGTGAAATGACGATGAACAAGTATACCTGTGCGCTGTCGAATGTCAGGTCACTGTCCCCGAACTTGTAGCACGATTCCTTAAACCTCGTCCACCCGTCCTTACAACGCTTATCTTCTGCAATATTTAATCAGCAATAAAGAGAACAAACACTGTTAAACCTCAGGTAAAACTCAGATCTAAAGCATGTTTATTTTATTATTATTATGTGTTTCATTAGAATATGATTATGCTTTTATCTAAGTCAGAATATATCAATTGCAACTGAATGGTTTTTGTTGTATTTTTTTTACATCTTTTACGTTAAAGGCCTAGTTTAATCCTTCTATATGTGACCCCCCCCCCAAAAAAAAAAAAAAAAAAAAAAAAATCATGTATAGTACACAACTTCTGTGTATTATTCTTTATCCAATTGCATAATTGTCTTATCAGATCTCTGATCTGAGTAACCTGCTGTGCAGTTTTCGAGGTTTTATTAAAGAAATGGACCCTAAATAGCCCTAAGCCAATAAAAAATACACAGGAAAATGGCCCCTACTGTGACACCAGTGCAATTAGCAGGAGATGCACAGCAGGGGATTGTCATGCCAAACATTCCTTAAACTAAGCCTTTAAGAGTTAAAATGTGTATTAACATAATCACAGACACTAAATGCTCCACTATAGCAATATTCATAAGAAAGAGAGGTACATGTTTCTACGACTTACTCTTTTCAGTTTCGTCACATTCGGCCAATTTCTCGCTCAGTTTCCTGGTGAGAATTTCCTGTTCCAAACTCATTTTATTCAGCCTCTGCTCCATTTCAGACAGGCGATCTATAGTCCTAAAGGTTACATAAGGCAAAATTGATGACAATTTATAATACAAAGAGGCATTTGATAGACAAGGAAAAGGAACAAACATTTTTTTACAATCTTATGTCATTACTCAAAAGGTTAATATGCATAGTAATTACCAATGAGGAAACAACCCGTCATTTTAAAACATTTTCTGTAATACACAAACTTGTACTAATGGAACCACATTTCAAATCACATCGATGGTTTAAAGAAAACATGAACACAATTATTAATATCGTTCACCAGTTGATGCGTTTCGATACATATCGATTCTGCTATGCATCGCAAGATATATCGACTTATCAATACTATCTGTTATGTGGTGCTTATTATATCTTGTTCATTTATAACTACATACAGTGAAAACATCGGGCACGCATGAAAGAAAAAAAAAAAAAAATACTTTATGATTCGTTAACAATAATTATCAAAGTTTTACGTTCAGCGATGAATAGGCGTAGCTCTATGCATACCATCAACAGAGAATAAATAATACACATATTTGGGCGTGAACATTCGGACAACTTTCGTAATTTTACAGATGGTTATGTTGGCTATGTTCTAAATGCACAGAATTTCAAAAAGAATATTCAACTTTATGCAGGTAAGCACAATCAAGTATATCTATTTCATACGGGTGCATGAATTGTTAACTAAAACAAGAATTGAACACATGCTAAATAAATTGATTTTTAAATCACTAAACTTGTACGTATGAAATACCTAACCTGAACTGGAAATCGACCGCGGAACTGCAGTCGCATTCAGCTGCAGAAATTCCAAACAAGGCAAGAAGCACAGCAGAAACAACACAAATCTTCATGTTTTATAAAGGCCGAAACCCTACAGATTAAAGAAACAGTTTAAAATGTTTGTTGGAGAGATATGAGAGGCTCAGCTTTGCTATATATGTATGTCTGACAATGCGCACTTGACCTAAAGGAAATCATATACACTTCCTTTAAGGTCAGGTTGTTATACAAGTGCTGAAACATTGCTGAATGTGCACACTGTTTTGAAACAACAACAACATCGTTTTGGACTGCATAATTTCTCCGATAATATATATATATATATATATATATATATATATATATATATATATATATATATATATATATATATATATATATATATATATATATATATATATATATATATATATATATATATATATATGTCTTTATCTTGTACTGTAGGCAATACATTCTTGCAAGTCAAGTATAAGATATTTATTGTTTAATCAGTTTAACTAGTACTGTAATTAATGCTCATAATCTGGAATCCGGTCCACATAATAAGCTAGACAAGTTACCTTTATGTTAAATTTTGACCCTCATATGATTTCATTATCATTTGAAAAGGTATTTAAACAGTATTTGTTTTCGGATCTCTAACATGTTAAACAGATGCCCAAAATACACCAAACATAAAGTTATTACAGTATTTTAAGTTGATCTCTATTTCAGCTGAAAACAAACGTCTGTGTTTCTAAAATTATTTCGTATTTTTTAACATGTTCTTCTGCAAATAAAATTCCTTCGCATGATATCAAAAGTAATATTGAATGATCAGGAGCTGTTCGTTAAAAAGATGTTAGTCGAGTTTAGTCGTTAATTAAAATTATCTTCTAGTGTCATAATTTCATTTTTTGCTTCGTGTGTATGTAAACTAAAATTAAGTAAGTATTTAAAATGAACATAAAGTTGAGGAAATAAATAGATATATCGATGTTATGCATTTCTTGACATTTATATAAAATTAAGATTTTTGAAAGTACGACTAAAATCTTTAGTTTCCTCAGGCATCCACTATGTACACATTGTTCGCTTATATTTACAGCCTTACAGTGATTATTACTTTAACCGATATCTTATATACATATATATTAACTAATTGTGAGCAGTGTAGTATGTCATGAGTTGGAATACTGATATTTTGTTCCATTCAGTGTGCTTAAAATGAACAATTATTATTTAAATACATCCGGTTTCAAGATAATTGTTCTTTTTGTATTTTTAGAATAGAACCTGACGCAATACGAAATCACACTTTGTTACCAACCTTATAGTAAAAGTAACAATGCTTTATCTGCTTCATTAATCAATGTCACTTTGAGTTGTTTCACATTGACAACTATAAGTGTCCACTTAGTCCGTGTCCTACATACTGTTAACAGGAGAACGATCATGGATGTTTTCGGAGTGTTTGAAGAACCCCTCTCCCAGTATGTAGTTGCAATGTGAAAGTACCAGATTGAGCAGTTATTGTACTGAGTTACACATGTTAACCCAGAGGAGAATGCTTTTGAAAACGGTAATGATAAAAACATACAGTCAAGCAATGTTTTTGGGAAATTTTGTCTTACACAAAATAAAATAAACAAAATGATAGTAAAGCCCTCATGAAGTGAAAAATCGTTTACAATGTCATGCATTGCAAGTTAGTTAAACATGCACTATTACTCCCAAATAAGATTTAACATATTTTATAAAATTGTTTTAATAAACCAAAAAGAATGAACAAATGTCGAAGACAATGATACTTATAATACCGAGTTTAATGTAAAAGAAATTTGCAGAAAACACGGTATTGCTACCTTATGAGACCATAGTAGATCGCAGTAAATCTTTTAGCATTCACCAATCATTTAATATTTTTATCTTTTCAGCTTTTAAATACACAGTTATAATATTGTTAATAGTAATTACCATTTTCCATAAATGCATTAATTAGTTAGTAGTTGAGGGTGTATCACTCAAATTGTATGTTTGTTTGACATGTGTATGCTTTGATTTTGAATAAAAGTGTCACTTTAACAAGACGTTGGTTACTATGGAAGATGTAATGAACTTAGTATATGTAATGGATTGACATAGCAGAAATCCAGACATTGAGGTTATCTCAAATCACTGACGTAAGATTGCTTTTTGAAATCGATCGGAGTAGTTAAATCACATATTTTAAAGCTACTGGCCTTATGTTTGATGTTGTCGTATTTTGCAAGAGTTGAGTTCAATTTGTGACCTTTACAAAAAAATCACTAAATGTCTTCATTTTGGATATATTGTCGTACGTTCGTTGTCTCGATGCGATGTAGCATAGCAAGAAGTAACACAACATACTGTCCTAGCCTCTAAACCGTTCTAGTTTATTCCAATATGGGCGCATTTAATTGGCTTCATGCAAACTGTAATTCATATAAATTCAATTCAAGGGCGCCGAATCCCGATGGGAAATCAAGATTTTGTGGAGAACATAATCAAACATTTTTTTAAAGAACGAGGCGTTGAAACTAGACCACATCACTGATATCAAAATAACCAATAACAAATAGGCATATGAAAATATCGAACTCTGTGGCTTTTTGTATGATACTCATTTAATAGACTACACCATTGTTTGAGCATTGCAAACTGATTCCCTTGTTAATAGGGTGTGATGTTTTGTTTCGTAATTATGTTGTTGTTTAAATTTTCAATCCTATTCAAAGTTGTTCCTTTAGAAAATATTTATAAATATAAACGCGATGAAACAACACACTCTGTTCTGTGGCTAGCGTAATCACTTCTCAACTAAGCGGACAGGGCTCGATTTCCGGCCTGGGGGCATGTGAGGTTGGACGGTGGTCACCAAGTTGAACAACAAGGATTTTTCCGGGCTCTTCGGTTTCCCCCAGGTACCGAGAGATTTGAATCAACAGCTGGATGATAAAATATATCGGAAATTGTTGCCTTATGATTCGAATTTAGATAACTTGCATTGCTTCTTGAATTGGGTGTGAATATTAACCTCGCATGAACGGACATTCAAAAGAGGTATCAAGATTGTACTGAAACTACAATGTTAATTTTATTCTGTCTTAAAAGCTAGAATATTTTAATGTATTGTAGACGGATTTTCTACAAATTCAACTGTAACAGCAAAGCATGAAGTTCATGTCGTTATCTTTGTAACAGAAATAAAAGACATTTTTATAGCTTACTCTTGAATAAATATGAATACTGAGGACAATAAATATAACGTCACGGTCATGGTGACCTTGAACTCAAAACGCTTATCCGATTGACCATTTTCCTATTTCTATGGCCATATTGGTTATCATTTTAATTGAACTTCACGTATGTACCTGTTTATGTGAATACATTACATTGCCTATAGTGCTGTTATGATGGCGCATGCATATTTTACTTCAAACTATGGCTATTCAAATACACTTAGAACTGTTCAATTACAACATACTTGGAGCCTATTAACTAATATCTAAACGTGGAAGGGGTATTTGTCATAACCATAACTTGCCCTACATACTTTAATGCGAAATAACTAATTAAAGGCCCTAAGTGTGGCATGTTTGTTTAACCATGCTCTCGTGTTTATAAATATAATGATGACACTAGTTTGTGTTTTAGCACTCACAAACCAGTTTGAGATCCCCGTTTAATAATACTCTAACAATGAAAACATTAGGGACAGGCTTAGTGTCAACAATTCAAATACAAACCTTGTTTACTTTAACCATTAACCATTATATATTTTACAACGATTGTGAAATAAGCTATGATAGGTTATACTAAGTCACTCTCGTTGGCACGATGTTGCGTGAGAGTGTGGTCTTGTGTTGTGGGGGAAACCGGAGAACCCGGAGAAAACACACTTGTCCGGCTTGGTGACCACTAACCAAACTCACATGCGCCCGGGCCGGGAATCGAACCCGGGTCGCCTTGGTGAGAAGCGAGTGCGCTAACCACTGCGCTAACCGGACAAACCTTGCTTGTAAGGCCGAAACGACACTGAACTAGAAACACATATGAACAAACACCACATACACACCTACAAACTCTACAGACAGGACAAAGGCAAGCATCGCAATACAATATTTATACCGATAAATTTTGAAACGGTCAGTGAAACTCGAGTTCACTAGAAATCGAGTCCATTAGGATTTTAATGTGTTTATACTGTCATAACCTCACACTTCTCCAAACATATTCCCACATTGTCATTTTGTTTTTCTGAACACATTTATTTTTGAAAAGATTACATCACTATTGTAGTCAAAACTGCAACATAACAATCTGCAAAGCCAACAATAACAATCGAATAAATTAGTAATATTTTTTCATACATTTTTTGTTCAGAAAATGGCATGAAGATAGAATAGTCATAGGCACCTAATTATTAAACAGATCTAACTCTTTGTTATTTCAATTCATATATATATATAGTGACGATACGCTGATCGATTACCTACGTAAATCGCGATTTAACTGTTCCAATGATACCCATCCCTAATAAATATTTCTTTGTAAAGAATATATCACAGACATACCAAACACAACAATACTGTTTTTCCCATTTTATATTAAACTTCAGCAAACATAAAAGAAACACAAACTCTAAAAATGCATACAATCTACTTATCAGCTAATTGAAACCACTTTTGTGGTAAAATCAGCAGCCATGCAATGTTAAAACATGATTAATTACGCTTTATGTCTGCCGTAAGAGTTATTCCACTAATGTTTATTTCCGAATATTTGTTAATAATTGTTTAGAAAACTGGGCGGTTTTGTTTTGATGAGAAAACAGCAACTTCAAACAAAGGATGATGCTATGATAAATATTGGATCTACAAAATGTTGGATAATGCGAACATAAGTATACATTACAGCGGCATCTGATACAATAAGTACAATCACATGAGGTTTAACCATTTGTTACGGTTAATGGAATGTACGTATTGCTCATTACTTATCTTCCTCGTCTTTGAAGGAGACAGAAAAAACATGTTTCTGCAATGAATGCGATTTTATGAGATGTGAATATGTGTTTTCATAAGCATAGTGTTCATTTTTTACGATGTAGGGGGTAAAACAATCTTGTTAGCAAGTTGCTACTTATACCATCAAATATGAGAACAATTCACACACCTTTACATCAAGAACTGTTGTGTTTAGACATGCATTCAGTTAAGTTCATTTATAATATTTCTCTTCTTTGTAACGACTGCATTGCTGTGGGATTAGAGTTACACAAAGGCTTTGCCAAGTTATGTCTAGAAAAAAGTTTGGGGAGTCACGATTTGATTCTTACATAATAATATTTTACATTGTTGCAATATGGAATGTTCAAATATTGTAATGAACTACAAGCAAACGCTTAGGAATGTTTCCGGCAGTTTTAAACCATAGACAATACGATACACTTGAAAGTACTCAAATTACTAAAGGAAATATTTGTATGTTAAAAGTATTTATATACCTTTAAACCTATTGAAGGATTATCTAAGTCTCATAGTTGTTTTTTTAAGTATTATTTGATTTTGGAAATTTGTTGTATTTTTCGGTTTAGACGGTTTTAATGTTGTACTCTCACAGATATAATGTTTTGACAACTTTTTTATTTTTTGTCTTGGAACGGCCCAATTTTTGCAAAAATCCATGAAAACCAGTTATATTAGAGCGCAGATTTTAATATTTAAGTTCAAAATTTCAACCGTCAGTAAACAATAATTTTCTAACGGAAATATAAAAATCTGGATCTGATCTTTTGTCAGCAGTCTTATATTAGTGGTTTGTAGATATGTACGCAAACATTGGCTCATATAATAATAGAACATATAATCAATTTGGCATGGTCCAATTTTGAATACAACAATGGCGTATGTAAAACAATTATGGCTTTTTCAGGCTCGTTATCACAATACATGAATCATATCTTCGACAGCAGTATTTTCTCCTTCATGGTATATTAAAGTACATAGAGTGTTTGTCTGTATTAGATCTACCAGCTTCATATCACATCTATCAAAACAGAAAAAAAACGGGAGGAGTAGGATATAACAATTTAAAAGACATAACAGTGCTCTGGAAGACGAGTACGATATGCACAATTAATCCTAGAAAAAGTTCGTAAATGATTCGTTTAATGAAAAAGCACTATACACCATGAGGCCTTAATTACATTTCTTATTATAATATCATAAAATGTGTATTCGTGACATTAATTGTTCTAGACGATGGGAAATTAACAAAAAGCAATTTTGTTACTGAACGCAAAACACGGGAGGTTTCTGAGCGCATGTTCGTGTTCTTTAATTCACTCAGGTAATCCATGACTTGGCTGTTTTGGCTGTGTTTTTTCGAAAAGACATACGAATTTTATGTTATTATTGCATTGAAAACGTAAACTTAAAGTACCTGCAATGACCTTTATTAATCGTATGCGTTTCGCTTGATTTTGAATTATTTTTTATTGATTCATAAATGATATATCATGGTTTCGAACAACGAAAAACACAATTTTTTACATGTCACTACTTTTGATATTTATTCCGATTTTATTTCCAAATTAAACGGCAGCTTGCTAAGAAAGGGAACATACTTTTATTGACTAAATTTTCGAAATGAATGTTCGTTCGCATACCATTTAGCGTGCTCTTCCAATAAACCAACTACAGTTAACTGTATTATGTGGCATTGTTGGGCATATATTGAATAGAAAACAATGTGTGTATGATTGTCAATTTGCAAGAAATTGTACCTGTTATCTGCATTTTTCTTGTTGACGAAAATGAAGCTGTTAAGCGCGTGCTCGAGTGTCGGTGTTTCTCCCTGCAACGCTGTAACGCTACAATCCAAAGACAGAAAGCCACAAAGTCGACGGCGAAAGAACGACATCTTGGGCTGACGGCTATTCGCTTTGATGAGTAAACAAATGCCCTTTTTGCACTCTTTGGGGTGGCGGATTTGCATTGATTGGTTAGTGTGGCAACATTTAGCGTGGCATGCCTTTTAACTTAGGGTTTCAGCGTTTTCTTTTGCGGATTTCGGTTGTGCGCTTCGAAAACCAGCCAGCATTAAATGACAAAAATCAGCTTTTTAAATTCGTAATACAACTGGTAGAAAAAAACTAACTTGATAATAAATACTACACGTGCAAACAATTAAGTTCGAAACGCAACATTCATAGTATCTGAATAATTTTATTGTTATCCACCGTATATTTCAAGTCACTGGTATAAAGAGTTTTAAGGAATTTTGAGTAATTTTTCCAGTAATTTGTAGCATATTTACAAGAAAAAAATACAAAGGTACACTTCAGCAGTAATTTCAGTTATGGACGAAAAAGAAGGACCTTAAATTATCACGCTCGTTGATAAATATAGATAAATTGAGATATATATGTTTTCGTGCATGTTCATCACTCATAAATCCAAACAGTCAAACTGTGACATCAGTGCAACATCACATTTTAAAATTGCATACTACTTTTGCGCAAACTGTTTCCATAAATCGGAGGGCAACAAATAAAGCTTTCTTACAAGTACAATTGTTATTTTACCCAATAAAATAATGATTGCTTCAATAAAGTTTAAATGAGGAATATCCTAATCATGGAAACGTGCTAGTCTAATCTCTCGTGTGCGGGTTCGAAAGCATTTAGAACAGTGTTTTGTTTCAGGCTATTTTAGCTCAAAGACACCGACTCCCGGCGGGAAATCCAAAACATGATGTCATGAAGAAAAGCGTTAAGATTGACGGATAAATCAGGTTTGTTAATTTTCAAAGCTCTAAACCAGGCCCAGAATGCTAACCTGGAAATTATCATGGATACCATGAGACTGCAGAAATATTAAATTATTATAAATTGTTAGGCTTTTGCATACCACTAATTAGTTACAGAACATTTTTATTTGATTGTCTTTTCAATACTCCTCATTTAAATACAACAATAATAATTGTGTTAAAACGACTTTCTGACAATGTTAATTTCGTACCTGCAGGGTAACAATACATTTGTTTATGAAAGACCTTAACACTACTGATCATACTACTGCTAATAATGCTATGAATCGCAACTTAACCACGATATAAATACAACATAACCCTGACATCACATGTAACCAAAATTATAACTAGTGTTTCGGATTTTTTCCGCCGAAAACTAGGCTTCTAAGAATAATGCTTGTCACGATTATGCATTTAAACTGCAAAATATCAAACGCCGCTGCGTGCTTGTAATATATTAACCCCATGATACCATTCTGATCTTCATTGCAAATCGTGGAAACATCTTAAAATATTAACATAAATATCAACTGATATCCGACTGAAAACTGTCAAGGAATCTGGTTTAAATGTTGTTTACGTATTACGAAAAGTTTAAGTGGTATGTACATCGTGTTTACAATAATAATAGTTATCTTATAAATGATGGTGCTCTTCTTAATGAACAAATCGTTAAACGCTTACAGTGACATATTTCTTTGCAAAGCAACTCAACTTAACTCAATATTCTTTTATTATATCACAGTTTACATTTAAATAAAATCATGTGGAAACTCAATATAACTACATGTGAACACAGGTATAAAGAGGTGGGTTAATGGCGGCTTCACAACAGGTTTGGAGTTCATCATTATACAAAACAAATATGATTAGTATAATTATAAAGGGAATGTGGTTAGTTCAAATAGTATTATTTGTATAACAAAGCAAATTCACATATTTGATTTAAGATACAATATAATCGATAGAGTAATGAGGTAACTAATGAAACAAATAAAGTTAATGTTCATTTAACAACTATTATTTGACCTATTAGTACCTACAGCTGTTAAGCGAAGAAAAACAATCGTACACATGTAGAACTACTATCAAATAAATAAATATAACAAACTACAATTGTACAGAAGCTTGAAGTAAAAATTGTATTAAAAACAGATAATGTTACAAAATATATTGCTTCTGACATTGATGATACTTTTAAAATGAATAAATTTAGTTACAACCCAATAATGCTGGCATTCATAATCTGTTCAGACGAATGTATTAGAACAAGTAACCATACCTTTTAACCGAACACGCATAACTAGATTTGGTTATCCGAACAGTAACACCAATTGAAATAAGCTGGTTGATTGTATATGCCGCAAATCATTCCGACTTCATTGGATTTAGATTACTTGCATTGCTCCTAGAGTGTAATTTTACCCTTGACATAAAGCTGTACGCATTCCGATTGTTATGAATCGGAATTCATAAACATCTTCTTCCCCTTCTTAAGCCTAAGTCATTTCAAAAGATGAGTATGTCACTTGTCGTTTTATATAAAAACTGAAAACATTATGGAATACTATTTTTTATTGGATTGAAATTATATTCAGAGAGAGATATCCTTTAATTTTGCTGTGAATGATGTAGGAAATATACTTAAGTTTAGAACAGCCTTAAGGTGTTTTGAAAATACCGGATCTAGACGATACTATATACCGACAATCATGCCAAATGATTAGGTTGAATATTAATTCATGGTTTCTGATGTGTGAATATTACCCTTGTATACACGGACATATATCTGTATTGTCTAGACTGTTCTGACGTTCTCATGCTAATTTTAACAATTTTCAGAAGCTGAAGGTGCTTTGTTGACGTTTTAGTCTTGTCTTTAAGCCATGCATGACATTTATTCCGCTGATTTTGTAATAGAAATAACTGAATAAGTTTATTGGTATTTTTTGGATGCAATTTGAATTCATTATTTAGATTTCTACGAAACCGTTCACATTTAACATGGAGCTCTCAACATTGATAAAATCATTTTTAAAACGAATCCCATTATCATTAGAATACTATTGCCAAAACTCGCTTCACGACATTACGCATCGTTATAAAATAAAGAGTACGGCACAATATGAATTTAATGAGACAGAACATATTCTAACTTTGGCTTTTCATGAACTGATCATAAAACCCCAAACTTCCATTTAATTTTAATAAAATAAAATTCAACATAAATATGAATTTATTTATTTAACAAACTGCTTGTTTTATGACATAGGGATCCATGGAAAACGGACACAAACGAGACATTACGCTTCCAGAGAAAAACAACACAACATGAGGACCTGAACTTGTATTATTGGCATTCACATGAGTATCATACTTTATTTCAATCGATATATCGCAACAAGAATTGCAAATCGCAGAATAAATCTCGAGATATATTGTGATGTATTTGTTCAAATTATAAACATCCCTAAATGAGAAGAACCGTTTGTCAGGTCTTCTATGAATTGAAGAGGCATTCAGAAAAACAGTATTACGATTTCCGTCCGGTCTTGGTTTAACCCTAACAAGCATAAAAGAAACAACTACACTACAAATGCACTCCATCTTATTACGTGGTACTTGTAAGCAGTTGAGAGGTAATATCAGCATGATTGCAATGTAAATGCACGGTTAATTACGTTTATATGTGCGCTTTTTAAAGAGCACTAACGTTTATTCCAGAATAATAATTGATAATTGTTCAGAAAAGTGATCACTTTTGTTTTGATCATCAAGCTACAGTTAAAACAAATTATTATGTAATAAAATGTTTGGCGCTTCAAAGTGGTGATAATTAAAAGCTCATAAGTACAGGAATTTAAATATCAAATTGTGTGTTATGTTTGAATCTTTTCTTCGTCGTCTTTGTAGGTGATAGTAAACATTAGTTCCACAGAAAATTGGTTCAAGAGCTTTGGATATGTTTTGTCATAAGCATAGTGTAAATTTGTTAGAATATAGGTGCCAGGGTGTATTTTAAAAGGATGCTTGCCACTACTACCTTTACAAAACGGTGTCGACCGAAAACGAAAACGATTTTTTTTTGGTTTATACAGAAACAGCCGTATTTTCTTGGTTGCACTTAATACCATGTGATATGCTTGGATAACAGCGTGTTGAACATCCGCCGTATAAGCATACCATGTATGGCGCCAGTTGACATTGCCTGTTTTCAAAAATTGAAATCTTAGTATGTTGCGCTGTTTCACATGAACAGATAACGCCGTAAGAAAACTTAATACGACTTTAGACAAACAGTGGTACCGCGATATGTTCAGCAAATGAATAAAACGCCATGAAAAGTGCATCATGGGGTTTATTTTGAGAAAAATTGACGTGGTTTATTTTGAGAACAATTGACGTTACTGTGAAGGTATCGACGTTGCGACTTTCGACGTTATCGTGCATCGTGTATCTAGTATATATGATGTCTTATAAATGCATACAAAACGCTTACTTGTAACAATGTTTCTCTGCAAAGATAATTAACCATGTACAATCTGTTTGAGATGATTTCAAATTTTGGCCACTAGTTTTGCACAATATAGCTGCCTTCACCTCATGCTAGTGTCACATAAGGACCGCACTCAATTGTATACGTTTGTACAAAATTCTTTACACGATTTTATCTAATAAGACATAATTTGTCATGTTTTTTACAATAAAACTCTCAACTATTTTCCTTCTTTTATAAGAATCCAATACAAAATAATGTCATATTTTTTTCGTGATATAACTGGTGATTTGATTTCATGATGTACTTGTATATATAAAGATAATATGCCATCAAAACCTGCATCTGTGTTATGCATAAAATATGTGATGGTAAATAATATATATTTCTTGTTCACTCGCCTTCAGAATACGGTTTTTATTTTTTTTAACAAAGTCGCCTTTTGCTGCCGCGTTATGTCCTTGAAATGAACAAAAGTAGTTTACATTTTTTCTTCACTCGCTCGCCCCATTTTGTTTTTCTTAAAAGACCGTATACCAAAAGGTTATTTTTGGTGTGGTCTAAAGACAATTAAATGTTAGATTGATGTCCACAAACATATATTATATTCCCCATTTCTACTCGAATTATACAAGATCTAATAAAAATGCTCCTTTCTTTTATTTCTTATGGATAAAAAAAATATTATAGAGGGATGGAGTTTTGAAATACTGATTCCTTTTATGACTTTTAAAAGTGCAACATAGTTATATGATTGAAGCCCTAATGCATTAAATAATGATGTTTCAAATTGAACAAAACGTGTATTTTACCAATTTAAACAGTTTGTTTCCAACTTTTATTATATGTAAGTGTTGTTTATAATTCATAGTCCTGTTGTTTTAACAGTATTTTAACATTATATTTTTATTTTTTACATTATTTTCTCTGCTAGGATTACACGATCTGAGGTTAGGAAACTTTGACATTATAATGTTAGCCCTTCAGAATTTATTGGGAACAAACTTTCACAATTAATGTAATTTAACAGCTGTACATAGAACAAACTATTTAAGTAGTTTTTCTAAAGTATCAGCTGAAATAAAAGATTTATTTTTAGAAATCAATACTTCACATAAGCATGTTTGTGCTACCACCAGATCAATAAAGTCGTGTTTACTACACGAATTCTTTAGAAAATGCAAATGTTTCATTCATCGTTTATATGATTGTGTTTTTCGGTTTGGGAATCTTGATTGTTATCCCTTTGATGATAATTGTAGGGAAACATGTGCCGTTAAGAGGTCACAAACTGGTTTAAACCAAGCGAATTCGAAGCGAGGTATTCAATTTTAAACGGTCATTATTATACATATTAATTATACCGACATGGGATTATCAAAATTAGCGTTTGGTAAAACTGAAACGACTGACAGCCAATGCCGAATGCGGTAACCAAAATGTCAATCGAACAATGGGAAGAGCACTTTGAAAACCTTTTTTAAAGTAATACAACTGAAATTGACTTGCCTGAACCAACCAATATGGAATTCAGCAATGATATAAGAACAGTACAAAATCTGAAACGTGGTAAAAGCGGTGGAAATGGTTCATTAAGTCCAGAACATCCGAATATGTTCTTACTTTAAACTGTATCTTTATATAAAGAAACAAAATTTGTTGTGTTGTCGTGATGGGTGTATATCAATAAAGAATGCTTCAAAAGAGATGGATTATGGAGACACATTGACTGTGAATAAGGGTAAATTTAATACTATCTTTTCATTAGACGAGTTTAAGTAAAATGAGATTAAAGAATCACTGAAATGGAAATGCAGGAAAGTAAATAAAACAGATATTAAAACTGTTAATTTTAACATTTTTTCTACTCGGGAACGACACCTCTATAAAGAATTAAAATGTATGGTATGGCTGCATATCATGCCTTCGTGTTACAATAGCGAATAATTGTTATCTGTACCAAAAACATCACTTTATTCTGATATATTTTCGTATCTTTAATTGAATGATTTATCCTTTTAACTTGATATGCATTTTGAATTCTTAAAAAAAGATTGCATTTAAATACAACTAAAAACCTAGCACATGGTCCTTCTTGATATGTTTAGAGTTTTCCTTTTTCAGTATTTGTCTAGTACCACATGTGTTTTATTAACATAATGTAACCGTCTGTTGTGTGTATTTCCGGTGCATAGTGAAGTGTTGTCTTCAAGACAACGCAAAGAAGCCAAAATGAACATTATATTTAGACACCCCGTAAATTTTATGGCTAAGTAATGATATTTCCACCACGTTTTCCAATAAAACGATATTTATAAAGCGCAAACACAATTATAATATCATTAGGTGTTGGCATATGTTTCAAAACAATACCTATGTACCGAACTGGGTAAGTAGCAGTACAAAAAATTGATCGTATATTAATTCGTCTGGATGCTTTGAGCATTTTGTTCAGTATAAATATAATAAGAAACACCTTTTTACCACCAAAGTGGTTTTGCAGTATATATGACAGTATTTTTCTCAAAACGAATGATTTCTACCATGTGCATGTTTTAACGTGGTTTCTACCCAGGTTAAGACGTAGGGGATAGCTTCCTCGCGTCCTACAAAAAAAGATTTGTAATGGTACTTGAGGAAATAACATAGTGATGTTACCCTTTCTCACTATGTTATACCCTGCTATTCTATCAGTTAAATCAAAGTAACCAATTTGAAATCAAATAAAAAATAATTAAACATTTGAGCAGAAATTCATAATTTCCTGAAGCCCACCCCATTTGCAATCAATGACGACCAATTGTTCAGACAAAAACAATTGTTCCAAATAAAGTTTTACACGTGCATTAGTCTCCATACGTTGTTCGTTGAATTTAATTATTTGCCAGATATAGCAGTCTTGTCTAATATTTATTATCGTGTAGAGAGTAAATTTGATAAGAAATCACTGTCATTATTCACGATGTGTAATTAAGCCAATTTATCACAGTCGTTAAACAGACGATTAGGTGTTTACAACTGTTTTTAGCCATGGAGTTGATGCTTAATTAATATATAACCCAGACATTACGTCATAGTGCCGAGTGGAAACTGAATCATGTATTTTTAAAGTAAACGCAAGATTACAGAACACACAATGCATTATCTTTCTTAAAATAATATCTCCGTGAATAAATGTTGACAAACATTGTCACATTTTCTTTTTGTGCTCAAAAGGTAAGGTACATTGTATTTCTTTCACTGTAACAAACATTTTGTATTCTGCTGATAATAAACGGGATATAAATTACCAGTGAAAATTATGTTATTTTTGTAGGAAAGCGTGTCAAATTGTATGCTAGCCTAACGTCATTTAAAAAGGTTGTTTCAATTGTGCCTCAGATCACAGCCTGTTGCCCCTTTGATTCGATGTGAGAACGGGGGAAATCTAAAGACAAAATTCAGATATCAAAATCTTATTTCATTTTTGAGACGGTGAAATATCATTTTAAATTTCTTAATTAAACTTCATTAATCACCGGTAAGTATTATATTAATACTAAATAGATTATATGTATTTGTTTGAGCGTACACTCGTTACATATTTCAACAAATGAACAACAATAGCTTTACAAACTATTTACTGTTGGTGTTAAGGAAATAAACAACATGCGATTATCAAACCCAAAAGTATTGCGTTCTAAACCAAGATTTCTTTAAATAATTTCCGCACATCTATAACGATGCATGTCTTAAACTGACGTTAAAACCTTATTATATTATAAGTGGAAATGTATACACATCAATATTTTGACTCATCTCTACATCCCTCCAGGGTATGGCTATTTCCATAACCGTGGAAATCGTACCACGTTTGTTCCAAAATATCTATATTTCACAAACAACCGTCGTAAAGAATTTTATCATCGAACATGAAAGAACCAAACACTCCACGAATGCATATCATCTACTTACAAGCTAATATAAAGCAGTGTTTTGGTAATACCAGCATGAATACAATGTTATAACATAGATAATAAAATTATATGTTTGAGCTCAGAGTTATGCCCATAATGTTTATTAAAAGGATATTATTGTTATTAAGAAAACTCCATTAAGTTCTGCTTTGATGAGTTGAAACGGCAACTTCAAACAAAGCGTGATGCTTTAAACTGACACTCTTATTCAAAATCAATACATACATGTGTATAACAATCATAAATTTTGAGTGACACATATCTAACTCCTAACTAAACATTTCATTTATGGAAAATATTTATTACTGATAAGAAGATTGTAAACGCATTTTAAATGGCTGAAAGCGCGATAATATTAAATGATTGGTGAGTTCTAAAAGATAACTATGGTCTACTATATCCCATGAGGTAAAAATACCATGTTTCTGCAGCTTTATTTCAGATTAAACACGGTATTTTTTATAAGAACCATTGTGTTTGACATGTATTCATCCCTTTTCCAAATCTTATTTGGGAGTAAGAGTGCATTTTAAAATATAAGTAAATAGCAGCAATATATTACTGCGACATTAACTACCAACTATCTAATACAACATTAGGGTTTTAGTAACACATTGGCGGTGCCAAAAGATGTATAGCCGATGGTTCGGGCATTCTAGATGTTTCTTTCTTTTTCAACATTTTGCAGGGTTGCATGGTGGAATGTTACGCTACTGGAATAAACCAAAAGGACACTGCTGAGGAATGCTGTCCGGCAGTTTTAAACTGCAAGAAAACACTTACTGCACAAATAACAAATTTTGATACGACATGACTTATTAATTTCGATAATAAACTAACTTTTTAATTGTAGGTTTCCTAAGAATTATCTGGGGGGTTTTATTAATTTTTTTTCGTCCGTTTCGACTATTCAAAAGCAGCCTTCTGACTCATGTTAAGCAAATAACCAATTTGAATAGCTTTCATTTTAATAAACTATGAATCAAATGTGCGACAGCCGTATTTTCCATTGAATCAGTCAATCCTTTGCAACTGGAGGAGTATCGCATGACAATTAAAACAACATAACGGTGATTCAGTAAACGTGTCCGATACGCACCTAACTGGAAATAATTTATGTGATATATTAAAACATGATTACCCATACATTTTTTTTAAATCTTTTTTTTTTAAAAATATCAATACATCTTTACAATAGTTTAATACATGAAACATGCTCGACGTTAGAAAAGTACCGTTCGTGGTGTTTTCTTGTGACACCGTTTTTCGTGGCGGGCTGCAGCGAGTTATTTTGGGGGGTTTCGTTTTTACTGAAATTCTATTTTTCTGAAAATTTTGATCTAACAATCAAACAATTAGATTTATGCGTGCGTCGTTTTAGACAACTCGAAGACACCGACTCCAGGTGGGAAATCATAAACATGTCATTATGAGGAAAGCGTAAACATTTACGGATTGATCAGTTACAACAACGACAATAAACAAATTGGTAAGATTTCTTCTTACATACACATATACAGAATGTGACATAAACATAGGCACTTATTTAATTACAAGATGTCTATTTGTAATTGCAATTTATATATCGTGACGTTAATGGCAATACGCTGATAAAATTTCGTGATAAATAGCGATTCATTTGTTTCAAAATACCCATCCACAAAAATATTGCTTTGTAAAGAATATATTACAGACATACAAAAACAACAGTACTGTTTTTCCATACTTATTGTTCTTCACCAAACATAAAAAACACCATCATTAATCTCAAAATGCTGACAACCTTCTACGCAGCTAATTGTAAGCATTTGTTTGGTAATATCAGCATCTATGCAATGCTCAAGCATGACTTATTAGGTGTAATGTATTCCGCATAATTATTAATCATTGTTTAGAAAACTGAACGGTTTTGATTTGATGAAACAAATGATGATGCTATGATAAATATTGTATTTACAAAGTGTTAGATTATGCAAATATCAGTTTTACATTACAGCGGCGTATTCGCCACACATCTGATACAATAAATAAAATAAAAAATATGTTTAACCATTTGCTACGGTTAATAAACGGAATGTTCGCAATGTTCATTACTAATCATTGTCATCTTTATGTAAATATGTGTTATCATAAGCATTGCGTAAATTCTTTAAAAAGTAGGTGGTAAAAGCTATCTTGTTGGCATGTTGCCGCTAATACCATCAAATACGAGAACCTTCCACACAATTATTTCTGTGTTTATGCCTTAAGTTAAGTTCCGGTAGAAAACATGTTTTGCTTTGAAAAGATTGTTGTGGGATTTGAGTTACATATATGATGTGCCAAGGTCTGTCTAGCAAATGGTTCAGGCAAGCATGGTTTCTTTCTAACATAATAACATTTTACATGTTGAAATATGCAATGTTAATATATTATAATGAACTAAAAGCAAAAGCTTATGAATGTTTTCGGGCAGTTTTAAACAATAGATGATACGATACACTTGAATGTAATGAAATAAACAAACGAAATATTTTCATGCTAAAAGTATTGTGTATACCTCTAAACCAAAGGAAGGATTATCTAAGGTTCATAATGGTAGTTTTTTCATTATTATTTAATTTTGGAAATTTATTGTATTTTCGGTTTACGGTATATAACCTACCCTCAATATCTCGCTTAACATATAATTAATTTGGCTAAGTTTAAATTCGAGTACAACAATTGCGTATGTAAAACGATTATGGCTTTTTCAGACTCATTCTCACAATACATAAATCATATTTTCAACAGCAGTACTTTTCTTGATGGTATATAAGTACATATGGTGGTTGTCTGTATAAGATCTACCAGATAAGATCATATCGCATCTATCAAAACAGAAAAAAACGGGAGGAGTAGAATATAACAATTAAAAAGACATAACAGTGCTCTGGAAGACAATTACGCTATGCACAATTAATCCTAGAAAAAGTTCGTAAATGATTCGTTTAATATAAAAGCACTATACACCATGAAGGCTTTAATTACATTTCTAATTATAATATCATAAAATGTGTTTACGTGACATTAATCGTTCTAGACGCTTGGAAATTAACAAAAAGCAATCTTGTTACTGAACGCAAAACACGGGAGTTGGTAAGCGCATGTTGGAGTTCTGTAATTATCACACGTAATCCATGATATGGCTGTTTTTTCTTAAAGACATACGAATGTTATGTTATTATTGCATTGAAAAACGTAAACCTGCAATGACGTTTATTAATCGCATGCGTTTCGTTTGATTTTGAGATATTAAATTTCATCGACTCATAAATAATATCTCATGGTCTCGAACAGTGATAAACACAATTTCATACTTTTCACTGTTTTAGATACTTATCACGGTCTTTTTTCCAAATCAACCATCAGCTTGCTAAGAGAGGGGACATAATTTTATTGACTAAATTTTCGAAATGAATTTTCGTTTGCATACAATTTAGCGTGCTCTTCCGATAAATAAACTACAATGACCTCTAGTGTGTGTCATTGTTGGGCATATATTAAATAGAAAACAATGTTTGTTTGAGTGTCAAATTGCAAGAAAGTTTACCTATGGTTGCTGTTATCTGCATTTTCTTGTAGACGGTAACGGAGCAATTCAGCGCGTGCTCGAGTGTCGGTGTTTCTTCCTGCAACACAGTAACGCTACAAACCAAAGGCGGAAAGCCGCAAAATCGAAAGCGAAATAATGACATATTGGGCTGGCGGCTATTCGCTTTATTAGGTAAACAATTGCCCTCAATTTTGTCACTCTTTTGTGTGGCGGATTTTCATTGATTGGTTAAAGTAGCAACTGTTTGCTTGGCGTGTTTTTGCGCTGCTGGTTTCAACGTTTTCTTTTGCGGGTTTCGGATGTGAGTTTACGAATACCAGCCAACATAAAATGACCAAAATCAATTTCTTAATTCGTTATGAAACTGACATTTAGGAATAAAATGAACTTGACCTTCCAATAACTTACATGAAAGACATTTTCCATCAAAGTGCGGCATTGCTACCCTTTAAAAATACTAAAAGTTCATATAAGTAAGTTCAAAACAAAACAATCATAGTATCTGAATAATTTAATTGTTAACCACGGTATATTTTAAGACTCTAGTATGAATAATTATATGGTATTTTGAGTAATTTATCCAGTAACATTTAGCATTTCTACAAGGAAAAAATACAATGGGACACTTAAGCAGTAATTTCCGTTATGGACAAAATAGGAGGACCCTAAATTATCATCCTCGTTGATGAATATAGATACATAGATCTATAGATGTTTTCGTCTATGTTCATCACTCATAAATGCATTCACTCAAAATGTTACATCAATGAAACATAAATCACATTCTAAAATCACATAAAACTATTGCACAGACAGTAATATATCCCAGGGCAACAAATAAAGCTTTCTTACAAGTACAAATTTTAGTTTTTTCCAATGGGAAAAATGAAAGCTTCGTTAAAGCTTAAATGAGGCATATCCTAATCATGGAAACGTGCTAGTCTAATCCCTCGTGCGCGGGTTTGATAGCATTCAGAATGGTGTTTTGTTTCAGGCAAATTTAATTCAGAGACACCGACTCCCGGCGGGAAATCTAGAACATGTTATCATGGGGAAAGGCATTAAGATTGACGTATAAATCAGGTTTGTAAATTGTTAAAGCTTTTAACCAGGCCCAGAATGGAAATTACCATGGACACAATGAGACTGCAGAAATAGAGAATTGTTAGAAGTTGTTAGGCTTTTGCATAACACTTATTTAATAGAGAACAACTTAAAATGATTGTCTTTTCAAAACTACTCATTAAAATACAATAATAATAATTGTGTTAAAACGACTTTGTAGCAATAGTTCTTTCTTCTCTGCAGAGGATATCTATAATTAGTTCGTGAAAAACATTAACACTACTGATCATACAAAACTGCTAATATTGCTATGAATTGCAACGTACCCACGATATAAAAAACAACATACCCCGGGCATCATATGTTAACAGGGCTATAACTAGTATTTCGTACTTTTTCGGCCGACTACTAGGCTTCTGAAATTTATGATGCTTGTCACGATTATACCTTAATACTAAACGCCTTTGCGTGCTTATAATATATTAAACCAAAGAGACCATCGCGCTTTTCATTGTATTTCGTGGCAACATCCTAAAGAAATTAACATACATATCAACTGATATTCGACCGAAAATTGTCAGGAAATCTGGTGTAAATGTTGTTTTCATATTACGAAAAGGATAAGTGGTGTGTACATCGTGTTTACAATAATAATAGTTATCTTATAATTGATGGTGCTCTTCTTAAACGACAAGTCGTTAAACGCTTTCAGTGACATATTGCTTTGCAAAGTTTAAGTTTATTTTACATTTTTATTTGACTTATAAGTACCTATAACTGTTAAGCGAAGAAAAGCAATCGCACACATGTAAAACTACAATAAAATAAATAAATTTAATGAATTCCAATTGTACAATGTTTAGAATTATTAGTTGCATCAAAAATATTTTTTCCGTAAATTAAATGATTATGTTAAAACATATTTAGCTTCCGACATTGACGATAGTTATAAAATTATTAAATTTATTTACAACCCAATAATGTTGGCATTTTGTCACAATCAGTTCAATCGAATTAATTAGAACAAGGAACCATAACGTTTAAGCGAACACGTATAACAAGATTTTGTAATCCGAAAAATAAAACCAATTAAAATAAGGTAGATGATTTTATATGCCGCAAATCATTCGGACTTCATTGGATTTAGATTACTTGCATGGCTTATAGAGTTGAATTTTACCCTTGCATACAAAGACTGTTGGAATTCATATAACATCTTATTCCCCTTTGTAGCTTAAGTCATTTTCAAAAGATGAGTATGTCACCTGTCGTTTTATATAAAAACTTAAACATATCTGGAATACTTTTTTTTCATTGATTAGATTAAGATTATATTCAATGAAAGTACTTCATTAATTTGTCTGTGAATGTAGGAAATATACTTAAGTTTAGAACAACCTGCAGATGTTTTACAAATACCGTCCCTGGATGTTTAAATCATGCCAAATTATTTAGATTTAGATAAAATAATGGCTTCCGATGTGTGAATATTACCCTTGTATTCACGGACACATAGCTGTATTGTCTAGACTGTCTTAATATTTCCATGCTAATTTCATCATTTTCTAGAAGCTGAAAAGTGCTTTGTTGACATTTAAGGTTTATCTACCAGCCATGCATGACATTTATTCCGCTGACTTTGTAATATAACTAATGAATAAGTTTATTGGTATCTTTTGAATGCAATTTGAATACATTATTTAAATTTCTAAGAAACCGTTCACATGGACCTCTAAACATTGATAAAATCAATTTAAAACGAAGTCTGTAGCATTAAAATACGATGGCCAAAACTCGCTTCACGGCATTACGCATCGCTATAAAATGAAAGGTACGTCAAAATGTGATTTTAATGCGACGGAACAAATTCTAACATTGGTTTTTTATAAACTGATCATAAAACCACAAACAACCATTTTATTTTAGTTAAAATACAATTCAATTGAAATAGGAAAATATTTATTTTCCAACCCGCTTGTTTTGTGACAAAGGGATCAACGGAAAACAGACACCAACGAGATATAACGCTTCCAGAGAAAAACAACAAGACTTAAGTATCTGAACTGGGAATTTTGAGTTTTCGACTATGGAGCTTGTCCCTATATACCCATCATAAATCCACACTCAATACATATCGCAAAATACGGTAGTCCGTATTCCTATCCAGTGCAAACGGCCGAATTCCACTCTTGTGACGTTACGTCATAACAAGTATCGTTGCGCGATGTTAGAATGACGTCTTAAAACAAGATAGTGCGTCGTTAAAATTACATTTAATATGAAACCATGTGGCTTTAATGTGATCTAACCAGTAAATTAAATGTATATAATAAAAGGTTATTAGTACTGCGTTTTGTTCCGGAGCGTCATATTCGACTCTTGTGGATTTTTTGCAGATTTTGATTTCACTCGGCTTGCGTCTCGTGAAATCCGAATCTGCAAATATGCACTCGAGTCGAATACAACCCCGGATCAAAACGCAGTAATAATAACCCTGTTGTATTATTGATATTCGCATCAGTATTCTGTGTGCCGTTTGGGGGTAGTTAAATGTCGCCTATTACTCACATCGTATGTTGTTTTAATTCTCAGTCTTACAGAGTTTGAGCTAGTACTGCTCCTTGTTGTGTTGAATACTTTTTTTGCAAAACTTGGGGTATAAACTCTTCGATACCATTGAGAACATGATTTTTTGAATTTTCGACTACTGGGCTTGTCCCTGTATTGTCATTGTTTTATTACATACACATCAAATCATCGTTATCAATTACCGTTGGGGTAAGAGCCTTAACAAGGTCCTCACAGAAAACAATTTAAGGGATATAGTTGATCTATTCTGGCCGTTGGGAAATGTTTATGATTATCATTGAAACAACACACCCGTAGCAACGAAAGTGGCCCTTTTTACATATATATCAAAATACCGTTATCGAATAGTATTCAAATGCATGTTTAAACAGGCTATACTTCATCAAATCATACTAAGTTATGATTTAAAGCATTATATTTAAACCTTGAATGTTTCTATTCTTTCAAAGTGAAATAAACTATGTAGTGCATTATTGCGTTTGTATTTTTAAAATCGTACTAAAATAAATTGTAAGTAATAAGAAAAAACCAACAATGAACAAGTTGAAATATGAGTCTTATATTGTATATTAGCCAGTATCAAAATACAAATGCGAGTCAACAAACATAAAGGAAAATAAAGTTAAGCTGAAACTATCTTACTTTATTTCAATAGATATATCGCAACACGTATTGCAATACCCACATGAAATCTCGTGATATATCTTTTCCCAAATTAAAACCATCCCTAAATAAAAAAGAAACGCTTTGTCATGCCTACTATGATATCGAACAGCCATTCAGAAAAACAGGAATACTGCTTTCGTTCTTTTTTGTTTGAACTCAATATAACATAAAAGACACAATTAGTCTACAAATGCACTCCATCTTATTACGTGGTACTTGTAAGAAGTTGAGAGGTAATATCAGCATGATTGCAATGTAAATGCACGGTTAATTACGTTTATATGTGCGCACTATTGAAGAGTACTAACGATAATTCCAGAATGATCATTAATAATTGTAAAGAAAAGTGATCACTTTTGTTCTGATCATTAAGCAACAATTAAAACAAATTATGATGTTATAAAATGTTTGGCGCTACACAGTGGTGATATTTAAAAGCTCATAAGTACAGGAAATGAAATTTTAAACCACTTGCAAAAGGTATATTATGTTTGTATCTTATCCTCATCGTCTTTGTAGGTGACAGTAAACATTAGTTCCACACTTAAATTGGTTCAAGAGCTTTGGATATGTTTTGTCATAAGCAAAGTGTAAATTTGTAAAAATATAGGTGTCAGAGTGTATTTTAAAGGGACGATTGCCACTAATACCTCTACAGAAACAAGCTCAGTAGCAAAAAGTTTAAACATAAACCCGGTTATTAACACTGGGCAAACGCCAAAGACATAGCACATAAAAACAAATATTCACAAACATAGAAACATTGAAACTAAATTCGTAATAGTAGCATTAATTTTGCATTTTTAGGTTTTGCGTCGTGACATGCTTCCTGCGGAAATAGCGTCCGCATCTGTTGGACGACTTGAACAATATCGTTCTATTGAAACAATACTCCAAGTCAAAGGATCGACAATACAAAATTGTCTAATTGATATGCTTGGATTTCAGCGTCTTGAACAGCCGGCGTATAACCAAGATATGGCGCCATTTGACATTGCCTGTTTCCAAAAATTGAAATCCTAGGATGTAGTTCAGTTTATCAGCTGCAAAAAATGACTTAATTTTAGAACGCAATACTGCACGTAAGCATGTTTGTTCTACCACCAGATCAATAAAGTCGTATTTATTAACACGAATTCTTACGAAAATGTTTCATTCATTGTTTATTTGATTGTGTTCTTCAGGTTTGGTATCTTGTTTTGTGTCCCTTTAATGATAATTGTAGGGAAATGTGTGCGGTTGAGAAATCACAAACTGGTTAAAGTGACACTCTGATTAAAATTCAATACATACACATGTATAACAAAAATGTTGACTGATAAACCTTAAAATACTTAGTACTAAATAATGCATCTATGGAAAAATGGACCGAACCGTGCATCTAATAGAAGAAAGCGCAAAATTTAAATGATTGGTGAATGCCAATATATTTACTGTGGTCTACAAAAGTACCATACGGTAGAAATACTGTGTTCATATAAACTCGATAACCTTGATAAGAACCATTGTGTTTTGACATTTGTTCATTGTAATTGGAATATTAAAACAATATTGTTAATTGTAGTAAATCTTATTTAGGAATAAGAGTGCATCTTTAAAACCAAGCGAATTCGAGGCGAGATATTCAATTTTATACGATCTTTATTTCACATATTAATTATACCGATATGCGATGATCAAAATTAACGTTGGGTAAAACAACGACTGACAACCAAGACCGAATGCGGGAACCAAATATTAATCGAGAAATGGGAGGAGCACTTTAAAAACCTTTTTAAAGTAATACAACTGAAGAAATTGACTTGACTGAACAAACAATCTGGATTTCAGCAATGATATAACAGTATTGATGATGATATTACTGATGATGATTTGGAACAGTACACAATCTGAAACATGGTAAAAGCGGTGGATATGGTTCTTTACTTCTACAGCATCCGAATATATTCTTACATCAATATGTATCTGTCCATAAATGAAACTTTAGCATTCATTTGTCATCTGTTCATAAAGAATCAATGTTTGTTATGTTGACGTGCTGGTTCTATATAAACAAAGAATGCTTAAAAAGAGATGAAATATGCAGACACATGTCTGTGAAATAGGGTTTATTTGATATTTCCTTTTAATTAATAATAGACGAGTTTAAGTAAACTGAGGTTAAAGAATCACTCAAATGGAAATGCGGGAAAGTATATCAATCGGATATTCAAACTGTTAATAAGAACATTTGTTTAACTCGGGAACGAAACCTCCAGAAAGAATAAAAATGTATGGTATGGCTGCATATCATGCCTTCGTGATACAATAGCGATTAATTGCTCTCGCTAAACATCGCTTTATTCTGATAGCAAATAAATGTCTTAATATTCTTTTCACTTGATATGCATTTCGAAATTATCAGAAAAGATTGCATTTAAATATATACACAAACCTAGCATATGGTCCTTCTTCATATGTTTTAACTGTTCCTTTTTCAGTATTTGTCTAGTCCAACATGTGTTATAGTAAAATAATGTAAACTTCTGCTGTATGTATTTCCGGTGCAAGCTGAAGTGTTGTCGTTTAAACACAGCCAAAAAGCCAAAATGTACATTATATTTAGACAACCTGTAAATTTTTTGGTTGGGTAATGATATTTCCAACACGTTTTCCAATAAAACGATATTTATTAAGCGCAAGTGCAATTATATTATCATTTGGTGTTGAAATCTGTTTCAAAACAATACCTATGTACCGAACTGGATAAGTAGCAGTACAAAATTGATCATATTTTAATTCGTCTGGATGCTTTGAGCATTTTTTAGAATAAATATAATAAGGAAAGCTAATTAGTGAAGGGTATTGACTCAAAAATTACATCTATCGTTCTGACTTGTACATTTTGCTTTCTGACATTTACATCTTGCCTTATTGCATTCATATTTTGTCATTGGACGCAACTTTGTATTTTTTTAGAAAATTACGGAAATAACCGACATTATTAGCACACAGCCACCTGGTGTAAAAATATGAAACACTCGTATTATGACGTATTGTATCATGCTCGTTATATTCGGCTATGCAGTATTCGTCATAATGCTTGCTAACTTGCGTCACACATGTTGAGTACTGGAAAACAAAGCAAGGGAAGTAAGCTTGTCAAGAAGTAAGCTATAAAGCAAGCTAAATTAAAAAAAAAAATAGCTAGAATAAAATTATTTAACTGACATTAATGAATAAATTGATGACTGACTGACAAGAACTCACAAACATACAAAAACAACAATACTGCTTCGTTTCGTTGTTATCATACTTCATCAAACATAGAAGAATCAAATATTCTACAAAGGCCTACTACCTACCAGCTAATTGTACGGGGTTTAGTGGTAATTTTGGCATTCATGCAATGTAACAGCAAAATTATTTTTTTAATTAATTACGTTTTATGTCTGCACAAAGAGTCATGTTACTGATGCTTATTTTCTAATAGTTGCTAATAATTGTTTAGAAAACTGGGCGGTTTTGTTTTGATGAGAAAACAGCAACAAAGGATGATGTTATGAAAAATATTGAATCTACAACGTGTTAGATAATGCTAACAGAAGTTAAACATTACAGCGGCATATTCGCGACACATCTGATGCAATAAATACAATTAATGAGGTTTAACCATTTATTAACGTCCATAAACGGAATATACGTTATGTTCATTACTTATTTTTCTCGTTTTTGATGTTGACAGAAAAATACATGATTCCGCAACGAATGCGATTTTATGAGCTGTGAATATGTGTTTTCATAAGCATAGCGTAAATGCATTCCGAAGTAGAAGGTAAAAGCTATCTTACTGGCAGTTTACTGCTCATACCATAAAATATGAGAGCATTTCGCAAACTCATACATCAAGAATTGTTATGTTTGGATATACATTCAGTTCAGTTTGTTTAGGATATTTCTTTTCTTTGTAACGACTACATTGTTGTGGGATTTGGGTCACATAAAGGCTGTGCCAAGTTATGTCTACCAAATGGTTCGGGCAGACACGATTTGATTCTAACATAATAACATTTTACATTGTTGAAATATGGAATGTTACAATATTGTAAAGAACTAAAAGCAAACGCGCAGGAATGCATTCCGGCTGTTTTAACCCATAGACAATACGATACACTTGAACTTACACAAATTACTTAAGGAAATATTTTTATGCTAAAAGTATTTTATATACCGTTTAACCTATTGAGGGATTATCTAAGCTTCATAATGGTAGTTTTTTTAAAGTTTTATTTGAAATTTGTTGTATTTTTCGGTTTCGATGGCTTGAAAGCTGAACTCTCACAGATTGGATGTTTTGGCATTTTTTTTATATTTTTGTATTGGAACGAGCCAATTTCTGCGAAAGTCAAAGGAAACCAGTTATATAGGATGCTGTCAGATAATAAGATCGCAGATTTTTATAGTTCAAAGTTAAAAAAAAATTATGTTCTAACGGAAATATTAAAATCTGCGATCTTATCTTTTGTCAGGAGTCTTATATCAGTGTATTGCAGATATGTACGCGTAATATTGATTCATTTTCAGACAAAAAATTAAAAAGTTGTGAAAACGGTCAATCTGTGAGAGTGCAGCTTTAAACATACCTTGAATATCTCGCTGCACATATAATCAATTTGGCATGGTCCAATTTTGAATACAACAATGGCGTATGTAAAACGATTGTGGCTTTTCAGGCTCGTTATCGCAATACATGAAACATATTTTCACATATCTTATAGTGTTTGTCTGTATTATACCTACCAGCTTCATATCGCATCTATCAAAACAGAAAAATACGAGAGGAGTAGGCTTTAACAATTAAAAAGTCACAGTGCTCTGGAAGATGAGTACGATATGCACAGTTAATTCTAGAAAAAGTTCGTAAATGATTCGTTTAATATATAAACACTATAGACCATGAAGGCCTTAATTGCATTTCTAATTATAACATCATTAAATATGTTGACATGACATAATCGTTCTTGACGCTGGGAAATGAACAGAAAGTAAACTTGTTACTGAACGCAAGATATGAGGGTTTTGTAAGCGCATTGGAATTCTGGAATTAACTCCCGTAATCCATGATTTCTCTGTTGTCCCGTTAAGACATACGAATTTTATGTTGTTATTGCATTGAAAAACGTAAAATCGAAGTACCTGCAATGACTTATGTAAATCGTATGCGTTCCGCTTGATTTTGAGATATTTTCCATTGACTCATAAATGATATCTCATGGTATCGAACAGTGAAAAACAGAATTTTATAATTTCAATATTTTCGATACTTATCTCGGTTTTACTTCCAGATCAAACGTCAGCTAACTAAGAGAGGGGACATAATTTTATTGACTATATTTTCGAAATGAATGTTCGTTTGCATACAATTTAGCGTGCTCTTCCGATAAATAAACTACAATTAAATGTATTGTGTGTCATTGTTGAGCATACATTAAGTAGAAAACAAATATTTGTATGAGTGTCAAATTTGAAGAAATTTGACCTATGGTTGCTGTTATCTGCATTTTCATGTTGACGAAAATGAAGCGGTTAAGTCTGTGCGAAATAACGACATATTGGGCTGGCGGATATTCCCTTTGATAGGTAAGCAATAGTCCTCAATTGTTGCACTCTTTTGTCTGGCGGTTTTTTATTGATTGGTAAGTGTGGCAACTTTTTGCTCGGCGGGCCTTTGAGTACCGGGTTTCAGTATTTTCTATTGCGGATTTCGGGTGTGCGCTACGAAAATCAGCCAGCATGAAATGACCAAAATCAGCTTGCTCCTGCACGCGTTTGAAAGCATTCAGAATAGTGTTTTGTTTCAGGCATATGTAACTCAAAGACACGGACTCCCGGCGGGAAATCAAAAACATGATATCATCGAGAAAGGCGTTATAATTGACGGATAAATCAGGTTTGTGAATTGTTAATGCTCTGAACTAACCCCAGAATGCTAACCTACACATTATAATGAACAAAATGAAACTGCAGAAATATTGAACTATTAAAAGTTGTTAGGCATTTGCATAACACCGATTAATAGAGAACAACTATTTGATTGCCTTATCAATACTACTCATTAGAATACAATAGTAATAATAATTGGGTTAAAACGACTTTGTGATAAAGTTTCTTTCTTTCCTGCAGAGGATATCAATTATTTTGTTTGTGAAAGACCTTAACACTACTGATCATACAAAACTGCTAATATTGCTAAGAAATGCAACTAAACCACGATATAAATACAACATAACCCTGATATCCTATGTAAATAAAACAAATAATAGTATTTCGGATTGTTTTGGCCGAAAACTAGGCTTCTAAAATGTATGATGCTTGTCATGAGTATACATTAAAACTTCACAATACTAAACGCGTTTGCGTGCGTATAATATACAAAGCCAATGATACCACACTGCTCTTCCTTGCAATTCGTGGCAAAACCTTAAAGAAATGAACATAAATATCAACTGATATCCGAGAGAAAACTGTCCGGATATCTGGTTTAAATGTTGCTTATATATTACGAATATGTAAAGAGGTATATACATCGTGTTTACAATAATAATAGTTATTTTATAAATGATAGTGCTCTTCTTAATGAAAAAATCGTTAAACGCTTGCAACGACATACTTCTTTGCAAAGCAAATCAACTTAACTCAATATCCTTTTATTATATCACAGTTTACAATTACGTAAAAGCATGTGACAACTCAATGTGACTACATGTAACACAGGTTTAAAGAGGTGGGTTAATGACGGCTTCCTACAGGTTTGGAGTTCATCATTATACAAAACAAATATGATTAGTATAATTATTAAGGGAATGTGGTTAGTTCAAATAGTATTATTTGTTTAACAAAAAAAATCACATATTTGGTTTAAGATACAACATAATCGATAGAGTAATGAGGTAACTAATGAAACAAATACAATTAATGTTCATTTAACAACTATTATTTGACCTATTAGTACCTACAGCTGTTAAGCGAAGAAAAACAATCGTACACATGTAGAACTACTATCAAATAAATAAATTTAACAAACTACAATTGTACAGAAGCTAGAAGTAAAAATTGAATTAAAAATAGTTTTTCGTAAATTAAATTATAATGTTACAAAATATATTGCTTCTGACATTGATGATACTTTTAAAAATAAATAAATTTAGTTACAACCCAATAATGCTGGCATTCATAATCTGTTCAGACGAATGTTTTAGAACAAGAAACCACACCTTTTAACCGAACACGCATAACTAGATTTGGTTATCCGAACAGTAACACCAATTGAAATAAGCTGGTTGATTGTATATGTCGCAAATCATTCCGACTTCATTGGATTTAGATCACTTGCATTGCTCTTAGAGTGTAATTTTACCCTTGAAATATAGCTGTACGCATTCCGATTGTTATGATTCGGAATCATAAAACATCTTCTTTCCCATCTTAAGCCTAAGTCATTTTGAAAAGATGAGTATGTCACTTGTCGTTTTATATAAAAACTGAAAACATTATGGAATACTTTCTTGTCATTTATTGGATTGAAATTATATTCAGAGAAAGAACTCCTTTAATTTTGCTGTGAATGATGTAGGAAATATACTTAAGTTTGGAACAGCTTTAAGATGTTTTAATAATACCGGTCCTAGACGATACACTATACCGACACTCATGCCAAATGATTAGGTTAATATTAATTCATGGTTTCTGATGTGTAAATATTACCCTTGTATACACGGACATATAGCTGTATTGTCTAGACTGTCTTGATATTCCCATGCTAATTTCATCATTTTCTAGAAGCTGAAAAGAGCTTTGTCGACGTTTTAGTTTTATCTACCAGCCATGCATGAAATTTATTCCACTGGCTTTGTAATACAAATTACAGAATAAGTTTATTGGTATCTTGTGGATGCAATTTGAATTAATTATTTAAATTTCTACGAAACCGTTCACATTTAACATGGAGCTCTCAACAATGATAAAATCATTTTAAAACGAATCCCATTATCATTAGAATACGATTGCAAAAAAACTCGCTTCACGACATAACACATCGTTATAAAATGAAGAGTACGGCACAATATGAATTTAATGTGACTGAACAAATTCTAACTTTGGCTTTCCATGAATTCATCATAAAACCTCAAACTTCCATTTAAGTTTAATGAAATAAAATTCAACAGAAATATGAAAATATTTACTTTACAACCTGCTTGATTTATGACATAGTAAAACAGACACCAACGAGACATTACGCTTCGAGAGAAAAACAACACAACTTGACGACTGGAATTTTGAGTGTGCCTGTCCCTATTGTTTTCATTGCATGCTTGATATCCACATTAGTATTCTCTGTGTCACGTGGAGGTAGTAAAATGTCACCCCGTGCTCACATCTTATCTTGTTTTAATTCTCAGTCTTACCGAGACTGAATCCGTTAATTTTTAGTTTAGAGTTTTAATCGTCGCCATGTTGAAGGCCTTTTTGCCAAAAGTTTTAAGCACATTAATCTTATAATTTGGGGTATTAACTTTTGTTATTTAACCTAACTTAATAAATAACTACATACTCTCTTACTTTATTTCAATCGATATATCGCAACACGAATTGCAAATTTCATATGAAATCTCGTGATATATTGCGATATATCTTTAAATTATAAACGTACCTAAATAAAACGAATCGCTTTAACAGGACATCTATGATATCAAACAGGCATTCAGAAAAAAACAGGTATACGGCTTCCATCCTTTCTCTTGCTAACTCTATCAAACATAAAATAAATAAATACCACAAATGCACTCCCATTTTCTTACGTGGTTCTTGTAGGCAGTTGTGTGGTAATATTAGCATGAACGCAATGTAAATGCATGGTTAATTACGTTTCATGTCTGCACTATTTAAGAGCACTAACGATCATTCCAAAATAATTATCAATAATTGTTTAGAAAAGTGATCACTTTTGTTTTGATCATCAAGCAACAATTGAAACAGATTACGATGTTATAAAATGTTTGGCGCTACAAAGTGATGTTAGGTAAAAGCGAATAAGTGCAGGAATTGAAATGTTGAACCACTTACAGAATGTATGTAATGTTTGTATCATATCTTCATTGTCTTTGTAATAAAGATATATTTCCACAATAAATGGGGTTCAAGAGCGTTGGATATGTTTTGTCATAAGCATAGTATAAATTTGCAAGAATATAGGTGCCAGAGTGTATTTCAATGGAATGGTTGCCACCAATACATTTACACAACGGTGTTGACCCAAAACGAAAATCTTATTTTGCTTTATACAGAAACAGCCGTATTAACAAGGTTGCACTTAATACTATCAAAAAGATCATTGACGGGGATAGACGGAAAACTGTGCATGTATTTTGGGGTTCGCATAAGAACATAAAACAACATCATAGCGCGGTAGAACAGAGACCGATCATTCCTTGGTAGCGTCATCATAACAGCTGAACATGGGTACATTCCTTCTATCCGGACAACAAACGCAGATTGATGATGCGGAAACTAAATGACAACCATTCAACGAAAATGGCCAAGTATAGTGTAAATTTGTAAGAATATAGGTGCCAGAGTGTATTTTAAAGGGATGCTTGCTACTAAGACCTTTACCAAACGGTGTTGACCAAAAACGAAAACCTTTTTTTGCTTTATACAGAAACAGCCGTATTAACAGGGTTGCACTTCATACCATCAAAAAAAACATTGACGGGTATTGACAGAACACTGTGAATGCACAAGGGGGTTCGCATATGTAGATAAAAAACTTTATTGCGCGGTAGTGCAAATCCATAAAAACCCATAAAAAAGTCATGTGCATCATGTTTATGGACAGACGCGGGATGCTACTTGTGACTGTGGCAGGTAGGACGGTTAAGCAGAAAAGTATGCCAAGCCAAAACCTATTGTATGTTTATTAAATGTTTATACTAAAATGCGGTTTTTTCTCCTCTTCAAATCCAAATTAAAATTATAGTTTGATGTTGATTGTTCAAAATGTTCTAAATTCGTATATGCATATCAAAAAAAAATCATAGTAACCTTTGAAGTTTTAGGTTATGCGTCAAGACCTGCTTTCTGCGGAAAAAGCGTACGCATCTTCTGAACATTATCATTCTACATTATTTAAATCAACACTCCGAGTCATAGGGCTAACAATACACAACTTCTAATTAATGTGCTTGCATTTCAGCGTGTTGAATATCCGCCGTTTAGACAAGATCTGGTGCCATTTGACATTGCCTGTTTCTATAAATTGAAATCTCAGGATGTTGGGCGGTTTCAGGACCGTGACGACCTGAAAATCACTATGAGAAACTCAAATACGACTTTAGACCAACAAAGGTATCGCGATAGGTTTAGCAATTGAATAGAGCGCAATGAAAAGTGCATTATACATCATGGAGGTTATTTTGAGATCAATTGACGTGACTATAAAGGTATTGACGTTACTCTTAAAGTACTTTTCATATGTTTAGAATTTTCCCTTTTCAGTATTTCTCTAGTACAACATGTGTTGTATTAATATAATGCAACCTTCTGTTGTGTGTATTTTCGGTGCAAACTTAAGTGTTGTCTTTTAGATAACGCCAAAAAGCCATAATTTACATTAAGACACCCCGTAAATTTTATGGCTAGGTAATGATATTTCTACCATGTGTTTCTATACAACGATATTTATAGAGCGCAAATGCAATTAATATATCATTAGGTGTTTGAATCTGTTTCAAAACAATACCTATGTACCGAGCTGGATAAGTAGCAGTACAGTGATCGTTTTTTAATTCTTCTGGATGCTTGGAGCATTTTTTTTAATGAAATATAATAAGTAACGTTATTTTACCATCAAAGTTGTTTTGCAGTATGTATGACCGTCTCTTTATCAAAACGTAGTGGGTTTAATTTCCTTTATGTACGTTTTATATGGTTTCTACCCAGGTTAAGATGTAGGGACCAAGCTTCTTCCTGTCCTACAAAATCCGATTTGTAATTGTACTAGTGATAAAAACCGGCATACTGATTCTGCTCTTTCATCAGCGAAACCAAACTTACCATTCCGAAATAAAATCCCAATAAAAATTTGAGCAGAAATAACACAATTTCCTGACGACATCCCCATTTGCAGTCAATAACGACCAAGAGTTCAGACAAACTCGTTCCAAATAAAGATTTACACATACACCACTCTTCTTTGGTTGTGCAGTGAGTGTGATAATTTCCTAGATATAGCTGTCTTGTCCAATATCGTGGAGGGAATACATATGATAAGCAAATTACTGTCGATATTCACGATGTATTATCAAGCCAATGTTTTCCAGTCGTTAAACAGATAATTAGGTGCTACTTTCTTCCAGGGTATGGGTATTACTAAAACATTGGAAGCAGTACCACGTTTGCAGTGTTCGAATTTCGCGGGAGTCCGAAAGCCTGAGCCTACCGAATTTCAGCTCGGGCTACCGAAACTCCGTGAAAACTAGCCCGAGCAGGCTACGGTTTTTCCCAAATGTAATTTAATAAAAACAAAACGGCGTTTGTCCAAAAAGTCCACTTCTCACAAAAATTGAGAATTTTATCATCGAACATGAAAGAACCAAACACTCCACAAATGCATATCTCCTACTTACAAGATAATATAAAGCAGTATTGTGGTAAAACCAGTAAGAATACAATGTTATAACATGGATAATTAAGTGTTATGTTTGCGTTACTTCAGAGTTTCGCCCTTAATGTTTATTTCAGGATGATTATTGTAAATTGTGAAGAAAACTCCATTAAGTTTTGCTTTGATGAGGAAACAGCAACTTCAAACAAAGCGTGATGCTTTGATCTGACACTCTTATTCAAAATTAATACATATGTGTGTATAACAAACATAAATTTTGAGTGATACATCTTGAACTACTAAAAAAATATTTCATGTATGAAAAGTATTAACTACTGATAAGAAAATTGTAAACACGTTTTAATAGCTGAAAGCGCAAAAATATTAAATAATTGGTGAATGCTAAAAGATTAACTGTGATCTACTATAATCACATAAGGTAAAAATACCATGTTTCTGCAGCTTTATTTCAGATTAAACACGGTATCTTTCATAAGAACCATTGTTTTCGACAAGGTATTCATCCCTTTTCCCAATCTTATTTGGGAGTAAGAGTGCATCTTTAAAAAGTAAGAATATCGCAGCTGCAATATTTTACTGCGACATTAACTACCATATACTTAGTATCTAATACAATATTCACAATTTTGTTGAATCATTTGTAAGGTTTAATGAACGGAATGTACATCATGTTAATAACTTATCTTTCTCGCCTTTGAAGGTGAAGGATAAACACGATTCGGAAAAGAATGCGTTTTTACGAGCTATGAATATGTGTTTTCATATGCATAGCGTAAATGCGTAAAAAGGTAGGTGGTGAAAGCTATCGTGTTAGCAATTATCTTTGTAATGATGCAATGCATTATTTTGGGATGTTAGTAAAACATTGGCGGTGTCTAGCAGATGGTTTGGGCATTCAGGACTTTTCTTAACAACATTTTTTGGGTTGCATGGTGGAATGTTACGCTACTGGAATGAACCAAAAGAAAAATGTTGAGGAATGCCGTCTGGCAGTTTTAAACTGCAATACAACACTTAAAACATAAACAACAAAAGGTCAATATTTTATACGACATGATTAACTTTCTATTTATTTCGATAATATACTTACTTTATAATTGTAGGTCTCCTAAGAATAATCCGATTTTTTATTTTATTTTAAATTCTTCCGTTTTGACTATTCAAAAACAGTGTTCCGGCTCATGCTAAGCAAATAAAAATTTGAATGGCTTTCATTTTAACAAACTAAAGGCTTTTGCATGAATCAAATGTGCGACAGCCGTATTTTCCTTTGCATTAATCAAACCTTTGCAACTGGACGAGTATCGCGTGACAATTGAAACAACATAACGGTGATTCGGTAAACGAGTCCGATACGCACCTAACTGGAAATAACTCATGTGATATATAAAAAAAATGATTAACCATACATCTTTTTATTACGTTTATTTTTATAAAGATATGAATCAATCTTTACATTAGTTTAATACATGAAACAAGCTTGACGTTGGAAGAATACCGTTCGTGGTGTGTTTTCTTGTGACACCGTTTTACGTGGCGGGCAGCAGCGTGTTATTTTGGGAGGTTTCGGGTTACTGAAATTCTATTTCACTGAAAATTTTGATCGAACAATCCAACAATTAAGATATATTCGTGCGTCGTTTCAGACAAATGCAACTCGAGGACACCGACTCCAGGCGGGAAATCATAAACATGTCATCATGAGTAAAGCGTAAACATTTACGGATGGATCAGTTACAACAACGACAATCGAAAAATTGATAGGATTTCTTCTTACATACACATGTACAGAATGTGACATAATGATAGCATAAACATACGCATTTATTTAAGCACCAGATATTATCTTTTTTAATTGCAATTTATAAATCGTGACATGAATGGCGATACGCTGATGAACTTTCGTGATATATCGCGATTCATTTGTTCCAAAATACCCATCCACAAAAAATATTGCTTTGTTAAGCATATATCACAACCATACAAAAACAACAATACTATTTTTTTCAATACTAATTGTTCTTCATCAAACATAAAAAACACAAACATTAATCTAAAAATGCTGACAACCTTCTACGCAGCTAATTGTACGCATTTGTTTGGTAATATCAGCATCTATGCAATGCTCAAGCATGATTAATTAGGTTTTATGTCTGCGCTAAGAGTTATGCCACTAATGTCTATTTCCTCATAATTGTTAATCATTGTTAAGAAAACTGTTATGAGAAAACAGCAACTTCAAACAAAGGATGATGCTATGATAAATATTGTAACTACAAAGTGTTGGAAAATGCAAACAGCAGTTTTACATTACAGCGGCATATTCGCCAATCTGATACAGTAAATAAAACTAAATTAGGTCTAACCATTTGCTACGGTTAATAAACGGAATGTTCGCAATGTTCATAACTAATCATTCTCGTCTTTGAAGGTGTTAGAATATACAAAATTCGGCAATGAATGCGGTTTTCTAAGCCGAGAATATGTGTTTTCATAAGCATGGCGTAAATTCTTTAAGAAGTAGATGGTAAAACCTATTTGTTAGCAATTTGCTGCTAATGCCATCAAATACGAGAACTTTCCACATAATTATTGTTGTGTTTAAAATGCCCCCAGTTAAGTTCTGGTAGAACATATTTTTTCTTTGTAACGATGTATTGCATTGTTGTGGGATTAGTATATATAAGTACATATTTTGTTCGTCTGCCTTGAATCTATCAGATACATATATCATAAATCAAAACAGAAAAAACGAGAGAAGTATGGTATAACAATTTAAAAGACATAACAGTGCTCTGGAAGACGAGAACGATATGCACAATTAATCCTAGAATAAAAGCCGTAAATTATTCGTTTAATATAAAAGCACTATACACCATATAGGTTTTAGTTATAATATTATAAAATTCGTTTTGCGTGTGTTTTAGACATAATTCGTCTAAGACGCTGGGAAATCGGAAAAACACAATTTTGAACGCAAGACGTTATGGTTTGGATATAGCAGTTTGGAGTTAAGTTATTAAATCAAGTAATCCATGTTTTGGTGGTTGTCCAGTTAAGACATACGATTGTTGTGTTATAATTGCATTGGATAACATTTAACTAAAGTACCTTTAATGTTATGAGTATGTGTTTCGCTTCATTAAAAGTGATTTATCATCGACTCAGAAATTATATTTCACGATTTCAATCAGAGTAATTACAATTTTATATTTCACTGTTTTAATAATTAAGCCCGGTCACACTTTTGAATCAAACGTCAGTCCGGTAAGAAATGGGACACAATTTAATTGACCTCATAAAATACCGAACCTAAATTCGAAATCAGATGTGGAACTGCAGTCGCATGATGTTGCAGAAATTCCACACAAGACATGTAGCGTAGCAGAAACAACAAATATCTTCTTATTTGTGTAAAACCGAACTCTACAAGCTCGGTTGAACAAACATCTAAAAGTCTTTGAAGGGTTATTAGAAGCTCACCGTTGCTATATATTGATTGCTGACAGTGCGCACTTGACTTGAAAGGAAGTCAAACACATGAATGTAATAACAGTGCTGAAACATCAACATTCCACACTGTTATGAATTCGTTACGACAAGCAGAAGCAAAGGCGACAATTTGTTAAAAAACGAAATTAATATTGTTTTGGAATGCATACTTTCAGTAAATCTAAAACGTCTTATGTGCCCTTAATCCTTCAATATATTGAATTGCTACGATTGCATTCTTGCAAATTAAATTTAACATAATCGTCGTTTAATCCGTCTGATTATTATTATTATTTTTAATGCTAATATAGAGGAACCCGGTCCCAAATAAGCTAATGATCTTCATGTTATTTGCTGATGCCCCAGCCTGTTGACCCCATATAATGTGTTTTTTTAATATTTTAAATGCCCCAAAGTACATCACACATCAAGTAATTACATTTTGTTCATTTGATTTTTATTTCGACTGAAATCGGAAATCTGTGTTTGCTATATAATTCTCAGTAAAATGTTTTCTTCTTTTCTGCACAAACAACACGTTTCCAATGATACAAAAATGAAGGGGGTGACCAGGCATCCACAATTTACACAATGGTGAGCAAATATTAAAAGCTATGCAATGATTAATACTGTTAAAAAAATCTTATATATCTTTACTAATGTCGAGCAAGGAAGTATCAAATATGTGTCGGAATATTTGATTCCAATTAATGTGCTAAACATTAACAGCAATGATGAAAGTGCACCCAGTGATAAGCGAATTGTTCTTTGTAAATATACAATATAACCTGACGTAATACACAGTGTTACCAACCGGTTAAAGTAAAAATGCTCTACCTGCCTCATTCAGCAATGCCACTCCAAGCCATTTAACATTCACCAATCGAAGTATCCACCCGAGGGAGACCCTTTGTTCGGCTCTGTTAAAGACACGGCGGGAAATCAAAAACATGTTATCATGGCGAAAGGCGTTAAGATTGACGGATAAATCAGGTTTGTGATTTGTCAATGCTCTGAACCAGCCCCAGAATGCTAACCACACCATATAATGAACACAATAAGACTGCAGGAATATTGAATTATTAGAAGTTGTAAGGCTTTTGCCTAACACTAATTAAAACGGAACAACTTTATAGTCTTTTCAATACTACTCATTACAATACAATAATAATAAGTGTGGTTGAACGACTTTGCGATAATGTTACTTTCTTCTCTGCAGAGGATGACAATAATTTTGTTTGTGAAAGACCTTAACACTACTGATCATACAAAACTGGTAATATTGCTATAAATTACAACATAATCACGATTAAAATACAACATTACCGTGGCATCATGTGTAACAGGACTATAACTAGTAAAGCGGACTTCTTTTGGCCGACAAGTAGGCTTCTAAAATTTATGATGCTTGTCACGATTATACATTAATACTTAACGTCTGGCATGGTTATAATATATTAAACCAATGAGACGACCATCCTGCTTTTCATTGCATTTCGTGGCAACATCTTAAAGAAATTAACATACATATCAACTGATATCTGACCGAAAGCTGTCCGGAAATCTGGTTTAAATGTTGTTTTCATATTACGAAAAGGTCAAGTGGTATTGACATCGTGTTTACAATAATTATAGTTATCTTATAAACTATGATGCTCTTCTTAATGAACAAATCGTTCTTAATGAACAAATCGTTTATCGCTTACAATGAAGTATTGCTTAGCAGAGTTAAAGCTCATTTAACAATAATGATTTGACTTTTTAGTTCCTACAACTTTTAAGCGAAGAAAAACAATTGTAAACATGTAAAGCTACAATCAAATAAACAAATTTAATAAATTACAGTCAATTGAACAATGTTTAGAATTAATAACTTTATCAAAAAAAATTTGTACATTAAACGATAATATTTAAAAATGATTATATTGCTTCTAACATTGATGATAATTTGAAAATTATTTAATTAGGTCACAACCCAATAAAGTTGGCATTTTGTAACAATCAGTTCAAACGAATTTATTAGAACAAGGAATAATTAACGTTTAAATGCTGATCCGGAAACTAACACCCATTAAAATAAGCTGGATAATTTGATATGCCGCACTTTATTCCGTCTTCATTAGAATTTAGATTACTTGCATGGCTTCTAGAGTGGAGTTTTACCCTTGTATACAAAGACATATTGGAGAACGCATTCCGACTGATGGAATGCATAATACAACATAGCTTATGTCATTTTCAAAAGGTGAGTACATAAAAGTTAAGGCTGCACTCTCATAGATTTTGACAACTTTTTTTTATTTTTTTTTATCTTGGAAGGAGCCCTTTTTAGCGAAAATCCCCGAAAACCCGTAATATAAGACTGCTGAGAAAAAAATAGATTGCAGATTTTTATATTTAAGTTAAAATTAATGTTTTATGTATTTTTCTTAAAAATACTAATTAATGTAGTAACGGTTTAAGCCATAAAACACTAATTTTGGAACGGAAATATGCAAATTTGCAATCTGATCTTTTGTCAGCAATCATTTATTATTTGTTTACAGATATTGACGCAAAAATCTGCTCTTTCAAAGACAAAAATATAAATAGTTGTCAAACGGTAAATCTACGATATAGCTTTAAAAATATCTGAAATAGTTTATTTTTCAGTGATTAGTTTATAATTATACTCAATGAAAGTACTCCTTTAATTTGTTTGTGAATAATGCAGGAAATATACTTAAGTTTATAAAAGCCTGAAGATGTTTTAAAATACCGTCCCTGGATGTTTAAATCATGCCAACAAATGGACGAAGATTAATTATGGCTTCCGATGTGTGAATATTTCCCTTGTATTCACGGACACATAGCTGTATTATCTAGACTGTCATGATATTACCATGCTAATTTCATCAATTTCAGGAAGCTGAAAAATATTTTGTTGACGTTTTCGTCTTGTCTACAAGCCATGCATGAACTATATTCCGTTGACTTTGTAATAGAAACTAGGGAATACGTTTATCAGTATCCTTCGAATGCAATTTGAATACATTATTTAAATTTCTAAGAAGCCGTTGACTTTAAACACGGACGTCTCCGGATTAATTTAAAACAGAGTCCGACATAATTTAAATACGATGACTAAAACTCGCTTCACGGCATAACGCATTGTTTTGAAATGAAGTGTACGTCACAATATGAATTAAATGAGACAGAACAATTTTACTTTGGCTCTTCATGAATTGATCATGAAACCTCAAACTTCCATTTTATTTTAACCCTTAGGCTGCTGATGGCGATTTTAAAGGCTTTGCAAACAGCTTGGAACCAGACCAGGCACCGAGTAACTCGGCGCCTGGTCAGGTTCCAAGCTGTTTGCCACTCAGTCAATATATCCCCAAACTTTTAAGTAAATTGAAAGAAATTTAGAATAAAGCAGACGACATTTTTGAGCAGACGACAATTTACCCAGCATGCAAAGGGTTAATAAAAATAAAACTCCATTGAAGTATGAAATTACTCATTTAACAACATGCTTGTTTTATGACATAGGGATCAACGGACACAAACGATACATTACGCTTCCAGAGAAAAACAACACAACTTTAGGACCTGAACTTGGATTTTAGAATTTTAGACTATAAGGCTTTTCCCTTTATGTTTTCATTTTATTATTGGTATTCACATCAGTATTATGTGTGCCGTATGGAAGTAGTAAAATATCGCCCAGTACTCACATCATATATTGTTTTGATTCTCAGTCTTACAGAGATTGAGCTAGTTCTATTCCTAGTTGTGTTGAAGACTTTTTTGCACAAAGGTTTTAGAACATTATTTTTAAAACTTAAAACGTATTAGCTTTTCGATACCTTTCAGGACATGACTTTCTGATTTTTCGACTACTTGGCTTGTTCCTGTATTTTTCATTGTTTTATTACACTCACATCAAACCATCGTTATCAATTAACGTTGGGGTTGAAGGGACTGTACACCAGATTGGCACCATTTTTGTTTTGTTTCTTAAACTAATCTTAGGACAATTATTTAATAAAATGTTTTATTCTTTGATATAATAATTGTAAAAAAATACCAAAATGTAAAAACAAATCGAGTCGGAGACCGGGTTCGAACCGGGGTCGCCAAAATTGCAGTACAGTGTCGTATTCACTGTGCTACGAAAGCTTGCCCTAAATAGTTGGAATATTTAAGCTATATACCTAACTTGGTAATATCACGTGAAAACATCGACTAGCCAATCACGCATGAGGAATGAATTCTACTAGGTAGACATACCTAGTAATATTTTTTTTATGGAAAAATACGAAAAATAAATTAATTGTAAACTATGTGGTACCTCAGTTAATAAGTTACAATGCATTTAACACTTCGATACCCAGTTTATGTCAGTCTTCGACAATTGTTTTTTTCGCTTTTTCATCATACGGAGTACAGCCTGTTTGAAGCCATACGGCAATTAAAGGGATATAGTTGGCCTATTCTTGCCGTTGGGAAATCTTTATGATTATCATTGAAACGACTACTCTCAGAGACAAAAGTGGCCCTTTTTACATATAAATCAAAGTACCGTTATCAAATAGTGTTCAATTGTATGTTTTAACAGGCTATACTTCACCAAATCATACAAAATTATGATCTAAATCATTATACTTAATCTTTGAATGTTTCAATTGTTTCAAAGTGAAAAGAAAATATATAGTACATAATTGCGTTTGTACTTTCAAAGTCGCGCTGAAGTAAAATGTTAGAAATTAGAATAAAGAAATATAATGTATAAGTTGAAATATGATTCTTGTGTTAAAAATGTAAGTAATTACAAAAAGAAACATAATGTATAAGTTGAAATATGATTCTTGTATTGGTAAGTTGTATTTTGGCCAGAATTAAAAGACAAATGGGACTCAACAAACATAAAGGAAAATACAAGCTTACTTTATTTCAATCAAATTATCGCAATACGAATTGCAATACGCACTTGAAATCTCGTGATATACTTTTTTTAAAAGAATCGCTTTTTCAGGCCTTCTATGATATCGAACAGACATTCAGAAGTCCTTTCTCTCGTGAACTCTATCAAACATAAAAGATACGATTATACCACAAATGCAATCCATCTTCTTACGTGGTTCTTGTAGGCAGTTGAGTGGTAATATTAGCATCAATGCAATTAAATGCACGGTTAATTACGTTTCATGTGTGCACTATTTAAGAGCACTAAGGTTCATTCCAGAATAATTATCAATACTTGTTTAGAAAAGTGATCACTTTTGTTTTGATCATCAAGCAACAATTAAAACAAATTACGATGTTATAAAATGTTTGGCGCTACAAAGTGATGAAAGGTAAAAGCGCATAAGTGCAGGAATTTAATTGTTGAACCACTTACTGAATGTATGTAATGTTTGTATCATATCTTCATTGTCTTTGTAATAAAGATATAGTTCCACAATTAATGGGGTTCAAGAGCTTTGGATATGTTTTGTCATAAGCATAGTGTAAATTTGTAAGAATATAGGTGCCAGAGTGTATTTTAAAGGGATTCTTGCTACTTAGACCTTTAGAAAACGGTGCTGACACAAAAAGAAATATCTTTTTTGCTTATTACAGAAACAGCCGTATTAACAGGGTTGCACTTCATACCATCAAAAAACATTGACGAGTATTGACAGAACACTATGAATGCACAAGGAGGTTCGCATAAGTAGATAAAAAACTATTGCGTGGTAGAGAAAATCCAAAAAAAAATTCATGTGCATCATGTTTATGGACAGACGCGGGATTCTGCATGTGATTGTGGCAGGTAGGACGGTTAAGCAGAAAAGTATGCCAAGCCAAAACCTATTGTATGTTTATTAAATGTTTATAATAAAATGCGTTTTTTCTCCTCTTCAAATCCAAATTATAATTTCAAAATATTCTAACTTCGTAATGCATATTAAAAAACGATCATAGTAGCTTTTGTAGTTTTAGGTAATGCGTCAAGACCTGCTTTCTGCAGAAATAGCGTACGCATCTGGTGAACATTATCATTCTACATTATTTAAAACAACACTCCGAGTCATAGGGCTAACAATACACAACTCTAAATGAATGTGCTTGCATTTCAGCGTATTGAACATCCGCCGTTTAGACAAGGATCTGGCGCCATTGGACATTGCCTGTTTCTAAAAAGTGAAATCTCAGGATGTTGGGCGGTTTCAGGACCGTGACGACCTGAAAAACACTATTAGAAACTTAAATACGACTTTAAACCAACAAAGGTATCGCGATAGGTTTAACAATTGAATAGAGCGCAATGAAAAGTGCATTATTCATCATGGAGGTTATTTTGAGATCAATTGACGTTACTATAAAGGTATTGACGTTGCAACTTTCGACGTAATCGTGCATCGTGTGTCTATATATGATGGGTTTAAAGTGCGTACAAAACTCTTATTTGTAACAACATTTCTCTGCAAAGGTAGTTAACCATGTACCATATGTTTGAGAATTTTTCAAAATTTGGTTTTGCACAATATAGCTGCCTTCACCTTCATGCTGGGGTCACATAAGGACCGCATTCAATTGTATATGTTTGTACAAAATACTTTACATGATTTTATCTAATTAGTCATTATTTGTCATGTTTTGCACAATTAAAATCTATCACTACTTTTTTCCTTCTTTTATTAGAATCAAATACAAAATAATAGCATATTTTTTTCCTGATATAACTGGTGATTTGATTTGATGATGTACATGTATATATGAAGATAATATGCCATCAAAACCTGCATCTGTGTTATGCATAAAATAGCTAAAAGTAAATCATTTCTTGTTCACTCGCCTTCAGAATACGGTTTTTATTTTATTTTAACAAAGTTGCCTTTCGCTGCCGCGTTATGTCTTTGATATGAACATAAAAACTTTTCATTTTTTCTACGCTCGCTCGCCCCATTTTGTTCTTAAAAGACCGTATAACAAAAGGTGATGTCAATTAAATGTTAGATTTGTGTCCACAAACATATATTAGATTCCCCATTTTCACTCGAATTATACAAGATCTAATAAAAAATGCTCCATTCTTTTATTTCTTATGGATAAAAAATATTATAGAGAGATGCAGTTTTGAAATACTGATTTCTTTTATGACTTTAAAAAGTACAAAATAATTTTATGATTGGAGCCCTAATGCAATTAATAATGTTTTAAGTAGTACAGAACTAGTATTTTACCAGTTAAACTTGCCAGTTGGATTCCCACTTTTAATATATGTTAGTGTTGTTTGTTATTCATATTCCTATTGTTTTAACTGTATTTAAATATTATATCTTTATTTTATACATTATTTTCTCTTGTAAGATTACACGGTCTGAGGTTAGGAAACTTTGACATTATAATGTTAGCCCTTCAAAATTAATTCTGAAAAAACTTTGACATTAAATGTAATTTTACAGCTGTACATAGAACAAACTTAGCTTTAAGTATTTTTTCTTAAGTATCAGCTGAAAAAAAAAGATTTTTTTTTAGAACTCAATACCTCACATAAGCATGTTTGAACTACCACTAGATCAATAAAGTCGTGTTTACTACACGAATTCTTGAGAAAATGCCAATGTTTTATTCATCGTTTTTTCGATTATGTTTTTCGGTTTGGGTATCTTGTTTAATGTCCCTTTGATGATAATTGTACGGAAACATGTGCGGTTGAGAGGTCACAAACTGGTTAAAACAAAGCATATTCGAAGCGAGATATTCAATTTTAAATGATCATTATCATACATATTGAAGGGACTGAACTCCGTATGATGAAACAGCGAAAAAAAAGAAAAATGTCGAAAACTGACATAAACTTGGTATCAATGTGTACAATGCATTGGAACTTACTAACTGAAGTACCACATAGTATACAATTAATTTCTTTTTCGCATTTTTTTCGTATTTTTACATTAAAAAATATTACTAGATATGTCTACCTAGTAGAATTTATTTCTAATGCGTGATTGGATAGTCAATGTTATCTCGTAATATGACCATGTTAGGTTTATAGGTTAAATATTCCAAAGGTTTTGAGTACGCCTTCGTAGCACAGTGGATACAACACTGGACTGCAATTTTGGCGACACCTGTTTAAACCCGGTCTCCGACTCGTTTTTTTTTTACATTTTGGTATGTTTTTTTACAATTATGATATCAAAGAGTAAAACATTTTATGAAATAATTGCCCTGAGATTCGTTACAAAAAAAAACCCTTTTTTTGGTGTCAATCTGGTGTACAGTACCTTTAATTATACCGACATGCGATAATCAAAATAAGCGTTTAGTAAAACTTAAACGACTGACAACCAAGGCCAAATGCGGTTACCAAATGTCAGTCGAACATTGGGAAGAACACTTTGAAAACCTTTTTAATGTAATACAACTGAAGAAAATGACTTGCCCGAACCAACCAATCTGGATTTCAGCAATGATGTAGCAGTTACATTGTTTAATGATGGACTTACTGATGATTTAGAACAGTAAAAAATCTGAAACGCGGTAAAAGCGTTGGAAATGGTTCATTTATCCAGAGAATCCGAATATGTTCTTACATCAATATATAAGAATAAAAAATGTTGTGTTGTCATGTTGGGTCTATATCAATAAAGAAGGCTTAAAAAGAGATGAATGATGCAGACTTATTGTCTGTGAGTTAGGGTATATTTGATAATACCTTTTAATTAGACGAGATTAAGAAAACTAAGGATAAAAAATCACTGAAATGAAAATGCGAAAAACTAAAGCAAACGGATATTGAAACTGTCAATTTGAACATTTCTTCTACTCGGATGCGACACCTCCATGTAGAATAAAATATATGGTATAGCTGCATATCACCTTCGTATAACAGAAGCGATTAATTGCTATCGGTATAAAAAATATCACCTTATACTTATACACTTTTGTACTTCATTAATTTAATGTCTTATTATTTTCACTTGATATGCATTTCGAAATTATCAGAAAAAAATGCATTTAAATTCATACAAAAATCTAGCATATTGTCGTTCTTCATATGTTTATTTTTTTCACTTTTCAGTATTTACCTTGTACAGCATGCGTTGTATTAATATAATGCAACCTTCTGTTGTGTTTATCTTCGGTGCAAGCTTAAGTGTTGTCTTTTAAATAACGACAAAAAGCCATAATGTAAATTATATTAAGACACCCCGTAAATTTTTAGCTAGGTAATGATATATCCACCACGTTTTCATATAAAACGATATTTATAGAGCGCAAATGCAATAATAGTATCAGTAGGTGTTGGAATCTGTTTCAAAATAATACCTATGTACCGAGCTGGATAAGTAGCAGTACAGTGATCGTTTTTTAATTCGTCTGGATGCTTGGAGCATTTTTCTAAAGTAACAAGAGACGCTTTTCTACCATCAAAGTGTTTTTGCAGTATATATGGCCGTTATTTCAACGATGTACATGTTTTTAAATGGTTTCCTCCCAGGTTAAGATGTAGGGCCAAGTATCCTAGAAAAGCCGATATGTAAAAGTACTTATGATAAAATACCCGCATATTGATATCTCCTTTTCTCACTTTATACTGTTCTGCTCTTTCATCAGCGAAACCAAATAAACCATTCCGAAAACAATCCTAATAAACCATTTGAGCAGAAAATACATAATTTCCTTACGCCAACCAAATTTGCAATCAATGACGACCAAGAGTTCAGACAAACCCAATTGTTCGAAATAAAGTTTTACACGTATACCAGTCTCCTTTGGTAATTTGTTGAATGGGATTATTGCTAGATATAGCAGTCTTGTCCAATATTTCTTATCGTGGAGAGAGTAAATATGATAAGCAAATCACTTTCAATATTCACGATGTGTAATCAAGCCAATTTATCACAGTCGTTAAACAGACAATTATGTTCTCACAGCTGTTCTCAGCGAAGGAGCTGATGCTTGAATAATTGATAACCCAGACATTACGTCATTGTGTCGAGTAGAACTTGAATCTTACCTTTTCAAAGTAAACGCAACTTTACAGAACACTCAATGCATTATAGTTATTAAAATTATATCTCCCTGATTGACTGTTGACAAACATTGTCACATTTTCTTTTTGTGCTCAAAAGGTTAGATACATTTCATTTTTTTCAGTGTAACAAAGAAATGTTCTAATCTGTTGGTAATAAACAGGATATAATTATATAAAATATAGTTAAAATATCAAATTTTTATTTCACTATTTGAAACTGTGAACTGTTTTTATTTTCCTAATAATTCTTTATTAATCATCGGAAAACATTATAATAAATAGATGATAATTGTTTGTCTGAGCGTAAAATCATTATATATTTCACTGACTAAGCAAAACACTGTACGATGAATTTACTTAGGTGTTAACGCAATACACAATATGCGATTATCGAAACCCAACGTCCTGCGTTCAGTACCAAGATTGCTCCATCTATATCCAAACATCTCTCACAGTTTATGCCTTAACCTAACGTTAAACGGTTTATGATATTGTAGTTGGAAATGTTTTCATTGTTTCATTGTTCATAATGATGTTATCTTTTTCGAATAATTGGTGTTTTTTTTTTTTTATCAATTCTGCATGTAGAACACGATTCCCAAAAAAACACCATTATGTCTTATTAATTGTTATATCATACACCTCGCGTAGCCGTGGTGAAACTTGATTAAAGCGATTTAAAGCTGATAAATCCAATGTAAACAAGCACAATTTGAGTGTGTTTATATGATATCAAGAAAGCTAATACTGCTATCTCAGATAAGATTAACGTATTGAAATAACGAATCTGAAAAAGTAATTGTCTGTTTACATTAGCCTAAAGTTTATTTAAATCTAGACTATGCTAAATTGATTATATGTAAAGCCTGATGTTAAAGGTAAGTTTTGAAGTGATAACATATTAATTATTTAAGGAAACCTACAGTTATAAAGCTAATTAAATTAGTTTAGGAGCATATCATGTGACAAAAAATATTGATCTTTAGTAAGTTATGTACTTGTCGTGCAGTTCAAAACTGACGGACGGCATTCCTCAAATTTAGATTCTTTTAGTTCATTCAAGTATTGTAATTTGGTAACCTTGCAAAATGTTTTTTTAAAAGGAAATCGTACCTGTCCGAAACATCTGCTTTACATTACTTGGCACCGCCAATTTGTTATTTCAATCCAGAAGCAATGCACCTCCGTCCTTATAATTTAAGCTATGCCTATATATTCATATAATATAGAGAGGATATTTGTTTATTTCAGTGTAAGATCGTATTTTATTTCACGAGTGTCATAGAAAAACATATTTTCACGAGTGGCGAAGCCACGAGTGAAAATGTAGTTTTTTATGATCACGAGTGAAATTAAATACGATCAAACACTGAAATAAACAAATTTTCTGTTTCTTTTAATATGCATATTTTCGGAGTTTTATTTGTTTTTTATTTATTTCTGAATTACCCCTTTTTTGAAAAGGGTGGGCTTTACGCCGGTACCCGTGGGGCGCCCCTCATGCATAATTATAGCTGGCAACTTTTCTACTTTCGGTTTGCTGAAAAATAGTTCTCTGCTATTCATTCTTATAGCTTAATATTCGCTCGTTTTTTATTGCAAAGCTTTATGAACAGTAAACAATGAAGTATTATTAGTGCACATATGTTCCAAAAAATAATGAAAACACTTTTTATTTTAAGATGGGCATGAATACATAACCAATTTACTACGCCGCTATTTAAAGAATGAAAATTTGGAAGGTCAAATGTGTTAGTAAAACAAATGTGGATACTCATTAGATTTTAACCATTCTTCTTTGTTTAAGACAGCTTGTACGCGTGTTTTTATAGTAAGTTAATATTCAGTCATCTTACTGTCAGAGACCAGTCTGTTTCGCTTTTAAATGTTTGTTTTCCATATAAAGAGTAAATGCCACGCTAGTTTGTTGACACATTTTGAGGTGTGGGTGGGGTAAAAAATATCGGATATATTTGTAAATTGTTGGGTGAATTCTCCAGGAAGCTCATTTACGCACTACAACGGTTAACAGTTCAAAATACATTTGAACGATGATATAAATTTTATTTATGTTCGAACAGTTGTTTTTGACTGTAATTTATTAGGTATGAAAGCAAATGTTCGAACATTCAGCTTCAAAGATCAGTAAAATGTTTGATAAACGGGATAACCGGTAATAAACGGTAAGTTGTAAATTTCCAATTATATATTTATTTAAATTTATAAAACATTTCTTTATTTTTTAACATTTTTTGACATAATTTACTGAAGTCCAGTGTTCTGTTTTGATCAAGGCAAGTACATGTAACAACAAAGGAATTTAAAAGTAGTTCTGAAAGTTGATATTTTCACTCCTTATTTTGCAGTGAAAATATCAAATTAATATTTTCACTGTTGTTATTTCACTGTTAAAACCCCATATTTTATCGTAAAGCATGAAAGAAATATTCATAGTAAGAAAAAACGCATTCGTCACCGATTCATAGTTTGCCGTCACCTTCAAAAGCGAGGAAGGTAAGTTATTATCATAATTTACATTCCGTTTATTAACCGTTACGAATGGTTAAACCAAGTTGTATATTATACCATATTAGATATTTGGTAGTTGATGCCAGAGCAATACATATGTCCTGTTCGTAGTATCCAATACTGCGTAGTTGCAATAATTGTAAAGCATTACGCTTTGTTTCGAGCTGCTGTTTTCTTATCAAAACAAAACGAAGCTGAGTTTTATTTACAATTAGCAATACTTATCTTGACATAAACATTAGTGGCTTTCTTCTTTAGTAGCGTAGACATATAAATTAATTATACATGTTATAAACATTGTATTCATGCTGATATTACCACGAAACTTCTTTTTTTGCGTGTAAATAGACGGTATGAATTGGTAGAGTATGTGTTTCTTTCATGTTCGATTATAAATTCTTTACAATGGCAATGGCATTACATTTATGAGGGATGGATATTTTGAAACAAACGTGGTACAATTTCCAGAGATTTAGTAAAAGCTACACATTGGAAGAAAGAAATCAGAGAGGTATCGGTTTGAACAATATAGTATTGTTGTTAATACTTTTCAATTTAGTTGCGTATCAATATAAATGTTTACCATTATATTACAAGTATGTTTTTTTAAATGTCAGCCTCAAAACATGATAATGCTCAAAATTGTCCATTTAAGATAATTAAAAAGTGCATGTACAGTACTGTCCAGGCTGTACAGTAGCTGAACAGTAAGATTGATATCGCTAGCTATAAACAATTTATCTGAAATCAACTGATAAACATGCTTGAGAAAATATCTGAACAACCTTCATTTATGATTAAAATAAACAAAAAATAGATTGTTTTTACAATTATTAAAACACTGATCTTTGATAAGTCTGACTCTGATACATTTTAATTGTTATTTGTAAAGAAACTACACGTACTGCATATAATCATTTATGTGGGTAACAAACTGTCAAATAAATGCAAATATTTTTGTTGCAAACAACATTTAAAGGTGTCTTGCCAAGGTATCCCAAACACTAAAAATCGTACAAAATTTCAAAAATCACCAGTGCCCTTTGCCTGGAAATAGTCAATTAATTCTGTGAATTCTCAAATTAATTCCGTCAGGCACACTACGGGATTCGGAGAAAAAATGTTATACGCCTTTACAAGTACGTATTACATTAATGATTGTAATAAAAGAACGTGTAAAAGTGCACCAGCGAAACTCTAAACCTCGTTCTACATGCGTCGTCACAACTCATGCCAGGAAAAAAGCGAATGCTTAAAATTTGATTTCGTGTCATATGCAGTTTTTGAAAATCGAGTTTTTTTTATTTATAAGCCGATATCTGGATAACTTTAATTACCGTAAATGTTTCCGTCTTTCAAATATCATTACTTTATTTTTCTTGAAACTTATATTTGAATGCCACATCCGACGATGTATATTATTTAAATCGTCAAAACTTAATTGTAAAACGTGCGGAGTTTGGGCAAACTAAATGGCCTTATCGATGAGTCGATATTTAAAATTACGGAACGTAAGTTATACGTGTCGATATACAGGGGTAATGTGTAACTGCAAAGCCAATAATAATTACGACTATAATACTAATATGTGCTGTTATAAGCTTTTAATACAGAAAGGGAAATCATGATAACATTAACATAAACACTACTTGTATGTGCATAGACTAATTATTGTCATTTCAATGGATATATCTCGACAGATATTGCAATAAACAGGTGAACTCTCATGATATGTGCAATACGTTTGTTCAATACCGAACAAATATGCATGTGTATTTTTATATAGTACAGGTATTCAAATGCAACTAAACTGCTTCTTTCCTTTTTCGTTTTTCTTCATCGACCATGAAAGAAACAAACATTCTTCAAATGCATAGCATCTTTTTACAAGCTAATATTAAGCAGTTTTATGGTTACACAAACTTGAATACAATGTTATTAAATGGATAATTAAGTTTTATACTGCGCTCCTTCATAGTTTCGCCAGCAATGCCTATTTTAAGATAATAATTGTAAATTGTTAAGAAACTCCACACATCAACTTCAAACAAAGCGTAATGCTTTTAAGTATAGGTCTACGTATTGATTGATATTAGAGCTATATATTGCTGCGTCATTAACCAACAAATACCTCATACAATATATACAACTAGGTGAAACAATTTGTAATGGTTAATATGAACTAAGGCGCTGCCTCTACGGGCTTGAAGTGTTATTGCCGGAATCGTAGTTCTTTTTATGAAACACGTGTTCTACAATAAATCGCGGCCGGCATTTTTGGCCTCTCGGGCCATCAAGTACAACTAGCTGTTTTATATAGACAAGTCGCAAACTTTTCAGAACATGTCCTTTAAAGTTAAGCACAGAGCCTTAGTTTATGAATATTCATATGGCAAGGACGAAGAGGCTTTTTTGAATATGCTTTTCAGCTGTATAATTATTTTGTATCAGGTCTACAGTCCAGTACAGTCCATACTTTGCATGGTCTCTCAGTATTTTGATTAGTAATTCAGACCATAGTAAAAGAAATCGGCTAAGTAGTGTGAAGGAAATCGTTCCTATTACCAGATGTAAATCCTTATAAGTATTGGTCTTTCACACCTTCCATAAAGCAAGCAGTAAGTATTTCACAGTTTATTTATGAGTCCTTAATTTACATAGATACACTATCTACATGAACTAAAGCTATAAAATATGAGATAAATATGCACATGGCCATTGTAAATGAGTAATGTGAAATTCATACAGTTATGTTGCAGTAGACAAATTATTAATTATTATAAACAAGAACTAGGTAGCATATAATTATAATGAGGATAAAACATGAGCATTCAGCTGATACTGAAGAAATTTTAAAAAAGAGTAAAAGATGAGTATATATTTTTGTAATAATAACATTCAATACTCATATTTGAAAATTTAACTTCAACACTATCCATTTCATAAAATATGTCGATTTAACTGCAACATCAGTAAAACATTGCTTTGACCAAATGCATGAGTATAATCCATGAATATCCCTGATTAACAGTAAATAAAACAATTCTTTTTAATGTCACATGTCAAAAGCATTATCACATTTGAAAAAAAACTATATTGTTTACACAGAAAAAAATACAAATAAAATAATAGTTAAGGAAGTTTTTTTTATAAAAATATGAATGCAATAAATTGCCCATTGAGGGAAGGGTCAAACATAAGAACATTACTCAACTTTTATTAAAACTTCATTTTTTTCAAACCAAAAGATTTAATTGGTTTACTTCCTTTTTCAAAAACTAGTAACTAGTATATTTTTAAAGCACATTTCAATATCTTCAATATATTTCCATCACATAAGTGTTTCATTTATAGTTAGTATAATTGTAGAATAAGTCTGTAATTAGAAAATAAATATATAAAAAAGTAACAGAAAAAATGCATGGATGCGAAGCCGAGGGTAACAGTATTTACCCGAATGTTGACAATATGTACTGTCACACTGGAAGCCAATATTTATTTTATTATACCGAACACAGTTACATTTATATACATATAAAAGATTTTTACCGTAACACAACTTTCAAGTTTAATCAATTTATTCTGTAATTATTGTTTGTTTCAATTAGCTGTCATTTTGTTGCAAATGTCGTTTAGAAATAAGGCAAACACCGGTTGTAACCAGATTCACAAAACATTTTAATAAGCGCTTACCACCTCAGACATGGGGAAACCAAAAAATGCATATTTTTAGACGCGAGTGCTATTTGGCGTGAGACCACAGTTATTTTTACTATATGTTTCATTTAGACACTAACCTGGCTTCTCACTTTAAAACAGTCCCAGTTGGAAAGCAAGTTACTGGCTGCTGTAGAAAATCCAAGACACAAAATTTAATCACAAGAAAACATTGGGTAGACCATTGCATTTTCTCACAAAATTGAGTAGAAATACATGACCCTGAGGCCAAGACGGAATACGGCTACAAACAACCAATTAGAATAGTTCAACAGACAATGATTTTCCCTATTTTCACACTGAAAACTATCAGTTTTTGCAATACAGTGTCAAATTATGATAAGCTCTATGCAAAAATGCCACCTGTTTCTTCTCTTTCATTCAACTTTAATAAAATATTGATACTTGAACACAAGCACTCTTTTTTCTGTATTCACATCCGGATCTTGGTCAACTGAGGGCAGATAACTTTGGTCTTGAGCCTATTTAAGCAACATTTTTTTCAGAAACAGTTTTTAAAACTCCTTTAGTTCAACTTCAGGCTATATGCAACACATACTGAAAGTTTGGCAATGATATATTAAACACAAAATGAATGAGAGAAGTATTAGCACCTGTGGTATTTTCATAAAAAAGCAGAAACAGCCATTTCCTCAAATGGTAAGCCGCAAACCTTTGAAGAGCCATTATTTCCTTATGCATTGGAATAATTTGACCAAGTAAAGTTTTCCTAAATAGCTTTAAATAGTGTCTATAGAACAGACCACAACAATGGTCTGCCTACTCTTTTCAGCTTTTTTTCTAAGCAAAATAAGGCTTTTCAACTTCATCGTCTTAGTGTTAAAAACTGACATAAAGCCAAACTGACATGCTTCAACTTGTCAAAATTTTGCTTTTCTGGTCCAATTATATACAATGGTAACATAACTGTTCAGTTTGACAAAAGAAATTTAAGGATCATGTGTTTATAGACAGTCTAAACACCACTATATGCCAAATTGTTTGCTTCTGGGACAAATGGCGCAACAAAGGAAATGGCAAAAAACTGAAAGATTCATGACAACTGCTAGTGTTTTCATGTATGGTGTGGCTACATGATGAAGGAAATGCAGATATAGCATTATTATGCCCATTTTTAAAAATCCTTTACTTTAAGTATCTGTTTTGAAGGCTATATTTGGCATTAAATTCAGAGTACAGCACTTCACCATTGTCTATAAGTTGCTTATTTACACCTGATTTGCTATAAATCTCACTCTTTGGAATCATTTACACACAAACAAGTACTACAGAGTTGACTAACATCTTCAGTCTTCTGAAATATTGGATTCAGAGCTGCATCTCCTGGATTCAGATTGCAGGACTACCGCCGGGGGGGGGGGAGCCGGAGCTAACTGGAGCTTATTGGCACATCATGATCTGCAAGAAAGACACAAAAGCAATGTTTTACACCAATAAAACTATCTGCCACTACTGTTAAAGTTTGAAAAAGGCCTGTAAACACTCATTTGAGGCATACACAACCTATTATGTAGTCATAAATGTGGTAGATATGCAGAACAATTCATGAATTCAAGGATTTTCAGGACAAATTTTATGAAATATATAGTCTTTTGGATATTTTGCAATCAGATTTTAACAACTCAAAGGTTAATCTCATCTTATTAAGTACCCAGATGCATTTTGAAAACATTAAAACCAGACCAGGCTTAGAATATCTTCTTCCTTGCCGAGAACCGGTATGGAAAACAACACGAGACCATATTTTGACCAGCACTGGTTCTTGTCCTTGAATATTCCTCTGTGGCTACAGCAACCAGGCTGGCTGTTGAAATAAGCAATAAATTAGGGGTTATAAGACATTTATAATGTATTAAGGCTGTCTTTTTAATGCATGAAGGGAAAAGGCTCTAATTTTTATGAAAGCGGCTCACTTTTTTTTTTGCCTTGAGAAATGTCAAGTTTTTCAAAGTATAAATTGAATAAATGAATGAGTTAATGAAAAAAACATGTATATGAATGATTTATATAATTAATTAATGAATAGTGGCATTATTCCTCTAAATAGGGATCTCATTGTGTTGCTGTGATTGTTTAAGTAGATGTTTTCTTGTCCATAAGCTGAAAATCATATGCACACTTATGCTTCAGTAAGTTGTAGCCACGGCCCCCAGGTCCGGAGGTATACCGGGGAAAAGGGCCGTGTTTTTACTTTCCAGGTGGCCCCGCAGGGCCGGGTCACCGCGGTGGTTTTGTCATAGCGCCAAAGTTAGCGGAGGAGCGGGGGCATTTGGCGGGATTTAACCATCAGTTCGTCCCCGCAGGGCGGGGTTTTTACCCGGGGTTGGCTGGACCGAAAGTCACATTCCAGGCTATTCCCCAGACCTGGGGGTGGCCTTGGTTACAATTGACTGGTGCATAAATAAAACATCATTCTGCATCAAATGTGTAGTAAGTTTTGATTAATTGCTTATAGACCAAAGACTAATACAAGTCAGCAGTTTCATTAGAAAAATATTATTATTATCAAAGCCGCACCAAAAATGATTGACAAACAACATGAACGAAATTCATTTAGGAATGGAACAAACAGTATCAATGGGCTTATATGACCAAACATACTCACTTTATACTTCAGTTTGGATACAATTTTCAATTATATGATCTTGAAGTGCTAACAAATTTTAGCATGTCGACATGTTGGCATACACCAAGTACAGCTCGGTCGGGTGGCGGGCGGGCTGTCTGTTTGGTTCATCATCATTTCCTCCCGGGTCTGTCTAAAATAATACGAAAGGAAAATAAATAAATGCACAACATCTACCGAAACATACATTCATTGACACCCTTATAGCCTATACAACATTCTCAATTAACACATCTCTGGCATACCAGTTTAATTGATGGGATTCAATAATTATTTGATAGCTGGCTGAAATTTCAAACAGTAAAAATATCTCAATATGTTTGAAACAGTGAAATATTGTTTTTATTGTTTATAAATGACAATAAATCACCACAAAGCATATATAATAAAAATGTTTTGAATTTTGCCATGCCTATGCTTTACTATATTAGAGCTGGCATTGTAAATGTCTTGTTAATTTTACATGAACAATACCGTTCTTTAAGTAATTCATATAGACTATGTTTTAAAAACAAATTGAGAAGAAAATATTTCTCGACCATATTCTATCTCAAGTAGAAACAGCTGTTATGAAGAGTAAATTGGACACCTACAAGCATTTTTAAAACTTCTGAAAAATATTGCAAAAACCACCACTGTTTTTGTGCTGAACTGATGACCCGGCATTTTCTGATTATACGCAGGAGAAAAAAAGGTATTATTAACATTGCTTGTCGGGAGGGTTTCCCCTCCCGAACCCACCCCATTTATATAACTAATTACTTAAATGTCATTGTTAACTTTGTAGGAAAGAGTTTGTCTAAAACTGTCTTGCATGCTTATACATGCCTTCAGCTGAATAATTTGGAAAAGAGGTTAACTAAAAGCTTAACGTTACTTAAGTTTTAACATTTTTATTCAATACTTTAATTTTACAATACAATAAACGAAGTACACAGTCGGACTGCACAGTTAGTTTGGCATCTATAGTAATGTCTGATGAGTCATAAATTATGACCTGAAGCCATGAAGGTCATATCGATTGATGATATGTGGATACTGATTGCATCCACTTAGCTTGTTTTTTACGTACAAACCAACGTTATGTCATTATGGTGTCCAAACAGCAACGTATGAACGATTGAATTTACAATAACAAGTATAATTCTTAGTTCAACTCACCGTGAAAGCAACGTTAAATCCGTGTTATTGCATCATGATATTGATATATTCAAATCATTGTTTACATCAGTTGTCGTAAAATGCGCATAAATACATTTATCTTAATTATTTAGATATCCGGTTTAGACGGTATTTTTTTAAGATGTGGGTAAAAAACCAATTGTTATGACAAACCCTGTTCGTTTTGTATTATTATTGCAGAGTTATGAAATACAATTTCCGGTCAAAAGAAGTATTCTTTAGACGTGTATTCATAATATCTGTTCTCCACTCCTTTTATGGAACTGCCGAAGGTGGATTGTACATGTACCTCGGGTATTTCCGTATTGATTTTCATTGGTTAACAGAGGTCAAATCCCGCCCTAAACATGTACAATTTGCTTGCCGGCATGCACGCGCTTTATATAAACAATGTATGACGAGCTTTTCTGGTTCTGATTGTCATGGTTCAGTGGTGCCCAAATTTTTAATGCCTATCACTCCGGCAAAAAGAAGTAGTCCCTTGCATACACGAACAAACCGTAAGAGGGCTTGTACAGACAAACGCTTCGCGTTTGTCTTCAAGCCCGTAATAAACAGAATGTTCATTATGTAGATAACTTATCTTCCTCGCCTTTGACGGTGACCATAACCACAAATGGGCAAAGAATGCGTTTTTACTAACTATAAATATGTGTTATCATAGACATAGCGTAAATTCGTAAAAAGGTAGGTGTTGAAAGTTATGTTGTTAACGAGTATCCGTTAATACCATCAAATATAGAAACATTCCAAGCAAGTATACAGAAGTATTTATTTTATTTTGATATGTCTTATAATGTAACAACATTTCGCAGAGTTGCATTGTGGAATATTACAATACTGGAATGTACTAAACGAAATTTTGAGGAATGCCGTCCGGCTGTTTTAAACTGCAAGACAACACTTGTCATAGTACATAAAGAACAAAAGGTCAATATTCCATACGACATGATAAACTTCCTACTAAATTTAGATAATAGATTAACTTCATAAATGTAGGTTTCCTAAGATAATCTGATTTTTGAGATTTGTTATATATTTCGGTTTCGACTATTCAAAAGCAGTCCTCCGGCTCATGCTTAGCAAATAATCAATACACATTGCTTTGATTTAAATAAACTAAAGACTAATGAATGACTCATATCTGCGACAGCCGTATTTTGTTTCTGAATGGTATATTTAAGAACTTACTTTGTATTGAATATTGCATCATTGAAGACTTTGCAACTGGAGGAGAATGGCATGATAATTAAAATGACATAACGGTTTCAGTAAACGGGTCCAATACGCACACAACCACAAACATTTTTTTATATGTAAAAAGAACATTTTTAACCACAAAAAAACTTAATTACATCTATTATTAAAATATTATGATTTTTTACGTAAGTTTAAGAGATCAAACGTGTTCGATGTTGGGAAATTATCGTTCGTGGCGAGTTATGACTGTGTGTTTTCGTGTGGCACCTTTTCACGTGGCGGGTTGCGGCGTGTTGTTGTATGAGCTTTTGGTTTACTGAAATTATATTTCACATACTTTTTTGATATAACAATGTTTTGTCGGACGCCCATTGATAAGATATATTCATGAATGGTCATCGCACATCAATCCGTACTGTACATGCTACATCGATAACACATTTATCACAAATTAATATTGCACAATGCAAACAATTATTAATATAATTGTATCAAAGATGGTTTTCCATGAATTAAATAAAACTGTTTAAAAATATTTTAGTTCTGGTATAATTGATGATTATTATTAAACTTTAAATTTAATTTCACAATTATGTTGACGTTTGTGCACGACGACCCATAAAATGTTCGCTGTTGAAGTGCACACGCTTATTTCCAACGGTATAAATGTAGCTTTGTTATGATTATATTCGAAATATCCTAACAATCAAAACGTGCTAGTTTATGTCCTGGTGCGCGGGTTTGATAGCATTCCTAATTGTTGTGTTTAAGACAAAAGCACCGACTCTTAGAAATGTTGTCATGGAAAAAAACGTTAAAATTGCGGATAAAAAAGTCAAATCTCTGAAATCTCATCATTATTATTGTGTTTTCCTTTTCAATACTACTCATAATTTTACCTAAAAATCATATTTATTTAACCAATAATTGTGTAAACATATGAGACTACCATGCACTTAATTATATACTTGAATGGAATTTAACTTGACAAAAACCCATATCCGAACGAAAATGTCCGAAAAGCTGGTAGAATTGTTATTTACATATCATGACAAGGTAAAAGGATAGGTACACCGTGTAACAATATTATAATGGTACATTCGGCGATGTCCTTGTAAATGGAAACCGTTAAACGCACAGAACGAGAAATTGCTTTGAAATTCTCTTAAAAGTATAGGGACGTATCTATACAATATCCACCCGAGCGAAGTCTTTCCGACTTAGACCACTTGACCTAAAGCAAGGAAGTTCGGTCTGGTTTTATTTTCAATTTAAACAATCAAATATAATGCAAATATCATATAACTATGTTCCCCGCAAACTCAGCCTAGTTTAATTTGCTTCTGCACGAAATTGTTATGGTTAGATCATTTACTTAAATAACTGTCGATAGGCCATTCCATTTAATATTTCTGATAAGTGTCTCAGGTAGAAATGGTATTGAAACATGTGGTCGAAACGATATATTTGAATATTAATTATGATCGTAATGTATTATGTTTAAAGGTTACACCCTGCGATTTTCATTTAGTAAATATTGATAATGAGATCAACATGAAAGAAATGACAATTTTTAACTTGTGCATTGCTGTTTGAAACGACTAGCTCTAAGTGTTTCTTTAATTCGAAGAGTAAAAAAGGGTATATTTTGAGATTTGTTTTTATTTAATTTGAATAATTAAGATGTATTAATATTTTCAGGTCTCGGACTAAAGCTCAACGAACAAATACTTTCTTATGGACTAAAAAGCATATGCGCTTTTAGTTTGATTTGTTACTATTGGGGAAATGATGAAGTGTTTTGAAGAGTTATTTACCATTGGTTTGGATTTATAATTGATACCATTGGACCAGTCACAACTCTAGGGTCTGCTTACAAAGGTAAGTTAAGATTGTTAAAAATGATAACATCATAATGCAGCAGTAAGTGCATTTCCTAAGTATGGCGCGACGATACTCAACAGTTTGTTTATTGTAGACCCGAATATACCACTATCAATGAACTTTCTTAATACCCAGAGGTTAATTTGCAATCATGGTATCAATATCTAATGAGTGCAAGCCTAACACACCATGCCCCGACCCTTACGAGTGGGACAAAACATCGAAACTTAATTTAATTTTTGTTGTATACCACTCGAGTAGGGTTTTGATAACTACACTTGATACATTTTTGAAATCAGCATACATTTATACTCAATTAATCAATACGACTGATTAATGAGACTTGTCTGAAATATGATGTAAATCATAATGATATTATAACATTGAACATATTTGCATATGTAACTAAACCTTACTATAGAGGTCACAAATATAACTATCCACTTCAATAGTGGAAAAGGCCAACTCAAGTAATGTTTAGCTACTCAAATACCACTGTATTGGCTTTTTATATTCCATTTCGTTTTTTTCCAGTTTAAATTAGTTTTTACAGTTTTCTTAAAGTTTGTGCAACCAAATCACGTTGTCATTTTTCAAAGAATATTAAATTATGAATTAAGTAAGACCATGAAATAAGTTCCAAACAATACGTGTCTGAGAACCTGCATAATAATTTGTTTATGCCTTTTATCACATTCATGATAAGGTGTTTATCAAACGTGATTCATTTTGTCTCGTGGAAATCGTGTCTTCAGGTGTTTGATGGATTCTTCTGTTGGTATGAAATAGCGAATGACGATTAGTTGGATAACGGTGGCCTAATTGTGATTTGACCTTTTCTTTCATGCATCTTTTAAGCAAAGAAAAAGATCTTACGCAAGTGTTTAAATGTTGCATTGTGTTCAGATCAGTCTAGAAATGTAAATAGTTTTGTCTTATCAATCGTTCAGTATAAGTAGTGCAACGGTAATGTGTTGATATGCGATGTTTGGTATGCTTCTAAAGCATGTCAGAAATAAAAACAATATACAATAAATTTACCTTATGTACTGTTGAAACAGGGTTTTCTACATCAAATCACACGGAATAATGATTAAATCATACTAAAAAGCATATCGTTTAAAACTGGAAATTGAATGTTTGAATTAATTTTAAGAGACAATTTCTGATAAAAAAACGATTGTGTTACAATTGTTCTAAAATCACGTTATTACAAACTGTAAGTTTAAACAATATTTTTATTTAACTTCATACAAATTGAAATATTATTTTGCATTTCCTGTGTCCTATTTAAGCCATTAACAATAACAAATACGTAATAAACCGCGTGAACTTTACATTTAAAAACGTAATGAGTACTAACATTGGAAATTAAAACTCCTAATGGATTGCCCAGTTCTATTTTCAATATTGAAAAAATACCATTCCATCTTGTAATTAATCATACCGATCATAGAAAGACTTTTTTGTATTTGGGTTATATTTCATACATTTCTATTGCGTATTTAACCTTTAATACTTTAAAAGAAAAGTGGTTTACATATAAAGATAATATCGAGTTGTATGTACACTATGTACTCTTGTAAATTGACTATTCGTAACACACACTTTAAATCTGATAACATTCTGAATGTTTAATTTACAGAAATAAACTCCTTTCGCAATGGCCGGTTCTATTTTTGAACGGAAATACATTATACAAATACATAATATCGATCAGAGTAAGTAATTAAAAACCTCGTTTTCCAAACATATTGTCCATGTGGAATTAGAGCGAATCCGTGCTTGGTTTTTGTATGTGCGTGATACTCATACATTTCCGTTGCAAAGGTATCTGTTTAAAATTATGTAATAAAGTGATGACTGAAATATCTATTTATGATCATTTGTCTTACATGGCTTATTATATATGATGGGACTAGTGGAACAGTGAGTTCTCATAATATGGTTTAAACCAACATTGAAAAACAACTTAAAACATGCATCACTTTAATAACTTTTTTTTCTGTTTCTGCAACTCCGATATACAAACTGAACAATTTTTCTCTCGGCATTAAGATTACTTTGAAAAATGTTGCTCTCAAATGCATTTTCAATATATTTGCACGTATTATTAAACCATTTATTTTTTCAATTTAAGCGTTTAATGTAACAATACTCCAAGCCCGATGCAACTTTCAAGTTTGCGATATATACATCAAACATATATATTAAATAAAAATGTATGTTATGAATGATCTGCATTGCGATGTACTTAATTTTCTGCTAACACAAATTTAAAAAACGTACACTCCAAATCACAACCCTTATATATCACTCATTGGTACAGGAAAACGTAATTTGCAGGTAAAATAATGTCTCGTCATACTAAATAAGCAAACGGAAGTGAATGAAGTGACTGATTCTATAAAAATAAGCACACGGAAATAGTGATTTGTCAGTGTTCAGACTGTTTAAGGGGATATGTCGGTGTGATCGGGTTTATAACGCTAGTTGCAGTACTTCTACTTATTACAACTTTCCTAATGAACGGCGTATTGCATTCAAGAGAGTATTATTGCATCACTTCAATGTTTGCTTTAGTGAGCAAAGCTCTTATCTACTAATCCAATAAACCAGCATAAAATTAGTTTCTCCTGATGAAATACTAGTATCCAAAAATAACATTTAATTTCCCTGTGTGCACTAGTATTGTATAAAACTAATCACTACGTTTCTCACAATTCTTGAAACGTAATGCACTTGGTTGGTTTGCACTTTATTTAGGATTGTTAGGATAAGAGTGCGGTGTGTGCACGTAAACTGAATCCCCCCCCCCCCCCAGTAAATTTACAGTTTACTAACCGTTGCGAGGTGGTAACTAACAATCCTTGATAAATATACCTAGTCATTTATCTGGTATATATGCACTGAGTTGTTTGTGGAGTTTTGTGCTGTTCTTCCATGTGTCTTGTTTTTGACCTTTTGTTTTGTGTTCTAGGTCTTTGGCGTTAAACCACAGTGCCAGTTAACAGGATTTTTATTTTTTAAACGGTTTGCTACTGAGCTTTTTTCGGTAGTTGTTTCACATAAGTATTGTACGAGACAAAACGCACAAGGTAAAGAACTCGAGCTTTAAAATTTGCTGTGTTATGCGTATTTTCGACTTATTCAAATAAGAATTGGCTCTAAGGCTAAATACTGATTTGATTTGTAATGATTACTACACATTCAGCCCGATTAATAAAATTATATACACGAGGGCTTCGAATGTTATTCTACTGTTTAGTTATATCTGCCTAATTTTTTCGATATTGGAGTATCTGTTAGGACGGTTACAATGTAAACACTCATTGACATAGTACAGAAAAACGTTTGTCCCATATTTGAAATTACACACAAATATATATATTAATGCTCGTTTAATTTATTTTAGGTTAAAGTAAATGAAAATATAACTGTCTGTTGTCAAACTCGGTGAAATATCGATTAAATGTTATCTTATATAACCTGGCAGTGAGTATGTACATAAGTGACAGCAAAAATGTTTTATTAAGACTATAAGTTATGTTTCATTAAAGCAAGTCCATCTGTTCTCTATGTATTGCGGTTTACCTGAATTGAAGGAAATACGTGGCATAGATAAAATGGCTTTGTCCGCTCATTTGCGCAAATCAAATATAAGCATACCGAGGCCTCAGTCCAAAACAATAGGTTAATTTAATATTATCTCGTTTGTCATAATCCAAATCATTTCCAAATAAATCACACTACCCTTAACAATTGCCTTATGAGAAAGGTTTAAAAGTGACTCGCTCACGTTTGAAAGAGAAAGAGTCATACAAGGGAATGATATCGTTCGTGTGAATGTGAACAAAATGTTGTAAGCAATGCTTACGCATTATCAGGGCTGTATTGTTGACACGTTTGTCAAAACTGTGAAAATGGAATGTTATATATTGCCAAAAAGCTCCAGTAACGCTATTAAAAACCACACGACTTAGGACTTCATTACTAACTTGTCATTTAGTAAAGCAAAGTAGCTTAATTTGAACAACAAATGATTTTTAGTGGAGGGAGAAACAAATCATGAACTCAAGGAGGGAATTTGATTAGGATATATTCTCCACAACTATTAAGCAATTAATTTAAGTATCCATATAAATTCACAAACAGACATTGGAAATTTCATGGCTGATTAATAATGGCTTTACCACATGCTCAATTGAAAATATAGAATTAACAAGTGCTTTTTTTCTTCATTCATTACCAGATTGCTTTCTTTAAAATTAACGCCTTTTTGAATTTAAACGGGAAATAGTGTCATGCCAATTAGGACGTAATCTGCTTCTGCTTTTCATTCTTCTTCTTCTACTCGTATCAAATATTTAACACAGTCTCATTCAATTAGTCTATACTTGGTATTTTTCTCCCCGTTCTTAAATGTATTTATACTGTTAAATGCACTTGGCAAATACAAGAAAATGTATTTAGATGAAATTTCTATTATACATCTTTTTTTTGCAGTAGAATTGAAATATTGCATCACTTGAGTTTTCCAATCTATTATCTCATATTTCAAAATGCACCAGAACAATAAATGTTCGCGAATATAACGGGACTCAATCAAACATGTTCATTTTATATGATCAATGGTGGTTTGAAAAACATAATTGATAGTGAGGTATTGTTTTGTAAAAGCTATTTATAACATTGATATCTAAAAGAAGTTAATATCTAACAATTAACCAATTTTAACTTGACATTGTGTGGTTTAGACTATAAAACAATAAAACAACTACAATAATAAGCATTTGGTCGTAATGCATATTCTTGTTAACAGTTTTTGAAATATATGGATTTTAACTTGTATTTCAGGAATGCCTTAACGGTATTTTATCAAAGTCAGTAAAATTATACGATAACCCTCGAATAAGTGTGAACTATCGGAGGTGACTGACAAAAAATATTTTCGGCATAGCTATTTAAACTTACGAATGAGAGAAACCTTACACAAGAAATGTATTGCCACAGTTATACATCGAACGACTGTAGCTAAAAGTATCAACTGCAGACAATGTTTATTTTACGACCAAAAAAGCGCAAATAGGCATGTTTAAAATACCGCCAGACAAATAAAGTAAAGTAAACGAATTCCCGAGACAGTATAAAAGTCAGATTCATTGTTCAGTATTTGGTTGCTCTTGTTTAATATGTCTAGTTTTGTGTCGGCATGCTTTTAACTCGTCGTTGATAAGTTCAGATAAGTCTGAGGTTGGGGGCTCACAAAGTCGTTGAAGGCGGGCGAGCTCTTAATTAGTTGTTACTGGCCGCTTTAAGACAGTCATCCAAACACCTTAATCTTTACTAAGGAACATCTCGTCACTCCAATTGTTTTATGTCTAATAGGTTTTTGTTTTTGTTTTTTCAATTTATGCATTGCTTATGTGAAAGACATATTCATAATAAGTACTCCCAAGGTTTATCTTATTTTCGCTATGTTATACTTCTAAACTTTCATATCTGCATTTTGTATAAATATTAAAAGGCATATTGTTGTTCAAAACATGTATTTTTTCATGTGTCACTTATGTTTTTAGTTAAACGTTATCTCCTTGTCATCAAGCAGCAAGAACAGATCAGTATAACTTTGAGGTAAACTTATGTAAAATAAGCTACAACTTTCTTTATGTTTTTCGATGAAATATGGTGTTTTATGAGTGAAATAAAAATTGTGCAGTGAAAATATGTTATCACTTCAAACTCAGGAGTGTAAATTTGAAATTAATTGTAGGTTATTCACTTTGATCAAAATCACTTTTAAACCAGTAAATGTTGATATTTATAATAATTTCGTATTAAAAAGGTTGCATAGTTTTTGGAGATATAAACAATTTAAAACCGTATTAAGAACAATGGTAATCCATTTTTTTAACGAATCCTTCATTTTCTAACGATTTTTTTTTACAAAACAGAGGAAAACAATTGCTCAAACAAAAATTCTATTTTATATTCTCAAAGATCATTTTAAACTGTACAAATTTGTAGTGCGAACTGCCCTGCCAAATTATCACAACAATTAACTGATATATACTTTGACCCCTCCCGCCTTAAAAACTGGCACTTCTTAATCTGGGAAACGACCCGTCTTCAAACAAATCAGACTGATCTCTGACAAGGACTGGTGACTTACTACCCATGGATTAAAAAACAAATCTTAAAATTTGAATACTGTTTTGAAAACAATGTTTATTCACTTGATTTTATTTCAACGTTCGATTTTTCCGATTTTCCATTTAGTTAATATTTTATGATACACATGCAATAAAATACAAGCTTACACTCAAATGAAAATTATCCTCTTTATCATTTGAAAATCTTACCAAAGCTTTATCATTACACGTCATTAAATTGCAATTCAAACATGAATGATATCAATTCTTTTTTGTTGTGAACCTTGCAGTGGTTAACCAATTATATTTACGTCATCAGCAAAAGACATATAACAGCATGCAAATGTGTGTTTTTATGATTAATTTGAACTATGTTCGTGAATGTTTTTCTCATTTCCATAGGAATTTATACCATTCTTTGGCTACTAAAAGTATATTTCATGCAACAAAAATACACATTATTTGGTCGTTACCACTCCCAGATGAGCCATTCAAATGGCAATGACCTAAAAAAACGTGTATTATATACACGACTAATTCAACTGACAGCATGTCTTAAATATAGGAGGTTCTATGAAACTATCCTTTCCTCTGAGTGCGATAATGTACTCACCATAACAATTCGAGGTCTGTTAGGGTTGTTATCTGGTAACGTGTTAAGATTTTGTGCACACTGCTGTTAACATTCAAGACGTTTTTACAAATCCCATTGATAGTTTCCAAGGAATTGATAACACAGAGCTTTTACAACGCGTCCTTGCAAAGCATTACAGCCTTGTTTATAATTGATTGTTCAAACTGAAGGTTCCAGGACGTAAACACTTTATAATTGTTGAACAGTTAGGGCAATATGAATTACAAAAAATGCTACCTGGAACTCCAAAATGATATTTGCATTTATAATCGATAATATCGTTGTCTTGTATTACATCTATTGCTGACTGCACCTTTACATTTGTATCAGTATACGGCATGGTAAACGATAGTGGAAAGACAATCATTTCCTATATAGTCTAGAAGATCTCAAACTATACCCCAGCATTTTGTACAGTTCTAATGCCTTGTGGAATATTCATTGTCATTTAAAATAATTCATTTTTGATTAAATTTGGAAACACGAGGGTAATTCGACCTGCATACCGAAATAAATGTGATTTACATTATCAGATTCGATAAAAAAAATACGGTGCATAAAGGATACTCTTTTCAATAAACATAATGTATTTTCAACTTGACATGAACGGAAAAGATAAGGTAAAAGGGTATGACAAATACAGAACGAAAAAAGTAGAATAAAATCGAGTTAAGTTGCTGCAATTGAAATGCAAATATTATTTGAGATATATGTCCTGCGTAACCTGTTTGTATGCATAGTTAATTGAAAAGTATGAAGCTTGATAGACTGCAGTTTTCCTTTGCAACTGTCCATTGAACATAATGGTAATATCTGTCCATTAACAGTAATGCTTATATTAATCAAAAGACAGTTTACGTGATATGTGTCCATTGACAGTAATGCTAATATTAGTCAATAGACAGTTTACGTGTTATATGTCCATTGACAGTAATGCTAATATTAATCAATATACAGTTTACGTGATATGTGTCCATTGACAGTAATGCTAATATTAATCAATAGACAGTTTACGTGATATGTGTCCATTGACAGTAATGCATATATTAATCAATATATAGTTTACGTGATATGTGTCCATTGACGGTAATGCTAATATTTGTCAATTGACAGTATAGGTTAATTTTTCAATTTTATATTAAATAAATGATTAAATTTGTGAATGGACAATAGTGCTTATATTTGTCAATGACAGTATTGGTTACAATTGTCAATTGACAGTACTGGTTATGTTTGTAAATGACAGTACTGGTTATGTTTGTCAATGACAGTACTGATTATGTTTGTCAATGTCATTACTGGTTATGTTTGTCAATGACAGTACTGGTTATGTTTGTCAATGAGAGTACTGGTTATGTTTGTCAATGACGGTACTGGTTATGTTTGGTTATTGACAGTAATTGTTATATTTTGCTGTTGACAAAATGCTAATTTTTGTTTCTGGACAATAACTATTATTTATAAAACTACCAGAACGTACTACTCTGTCACTTTTTCATAAGATGGGCTCTTCACTGGCTCATTTCTTTAAATATATGCACGATACAATAACTGATTATATCAAGTTAACAAAGGAACCACATGTACCATCTTGTTTACACACACTTTTAAGAGCAATTATTCTTCTCATATAAGCACCTGTATTAAAGGTGACGATACCTCACGAAACCAAGTGCTCAATATGACGAAATAGAACATAATTAATATTTTATTTTGACATCGAATTTATAGACTTTGGTTTAATATGTTTTATGCTGCACGCATAATCTCATTGTTCCCTTCAAACCTCGATGTTTTAACAACAGGAGTAGCAATTTGATATAAATAAGGTGCCATTTTTTAATGATTCAAAGTCTTGAAACAAAAACAAAACATGTTTGTTTCAGTGTACAATTGCAACATATTATACCTCTTGAACACCAAAGCATATAGTTCATTCATGACCAAACCACTCGTGAAATATAACTCTTGTTGTTCATAAAGCTATTTCAACTTCATATTATTATATAAATATAGCATGGCTTTTAGTGTGACAGTATCTACTGTTGCACGAATGTATACAAAATTAATTGTCACACTGGTAGAGATGCAAAATTAATTTTATTATACCGAACATAATTACATATAGTTCTTTCAAAAGATAACAACTCTCAAGTTTAATCAATGTATTCTGTTACTATTTCTATAACAATTGATAGACGCCTAAACATGTAACAAAGACAGTATTAATACACAATAAATGCTATTGAAAAAGCGTACAAACACCAGATGTTACAGATTTGCAACACAATTTAATAAACTGGTTTTACTGGAATCACATTTTTTTGCAAAATCAATCCAACCAGACTTTTTTTTATCTCTTCCAGGATGTTTTTATCGTATTGTGTGTTTGCAATTGTAAAATACAAGATCATGAATTAAGATGATTAATTTATTGAAAGTTCTTTTTTTCGGCAGAATTTAATTTCGAGTTACTTTAATTCCTGCCTTATTCTTCCAAGAACTTATATTAGATTTCAAAACAAAATATTCAAATTAGTTTTTCGTCATCAGGAGGATTAAAATGAAGATTTTATCAACAAATAATTACTTAATTTCCTTATTGTACTCGAAAAATAAATTAATAACTCCTCCTTTTATAATTTAAGTTGGAAAGGAAAGTATGTTTGTAATAATCAGTTTTGAATCATGACATTGATATCTAATAACATATTTATATAAGTGAAGCCCATATGCCTTTCAAAATGAGTACCAAACATAAAATATTGTATTTTACCAATCATAACTTTATGGCTCAATGGGCCGATTGTTCAGAACTTTGTTAATGTTAACAACGTGAATAACGACATCGTTGTTAAAGTTTAAACTCAAACTATTTCATGATTTGTTCATGTATTCAAATAAAACAAGTTCATCTTAAACAAGTCATCTCAAACATTGTTGAGAACACTGCATATCACAGGTGTATCCATCAAACTTCCAGAGTAGTAACGATTTGAAAGTTAACAACGATGTCGTTAATCATGTTGTTAACTTTAACAAAGTTCTGAACAATCGAGCCAATATGTTTTAGTTTATCTTGATATTATTGGATGACATGCATAATTTCTGTTCGGTGTTCTTCAAATAAATGGGAAGTGTTTTTCAATTTGAATCGCAGGATTATATCACGGTGGTTTTACAAAGTCAATGAATGCGGTGATTGGAAAATTTGTTTTCGGCACATCTATGCACGCCCTCCATACAGAATTGAGAGTAAACTACCACAATGAATGCAATAATATCAGCTGTTCTTCGACTGAATTTGGCTTTAATACATTCTTCTCAAGTATCAACTGCATTTTTTGTGATGTATATTTTGTATCCCTTTGACCATGACGCTTTCTTGATAACTGTTGGAATACATTGAGATTGAGCGGTCACACACTGGTTAATACAAAGCCAATGTGTTACCTTTAATAATTATAACATTGCAGTACAGTTATTAATTAGTTCCTGCATAACAATTTGCGTCCAATGCAAAAGAAATAATGTATCAACAATTGATACATCAACGTTGGTGCCTGGATATATTAAATACCTCATTTTTTGTTTAGTATCTGTCTCTTTCATAGTTTATTATTTGAGTAAAAAGTAACCTTTTTTGCTTGGTGTATTTTCGGTGCATATATAAGTATTGTCTACTGGAAAACACCAACAAGCTTACCTGAACATTATATTTAGACACCCCGGCAGTTTTATAGTTGTTTAATGATAGTTTCACCACGTGTTCCAATAAAACGGTATTTAATGAGCGCAAGTGCAATTATGATATAATTAGGTGTTGGAATCTGTCTCAAAACAATACCTTTGTACGAATCAGGATTGCATTACAATTCGTCTGGAGGCTTTTAGTTTGATTAACAATCTTTCAGTAGAAATATAACAAGAATTCGTTTTACCATGCACAGAGCCGTCTCTTAATCAGAACGTCTACAATGTGCATATTCTAAAAGACATTGGTTTCTACCAAGTTACATCCGGCAGGCGCCGTACAAACTATTTTATGTAATGGAGCAAATTATTTTCTGTCCTCATGGTAATAATGGATTAATTGTATTACTTAGAGCCACTAGGTCTTCAACAACAGGAATAATGCAGTTTAACCGCATGTCTTGATAGTTGCCCTTCTCACTCGATTATGTTCAGCTCTTTACTCAGCGACATCAAAGTAACCAATTCGGAATAAAATCCTAATATAACATTTGAACAGAAATAGATAATGTCATGATGCACTCCCGATTTACAGTCCATGACGACCAATTGCTTTAAAAAATAAGTTCAGCACGTTTTTAAATGCAACGACATTCCTTATCAGACAAACTGAATAGTTCCGAATATAGTATAACACGTACATCAGTCTCATTGAATGTGCCATGGATGTGATAATTGCTTGATAAAGCTGATTTGTCAAAATATGTCTTATCTTGGAGAGTGTAAAAATGAAATGCAAATCACTGTCAATATTGAATATCTTGGCATGCCAATTGATTACAGTTATTGAACAGATAAAAAATTGCTTTGATCTAACAAACCGCAAAATGAAAAGGGAAAACGCAACTTTCCCTTTTCAGCATGGTAACATTTTTATTCAACAGAAACCCTTTGTAATGTTCTCAAAGCATTTCTGTAGGATTAGAAATATTTTTGGGAATATTACCAAACACTTCATAGTATGGCATTGAAGAGTTATAGTGTGGTTTTCAACATTTCTGGTAATATTCCCAAAAGTATCCATAGTATGCCAGGTTTTCTGGGAATATTACCAATTTGATCTTGAAAATTTGGTAACATTACCAAAACATTTTGAAAATATTTCCAAACACTTTGTAGTATAGTATTGAAAGTTGTGGTGGGGGTTTCAACATTTGTGGGAATATTCCCAAAATAATCGATACCACGCCGAGAGATTTTCTAAAATATTCTTCAACTATGAAAAGTCACAATTATTTGGTAATATTCCCAAAAAAAATGATGAACATTTTCTGCTAGGATTCTGAATTTAATGTCCAGGTTTTCTGGGAATATTACCAATTTGATCTTGAAAATTTGGCAACATTACCAAAACATTTTGAAAATAATTCCTAACACTTTGTAGTATAGTATTGAAAGTTGTGGTGGGGGTTTCAACATTTGTGGGAACATTCCCAAAATAATCGATACTATGCCGAGAGATTTTCTGAAATATTCTTCAACTATGAAAAGTCACAAATATTTGGTAATATTCCCCCCCAAAAAAAGATAAACATTTTCTGCTAGGATTCTGAATTTAATGTCCGGGTTTTCTGGGAATATTACCAATTTGATCTTGAAAATTTGGTAGCATTACCAAAACATTTTGAAAATATTTCCAAACACTTTGTAGTATAGTATTGAAAGTTGTGGTGGGGGTTTCAACTTTTGTGGGAACATTCCCAAAAAATCCATACTATGCCGAGAGATTTTCTAAAATATTTTCAGCTATGAAAAGTCACAAATATTTGGTAATATTCCCAAAATAAGTGATGAACATTTTCTGCTAGGATTCTGAATATAATGTTCAGGTTTTCTGGGAATATTACCAATTTGATCTTGAAAATTTGGTATCATTACCAAAACATTTTGAAAATATTTCCAAACACTTAGTAATATATCATTGAAGAGTTATGGTGGGGGCTTCAACATTTGTGGGAACATTCCCAAAATAATCCATACTATGCCGAGAGATTTTCTAAAATATTCTTCAACTATGAAAAGTCACAAATATTTGGTAATATTCCCAAAATAAGTGATGAACATTTTCTGCTAGGATTCTGAACATAATGTTCAGGTTTTCTGGGAATATTACCAATTTGATCTTGAAAACTTGGTAACATTACCAAACCATTTTGAAAATATTTTCAAACACTTTGTAATATAGTATTGAAGAGTTATGGTGTATTTTTAACATTTCTGGTAATATTACCAAAAGTATCCATAGTATGTTGAGAGGTTTTCTAAAAGTTAATAAAAACTAGGGGGTATTTTTCTGAATTATGAACATTTTCGGCTAACATTCTAAAATTCGTCTTGGAAATAACGTCCAGGTTTTCTGGGAATATTACCAAAGTTAATCTTGAAATTTCTGGTAACATTACCAAAACCTTTCTGGAATATTACCAAACATTTCATAGTATAGTATTTAAAGTTGTAGTGGGCGTTTTAACATTTTTGGGAACATTCCAAAAACTATCGATATTATGCCCAGAGATTTTAAAAATATTCTTCAACTATGAAAAGTCATAAATATTTGGTAATATTCCCAAAATAAATGATGAACATTTTCTTCCAGGATTCTGAATAAAATGTCCAGGTTTTCTGGGAATATTACCAATTTGATCGTGGTATTTGGTAACATTACCAAAATTATTTGAGAATATTACCAGATGAACTGAAACAAACTAATTTAACAAAAAGCCTTTGAAAACTCCACAAATAGTTTTTGTAGGACCAAATAGTTCATAGTATAGTATTGAAAACTGGGGTTTTCAACATTTTTGAGAACATTCCCAAAATAATCCATATTATGCCGAGAGATTTTCAATATCATTCTTAAACTAGGAATAGTCACAAATATTTGGTAATATTCCCAAAATGAATTACGAACATTTTCCGTTATCGTTCTCAAATTCATCCTGAATACAATTATATTATCTTGAAATATTTGGTAACATTACCAAAACTCTTTTGGGCATATCAAAAGATGAATTGACATAAAATAATCCAAAAGAAAAAGCTCCACGTGGGCTGCTGTAGGACATGAATTATTCTGGGAATATTACCAAAATCTTCATTGCATAGTATTAAAATTAACAGCAGGTTTTTCAGCATGTTTGTAATATTCCCAGAATAATCTATAGTATGACTAAAATTGTTCTAAACATTTCTAAAACATGCAATATCGCAAATGTTTGATAATATTTCCAATAAAAATATAAACATTTTATAATAAGAGGTGTTTGTCAAACATTAATCCCCACCACCCCCTGAGCGCCATGTTGTCAGGATTATTTGAACAATCGAAATATGCATGAACTTAAATGACAGCTGATTGGTCATGGCCATTGGATGACTTTAAGGCAGTTTAAAGATTATGACCATTCAAAGTGTGAGGATAGTAGACAAAGTGTTCAATCGTGTTCAGATGATAACAGATATTTGCAGATAAAATGTGTCCTCTTAGAAGGGAATAAGTAAATACGACAACATTTTATTGGCGAATATGAGATATGACCATGACGTTTGACTCTTATAAGTGTTGATTGATAGAACGACATAGATTACATATTCCTGGTTGTTTAAACCTACTAGAATGTTATTTCAGTATTACAGGTATGTCTCTTGCAATTTTACAATTCGACAATAATTATTTTAAATACAAGTGTGGAATTTCGCATATTATGATTTAAAAAAAAAACAGAAAAGAACAGAACAGACGTTTATAAGTCATATACATCAGAACATTTTCTAAACACATACACTTATGTTTTTGATATCAAATGCTTGTACATGGTTAGTGCTATGGTGAAAGACACAAATATGTTGACGTAAAGGCAGCAGTATCAGAAGATGAACTAAATTGATAATAATAATAATAATTATTAGGAATAACATTACGAATACATACTGATTCTTTAACATAATCGCAGAGCTTAACCAGCTCACATTTATTGACAGAGTTAAATATATTTCTGGGAATATTACCAACTAAATCTTGAAAGGTTTGGTAACATAACCAAAACAATTCGGGGATTCTTCAAACTTTTCCAACATCCAGTCAACTCTATAGTTGAAATCCTTCGTCTATACTTTTTCTCTAGCCCTGATGATCTGGCTCTGGGATACATTGCTATGAAAACTTCATCTCCTACATGGCTGTAGACGTTGCACTTCCCCTGTTTTCTTAAGCTTTAATAACCTCCGAACTGGTCTGCCTTTTCCTGTTTTACTTGTCTGAAAAATAATTATAATTGATTAAACATTATATATGAACTTTTTTTACAAGCAATTAAAATTTAACACGGTGCATAAATATGAACTGGTCTGCCTTTTCCTGTTTTACTTGTCTTAAAAATAATTATAATTGATAACATATCTATGAACTGTTTTTTTTAAGCAATTAAAATTTAACACGGTGCATAAATATGATCTATTTGTTTATTGTTCTTTATTATTTAAAAAAAAATACATGACTTTATAGGGTAACTTAATTGTAAAAAGTACAGTCTTCTGCAGCAAATTTTCCCATTTTTGCAGGCAGTTGAATACATACATGTATGGGTTTCTTTGGTGTTGATGTATGAAGTGGCTGTGTGGGTTCCTCTGGACTAACAACAGCCAATGGTTCATCGGACTCCTGAATTAAACCGTCATGACTTTTTTCCAGTTTTACTTCTTTATGTGCAAAATTAAATATAATGTCAAGAGTTTGTGCCTTCCAAACTTATCATTCTAATAAAGGTTACACAGGGTCACTGCTTATCAACATTTCTGTGATAATGATCTGAAGCAACATATAAGCCACAGTCTTATAAATACTCCTGACTGCCCAGCTGGTATTCAATTCCAATGCACATGTTTCAAACGAGCTGTACATCTTATTTTTAACTTTTTTGTCGTTCATTAAATTTCATTTGATTCAGTTAACTTGAACTTTTAAGTTGAAGAATTTTGTTGTATACCATTATACTTACATAAACAGTTTAGAATGATCTCTTTTTGTGGGATATTATATATTTTTAATAATAAGAGCTATCACTAAATGTCATGAATATCCCCACACGCCCAAGTCAACTCATTTTAAATACGACCTCGTATGACAAAATTGAAGACCGAACACAAGCTATCGCCAGTTAGGCTGATAAAGAAATGATACGAAAAAAAATGACTTAGAGGTCCCTTTATCAATTTCAAGAACTGTAATGAAAACATTGTGATTTCAGTTTTAACTTTTAATTTATCAATTAGTGTAGGCCACTTCTCTATGTATGCAAATATTTACCCCATTCTCAAGATCATTTTGATACATGCAATAACTCACCACAAGCTTAACACTGCAGTATCAGTCAAAACAAAGATCATCTGGGAATACACACATTCAACAGCCCAGCAGGATGGCCCACAAAGAGGTAATTAATTGACTGGTACAATTTCATGGTGATTTCATGGACTGATTAGCCTTTTTCTCAAAATGAGGAGTAAATGGGAGGCAATTTCTCTGAATTGTAGAGCGCAATGGACTTAGTTTAATGGCACAAGCTAATTTTTATTTTTCGCCAACTACCTTAGGATAACGGCAATCTACATGCCAATGGTACTTACTAAAATATTAAAATTCTAACCCTTGTAGAAAAGTAGTTTTCAGTTTAACCGCACAAAGGCATATATTTATAAACATATTGACCACTTTACACGAGGTTATGAACACTTGCAGTCCTATAGTTAATGCCGCTACTGAGCATCAAGCTGATGCTCGGGCTTATCAGTGGAACTAATCTAACATAACTGTAAACTGACCACTTGACCCTTTCCCTGCTGGGAGCTGTTTGCCTGACTAATTTGAGAGTAATAGCTATTCTTGTCTTGAGATTTGGGCCATTTTATGTTAGGAGGTTTTTCTTGGTATTTCAACTTTCGCTATCTTGATTATTAAAATAGTATTATTATCGAATGCTTTTGTATAAATTTTGTATATCATAGTTATTATTATTATTATTATTATTATTATTATTATTATTATTATTATTATTATTATTATTATATACGGTAGTCCAAAATCCACAATACTGACGCCCATCAAGTATCATTGTGCAATGTTTAAATGACGTCATAAAACAAGTTTGTCATGAATGTAACATTTATTACGAAATCATGTATATTTTAAGTGATTTAAACCATTGATATATATATATTAATAACATGTTGATCCGGAATGTCTTATTCAACTGTTGTTGATGTTTTAAGATATTGATTTCAGTCAGTAAGCGCCTCGTGCGTCTTTAGTCGAATTCCATCTCCCTAATCAAAACGCACTAATAATAAGTTATTACCCTATTATAAGATGCTTTAATATACATATATTTTCTTTTTCGCAAAGAGAAAATAATATGGAGAAAATATATATTTCTGGAAAAATGCTCTACATACATTGTATTACAGAAACATGTAATAAAAGTTCAGTGACTGCTGTGATTAAAAATTTACATCAACTGTGCATGTAGGAGTGCAAACGATCAGAAAAAGTTAATTAATAATTTTAAATATTATATTAAAATAAAATGAGTCATATAACGTTCAAATATACTGGTATGATATCAAAAGTCCGGACATAGTGGTTTAAGATACAGTATTGCTTTGTTGTGATCATTTCTCATATGATGATATTAAACTGCTTTGAAACAAGTATTATATATATTGAAATAAGGTAGCAATGTTTTATGATAATTCCGAAAGCTTCCATGCAGTGTGTATAATGTTTAATCACTCTTCTAATGAAGAATGTTCTCACACAACAATGCAAATTAAGAAGAGAAATCTTACAAAGAAAACAAACGTTGATTTAACTGTGTCAGTAAAGAAGATTTTAATCGCTGTTTCAAAAGCTATATTTTAGGAAATGAATTTTCTAGAAAATTACATAAACGAAGATACACAAACATAAAGAGGGCTTATATAATTCACATGAAAAGTGGGCAATGATGTTTTTTTGAAGTGCATTTTAGCAAAGACCACTATGTCAATGTATCAATAGAAACCTATGAAAGTTCAGTTTCAACATCAAGGTAATATAGTGCTCAGATTAAAAAAAATAAGTTGCAAGCTGTGTTATAAGTAATAAGAATATCTAAGTACATCAATATATGACCTTATATTTTGGCAAATGGTTAAAATATTACATTTCTTTTAATATTACATCTTATGCCCCAATAAAATGGGGGGGGGACATATAGATTTGCCCTTGGTCGTCCGTCTGTCTGTGATTCCGTCAGTAGGTAATATGCCAACTTGTGTTACTTAAAACTCGATTATATTACCTAAAGTCCAGAAACTCGGGCGTTATTTAGGTAAGGACGTTTTGCATCTCGGGTTTCGTTTCCCACTGCACTAAGTAAAACCAGAGTTATTATAATTTAATCAAAAACGTATTTCACAGGAAAACATACGAACCTCAATCCAAGTGATGACTTCAGAGTTAACAAACTTTAGACTTTATAATTATGAGACTGTTAGCAATTGGATAATGTTGCTATGATTTAATGCGGTTGAATTACGCGTAATCATCCTAAAGTGAAAAAATAGCAATGTATCAAGTTTGCAGTATTCTTTTCTTGTTCCAAAAATGCAGCAAAAGAAAGTATTAATTATCATTTGTTGTGTGTGAAAATTGCGAAAAACATATTCTTTAGATATAACCATATATAACAAACTTCATTATAACTACATTATTGACACTGTTAGATATAACACTGTTAGTCATAAATTATATTTTATAAAACCTAAATATCCATTTCATTCAATTGTACATTTCATTGGGTTTAATAGGGTTGATATTGATACTTTTGTAGTAAGTAGACAGCTAACGTTATCTTAATGAAAAGTATAAATAAAAATCCCATGTATAAAGTTATTCCGTTCGAAATTAAATCAAACGATAAGACTGAATATATTTTTTTTATTTACTTCAATGTTTCATTTCTTTGCTATGGAATCAATGTTTATGTTTTTTTTCATTTTCATAAATAGTTTAAAACTAAAGTAAATGATATAAATTGCTTTTCTATAGTCATCGTGAATTTTAGTGCAGAAATCGTACTGAAGATGTTCTCTGATAAATATCCTTCTGACCCCAAAACTGACCAGGGAAGAGTGGTTAATGGGCCCCTGCTGACAGAAATTGGTTATCTCAATTACATGCATAATAAACACCTGGCTGTGAAGTGAGGCTTTGAAAATGGACCAAAATCCAGAAACCTGGCATAAACTGTAGGACTGCTTGATATGGGCACATTGAAAATGATCCATGAAATAATCAAAACAATAACTGGTAACATGAATCGTATCTTGTTAACCAGTTAGAATGTACTTACTTAATGGAATTCATAAACACTTACTAGACAACCAGTTGAAGCTAAAGGCCAAAATGCATTTATAAATATGTGGTAACACGAATGTTATCTGCCTGTAATTATGTTCCTAATTAAGTGGAATTCGCTAACCATAACTAGATAACCTGTTTATGCAGCTAAAAGGGAAAAAGGTGGCAGTTCCGAGCACTTTGAGGCCATTTTTAGTATTGTTATATTTATCTTACTGAGAACAGTTTCTATTAACTAGATAGCTTGATAATTATCGCATAATTAAGTGGTTAACACGAACAACTCGCAGACGTTAACAGATTATCTGACAGCAGTTATGTTCCACCGTATGTATCAGACACATGAAGCCGATAACCTATGTTAATCAATTTGTTATTGTGTTACTTGTAAAAGTCAATCTCTGGAATGCTTTGATTGTGCAAACATTAGCTCCTACATCCTTTAAAGAGTCACATCAGTTATAAAAATGTATAACTAAATAAATAGTAACAACATGATGGTTTCATAAATGTGCATATATACATAATTATTGAAAAAAGTATACCTTTATACGTTTAGTAAATGCATGCAAATAACATTTAATGAATGTAAATGTAATACACGTTGTGAATTGAAGAATCATATTTAATTACATTTTAAAAAAATATTGCATACCTGAGAGGGCAATAGGAAAACATATCAACAGCATAACATAAATAACTGCACCTTGTAACGTGGGAGAATACTCCTTTCAAGAATGCAATACTTGTTTAATAAATACGAGCTAAATATTTCTGAATCATGTGTTTTTGAATTTCACTTCAAAAGCTTCATGATACTAAGTATTTCTTTTTTCTATTTTACATCGATTGAACTGAAAATGTCCATCGATTATATCAATTATCCCTCTCAATGACTGAGTCCCGGGTCATAAACAAGTAGGCCAACCGCCTTTATTATGGAACCGTATAAAACAAAGTCGTATTTTCCTACCGGGATTCAAACCAACGACCTTAATAGTCTGGCACCGAATTAGCCGGGTAATGCAGGAGAAACAGGAACAAATCGTTCAAAGTTCTGATTATCAAACACTCAGCCATTTCTTAATTTCAAGTATGCCTCTGAATCACGGTATTGGGTGAATAATAAAAACTCTATAGAGCATTAATGAACAAAAGATCACAATAATATAATGCGCATTCCATTAACATGAATTCCATGCGCATATAATAAAATAGCGCCTTTGCGCCGATACTAATGTATATGATTAACCGAAGAAAATCGCATGCGTAAAGTAAATACAAATTGCAAAACATACTCCTGCGCTGGAAATATGAAAAGCTGAAATGTGCTTAACTTTATACTGAAATAGTTCTTTTGTAATTTTTGAAACTTTGATTTACTTAAATAAATAAAAATGACGAGTCTGAGAACGTCAGTGTAACTGATTTGTTTATTGTGTTTATTAAAGTTTAAAAGCAATGACCCTTAAACAACAATCATACTGCAGACACTTAAAACCAAAAGTGAAAGTAAATTGCGCAGTAAACAATTAAATATTTTAAAGTTGAAATAATGCCATTATAGCTAAAATACACCCGTTCCGTTATATTGCATACAAATAAAAGTTTGTAAAAGTCTGTATGACCTTTCGATTTCTACAGATAACAACAGGTAATGAATACTCCGAAACAATACAACTTTTGACATCCATCTGATAAAGAAATCAGAAGAGGTAGGCAGACATTGAGTTGTGAATAAAATGTAAACAAAATTGTTGATCTAAATACACACATTAATAGTCTAAATCACTCAAACAAACTATAAACGTCACTGGCAGTATGCATTTATTAAATAACAAAAAAAATAACAGTTTACCTTTAGGCTGAAGATAAATTCATCATCAAACTCAAAGATATGCTTTGACAAATCCTGAAAGGTCAAATATTATAATAATTATAATAGTCTTAAAAAACAATTAACTGTGTTAAGCATACATCATACATATTCATGTACTTAATACAGTTTGATCAAATATCGTTATATTAGTAAATGGAATTACGTAGCATTATAAAATATAATGTTAATCTAAATTGAGCATTAAGATAAATTCCATGCTGGTGTATTCAATACAAACATTGCTTTTAATCTGCCTTTACGACATAAAGGTTAACTGCTTTACATAAGTAGAGTTATTTATATAAGAATATTTGAGTAAAACATGTAAAGTACCTGAGGATTTAAAGAGGTTTCCATTTCCTCAAGGGATATTCCTAATGTGTTGGTTTCTTCATCAATGACATCTTCCAAAGAAATGTTTTCTAAAGATATTCCGAGATAATCCTTTATTGATTTCAGCTAAATATTGTGGGAATTAGTTTCAATTAACTGTTCAACAAAAATTTAAGCAGACTATCAAAGTTGTGTATCCTAAACAGTTCAGTCAAAATCACTTTATTTCACATTTTAATAGTCATATTGTTAAATCACATTCTGGATTGTTGCTTATTGGTTAATTATATCCCTCCGCAAATTTCTTAATTTCTAGACATTTTCCTTCAATCTTGAAGCTTCGTTTTATGACCTGCTGATGAGCAGTTATAGGCACTTGAACTGTTGCGGATTTCAAGACAAATATTGATCTGATCTTGACACTAATGGGCTTTGCAATTACAAGGGTGATATCTGACATCAAGCTGGTGTTACTGAGTGTTTTAACTGGTAAAATAAAACAAAGGTTTTACTATTGACTGATTTTAGCGTCAATCTAGTCCAAACTTATGAAGGCTCTGGACTGAAAAAATATATATCTGGCAACACATTCCATCATAATAATGTTACCTTTGACTAAGCTGACAGTACAGTGACTAAAGCTGAAACAAATGACTAATAAGCATGGATAACAAAAACCTTTTTCCCATTTTTTGTCTCATACAGATCGCATTGCAACTGCATAATGTCAAATGTATATGAATGGTCAAAGGTAACATATTTTATTATCAGTATAATTTAACACAGGTTATTGTTAATATGAATGCACATTTGTATAGTTTTGGGTCACCGGATCGATTTGTTGATTTGTTGATTGCCCTTACAGAAGTATACCAACCCTTCAGGTAGCTCATAGTGGTTGAGCACCTGACTTGCAAGCAGGGGGTTGAGGGTTCGAGTCCCGAGCTGTTTATAGCTGTGTATAACCAGAACTCGTTATGCCCTATATTTTATCAGCCTTACTTATTTAAAAAGCACCATCTACAATTTTATTTAACAATACGTGTACATTATACTCCTCTTCCTCTATATATGCACTTGTTTTCTCTTTATTCAACAGCATTGATACTGGTTCTGTTAGAATGGGCGCTACCTAAGTAATTATCAAACAATATATCTTGTACATGTAAGAACTTGAATTTGATTGAGACCTCAATCCTTCCCTCTGTAATTTCAAAAAAGAAGTCGATTTTAAATCGAAACAATAACAGGATAAAACTGTTTTCATCCGTCTGATCGCGTCAATTTGTGGTGTATGCTCCTTTTCATAGTTTCAGACTAAAAGCATGAACATTGGTATTGATATATGTGTATGTTTCACGTGTAACTTATCACAGACACAACTAATGGAAGTATTAACATCATTATTATAATTGTTATACGAACGTGTTTTGATGTGCAACACAATATTTTGAAATTACTCTATGTACAGCTCAATATCATAAAGCATTAATCATTGAAGGTCATTAATAGTAACTTGATAATGCACGACGTTATATGTATGCGTGCGTGTTTGTTCGTCCATCTGTCCATATGTCCGTGCGTATGTTTCTTCTGTCTGTACGTGTTCTTTTTATATGGATGTTAAAATGTAGAGTTCCAGACACATAACCTTAATCTTGACATTGTTATATTCATATAGACATGAATATACGATAAACATAAATACAAAGACGACCACGTCGTCAATGGTTGCGACAACAATCAAAAGGATTATGACAACGGTGATGACAAAATGAACATGATATTGAAGACAAGAACTATTACGAATCTGCTGATAACGATGGAAATAATAATGATAACAATAATAATTTAATGATTATGCTTATGATGATGATTAATATTATCATAAGTATTATCACGTCCAAAGAGCATTCAACTTTAGCAATGGTACGTCACATTGCAACGAACAACGGTGTTCAAAATATTGACACGAAAATATGTAAGAACATGTCTTTTAATTTATTGCCGAAAAATGTTTGGTTAAGTGCAAACAGAATTGAGACATAATAAAATTGGGACTTTTGCAATAAAACAAAATGCCATACCAACTTTAATGACATACATGTACTATGTTTTAAACTACACGATTGTTCCAATTATAATATTAAAGTCCGAAATAAAAACGATATTATAGTCACATGAAATAGACGTCTATACGACGTCTAACGAAACACTGCAAATCTTCTTCTGTAAGAATAAAGCTTGACAGATAAACAGCTTTTATAAAATACTTCAATAAGTATGATCGAAGAAATATATATCTTAAAGCAACTGTTGTTTTCCATTCATTATCAAGATAATAAATTGGCTCCCCGGGAGGCCGCTGGCAATATTATTTCAATATTGTACAAAATTAGCATAGGGACCAGCGTTTAAAGTAGATGAACCAATGTTAACGTGTATAAGAACTCTTGCACAAGAAAAGATGTTTGATTAATGACTTCATGTATAAGTCTTCAATGTGATCTCATGATGACGCAAGTGACATAGATAGTCTTAGTAATCTGTGGCAAACAATAAGATTGCGTATGCCTTAATATAATAATGCATATGTATTACATTTGCATCACCGTAAAATCAATATAACAATTCACTAGAGTGACAGGTACATTTGTTTATGTTTCAAGCATTGGTTTTACTTATCATAATAATATTACATTTTGATTCAGTGCGGCGAGTGCCTTTACTATGGATCATTGAACAATTCTCATTTTTCGTTGGAAAAATCTAGGAACATACTAAAAGATTAAGATGTTAAGAAAGTGTATAAGCTTTTTCACCAGTCAATTTGTAACCACGCCCCCTCCCACATATCCGGCGGGATAGCCGGGGAAATGGGCCGTATTTTTACCTTTCAGGTAGCCCGGTAGTGCCGGGTGAATGAGGTGGTTTTGTCTTTGCGCCAAAAATAGCCAGGAATAGTCTTTACTTGGGTGCGGGGGAATTTTGCGAGGATTTTGCCAGTAGTTTTTTCCCGAAGGACGGGGATCATGGCTGGACCAAAAGTCAATGTCCCCGCTAATCCACGGACCTGGGAGGAGGGGGGGGGGGGGTTGGGGCATGGTTACAATTGACTGGTGCATTACGTTGATATACAAGTATGCAGTATCTATGTAAATGAACGTTACCTCCGTAATATTGAATGCAGCAAACGTATGTTTTAGGTACAATCTATGCATTATTATTATTTTGTAACCGTAAGTAAACTATATATAATCAGCAGCATAAAATTTTTCGTTTCAGAAATTTATTATATATGTTTTAGGTCAATCCAATCAGATTAAAAAAAACAATGCAACAAATTGTTTTTTGATATTCATTTCTTTTTTAGCATCATATTTACCCTTTAAGAACTTCTTATTGTTGCGTTTTCATCATCGTACTGTTATGTTTCGAACATCGTACTGTCCTCTTTTCACCATCGTACTGTCGCGTTTTGACCATCATACTGTCATGTTTTCACCTTCGTACTGTCACATTTTCAACATCGTACTGTCATCATGGGACTGTCGCCTTTTTGCCATCGTACTGTCATGTTTCACCAACGCACTATGATGTTTTCCCCTTGTAATGTCATGTTCTCACCATGGGACTGTCGCCTTTTCGCATTTAAACTGTCTTGTTTTAATCATTGTACTGTCTTGTTTTCACCATTATACTGTCTTGTTTTTATCAAGGTACTATTTTGTTTTCACCATCGTACTGTCATGTTTTCACCTTCGTACTGTCATGTTTTCAGCATGAGACTGTCACCTTTTCGCCATCGTACAGTCTTGTTTTCACCATTATACTGCCTCGTTTTCATCAACGTACTATCATGTTTTCACCATCGTACTGTCATGTTTTCACCTTCGTACTGTCGTGTTTTTAGCATGGGACTGTCTTCTTTTCGCCATCGTATTGTCTTGTGTTCACCATTGTACTGTCGCATTTTTACCATTTTACTGTCATGTTTTAACCTTCGTACTGTCATGTTTTCTACATGGGACTGCCGCCTTTTTGCCATCGTACTGTCTTGTTTTCACCATCATATTGTCGCCTTTTCATCATTTTACTGTCATGTTTACACCATCATACTGTAAGGTTTTCACCATCCTGCTTTTATGTTTCACCATCGTAATGTATTTGTTTTCATCATGGGACTGTCGCCTTTTCGCAATCATTCTGTCTGGTTTTCACCATAGTACTGTCGCGTTTTTACCATTGTAATGTCATTTTTTCGCCATCGTACTGTCATTGTTTTCATCATCGTACCGTCATGTTTTCACCATCGTACTGTCGCGTTTTCACCACTATACTGTCAAGTTTTTACCATCGTACTGTCATTGTTTTCATCATCGTACCGTAATGTTTTCGCCATCGTACTGTCATGTTTTCCCCAACGTTCTGTCATGTTTTCACCATGGTTATGTCATGTTTATGCCATCGTACTGTCATATTTTCACTATCGTAATGCCATGTTTTCACCATGGTACTGTTACTTTTTTGCCATCTTACTGTCATGTTTTCACTAACGCACTGTCAGGTTTTTGTCATGGTAATTACATGTTTTCACAATTGTACTGTCATGTTTCCATCATGGTACTGTCATGTTTTCAACATCGTACTGTCATGTTTTCACCATCGTACTGTCATGTTTTATCGTACTGTCATGTTTTCTACATAGGACTGTCGCCTTTTCGCCATCGTACTGTCTTTTTTCACCATCATACTGTCGCCTTTTCAACATTTTACTGTCATGTTTTCACAATTGTACTGTCATGTTTTCACCATCCTGCTTTTATGTTTCAACATCGTAATGTATTTTCTTCATCATGGGACTGAGCCTTTTCGCCATCATTCTGTCTTGTTTTCACCATAGTACTGTCGCGTTTTTACCATTTTAATGTCATATTTTCGCTATCGTACTGTCATTGTTTTCATCATCGTACCGTCATGTTTTCACCATCGTACTGTCGCGTTTTCACCACTATACTGTCAAGTTTTCACCATCGTACTGTCATTGTTTTCATCATCGTACCGTCATGTTTTCGCCATCGTACTGTCATGTTTTCACCAACATACTGTCAAGTTTTCATCACGGTTATGTCATGTTTATGTCATCGTACTGTCTTGTTTTCACTATGGTAATGCCATATTTTCACCATGGTACTGTTGCCTTTTTGCCATCGTACTGTCATGTTTTCACTAACGTACTGTCAGGTTTTTGTCATGGTAATTACATGTTTTCACAATCGTACTGTCATGTTTCCACCATGGTAATGTCATGTTTTCACCACCGTACTGTCATGTTTTCACCATAGTACTGTCATGTTTTCAACATCGGAATGTCATGTTTTCAGCATGGCACTGTTGCCTTTTTTGTCATCGTACTGTTATGTTTTTGTCATTGTACTGTCATGTTTTCACTTTCTTACTGTCATGTTTCCATCATGGGTATGTGGGATTTACATCATTGACTGTCTTGTTTTAATAATCGTACTGTCGCGTTTTCACCATCGTTCTGTCATGTTTTTACCATCATACTATCGCCTTACGGTGCGCATGCACATAAACTAATTTGCCCTTCATGTGAAAAAAATATCGGATACGATCACCATCAATGTAAATCTCCAATCATAATTGCGTCAAACTTGATGAAAATAATACAGATGTATAAGAAACGTCTCGTAAACTCATCGGTCTTTTGAAAAAACTAATGATAGCACAGCCCTAAAGCAAATGGCACAGTTTGAAGTAAAATGACGTAACGTCATATTTACTTTATAAAAGCACCTGTCTTTTTATGAATAATAATACTTCTACAACACTTCCTGCTATTAGAACTGCTACTGCTACTACTACTTCTACTACTACTACTACTACTACTACTACTACTACTACTACTACTACTACTACTACTACTACTACTACTACTACTACTACTACTACTACCATCATCATCACCTACTACTACCGCTAACTACTATTAATTCTACTTGCTACTACAAACACCACCAGCACCACAACCACTTCTATTACTACAACTTCCACTACTATTACTACTCTTGCGATCTCTATTCTGACTATTTGCTTGCTCATGCTGCTATTCTGTAATACAACTATTCCATTCGGGATTTAACGTGTTTGAGAACCAAGGCAACCATAGAAACCCGAATATGTCAGTCTTATACATTGTATTTTTAGAACAAAAACATCTGACATAATATTCCACAAGCACAACCTTTTATAAAAGTTTTTTTCCGGGAAACCGACCCTCCGTAGCAAACTTGGTGTAAATATAATGATTATTGAACATCAAATCTATGATAACTGAACTATTATTTTGGGTACATTGAATGCTATGTAAAGTAAGTGCAAATGTGCAACATGATGATGATGATGATGATGATGATGATGATGATGATGATGATGATGATGATGATGATGATGCGTATTGTGATTATGAGAATGTTGATTATGATAGTTACGATAATGCCACATTGGCGACAATTTTTACAATAATACAAATCACAATGCGACGACGATGACGACAACTAAGATAATGATAATCATATCACGACGCAACATGACAACAATGATTACAATGATTATGTGATGACCACAACTAAGATAATGATATTTATAGTAGCAATTAGGTAACAACGACATTTATGCAAATCATGATGCAATGATGACGTGAATGGTGCTAACGAGGTTATAATGCGTAGTTGTTGTTGTTGATGATGATGATGATGATGATGATGATGATGATGATGATGATGATGATGATGATGATCTTCGGTTGAAGATATATTTCAAAGACACGCACCCCTGAAACCAACATGTTAGCACTTGGAGGGGAAATCTTCTTTGCTCATGCGCACCGGAAGACAATAGAACGATGATTATAACACGACAATACGATGATGACTTAGTGACAGTGCGATGATGGAAATACAATTGTACTTCAATAAAACGCGATAGTACGATGATGAAAACACTATAGTGCAATGATGATTACACGACAGTACGATGATAAAAACAAGACAGTACGATGATGAAAACACAACAGTAAGATGATGAAAACGCGGTGATAACAGCAGACAAATTAATGAAAGAAAATTAACATGCATTAAAAGAAACCATCTTTTTATACTACAGTTATCAATTTCCAAGAAAGAGTCTAAAATTTGTTAGCAGGGGTCAGTTCCCACCAAACCTGCTCTATCATAGTTTATTACGCTGGTAAACTAGTGGCTGGCTGATTTGATTATCCATGCTGGTATATAGCAGTGAAGTTATGATAGTTGAAATAATTACTACAGTCGTATGCAGAACGCTGTTTGTTCTTACTGCAGGATTGACCAAAGTTTGGGGATTTATGGAGGATGGATGACTTGCTAATTGAATTGCCCATCTCAATAACACCTATAATAAATACCTAAATTATTTAATCATTCACTTCGTTCCATCAGATAAATGCTACTCAGTTGCAGTCTGAGGATTGAAAAATGCGTCTCTTTGTAAAGTCCAGTTCTGGTTGACTTGCCGGCAACAAAGTACAAGCACATATTACTGAAAACAGAAAACTGGTTAGATAATAATAGCCGTCTCCCCGGCAATCTGTCCATTTCGATTTTTGTGTGAGGGAAATTACAAAATTTTGAGCGACTCAATAAAACTTCATATATTATTTGATTACGAACAATGAGAGAGACTACGAACGCTATTTTAGTATTTTGAAGTATATTTGCATCAATATTTAATTTTAATGAAATTGATAAAAATATGTTTTACTTGGAATATTGATGATTATTTTGATTTATTTAATTTAAACACGATTAGCTCAACTCTCATGAGTTATACACAAATACACCTTTTCGAAGACGTCATCATATCAGAAAGTTTAAATGGTTTACGGTTAAACAGACATTGTTACCCTTAAAGAATTCTTTATATTTCACACAAGTTAACTACACCATGATATAAATTGGTAAAACATTTCTAAAACGAGGCACTCAATGCACCATAATCAGTTGGCTTTGACACAAAGCCCCTGGGACGTAGATGGCTATTAAATTTTGGCATTAACTATCCAGCCACCAGAGTGCTAGATCTTAAATTACCTCAATGCCATGCTTATCAAACTGATCACAAGAATTAGTTATACATCATTATGCTGAACAAACTTGCCTCGCGTCAGTGTCAGTGGCTAGCAGGGGAAAGTCTTATTTTGCATACGCACTGCCCTCTCCATTCCTAAGTTCACTGAGCAAGCGCATGCATGTAAAATGGAATTTTCAATGAAGTGGAGTATTGATGGTCATATCTTCCAAACTAAAGAACAAAAATTCAATGGAAGAGTAATCAAGCATGTTCATTGTGGCAGCTTTGGTTGCATTAAGGTAAATACTACTATATTTTTGTTTATTTGTAAAAACGATATGATTCTTATCGTGTTATTGCCGCCTTTAACCCTTTGTAAAAGCGGATGCACAGTTTTAAAACAGTTTCTGCCTTCATGAAACAGTGTAAAAAAATACCTTTGTCAAACAATTTTCGCTAAGTTCCACATTTGCATTCCTTACACATTTTACTAATTTAAAACATATAATTTATGTTTGGCTTTTCAAACAACATTAGTTTTTATTATCATCTTTCTATCAACAAATTGCAATGCTATAATTAAACATTTATCAAGTATTATATGAGTTGATATGAGCAATTTGCAATTAAGTTTTGCTACGCATATTTTCCTAGCAAAGTTTATAAACGCCTTTTTAAAAATGATAATTATAATAATAATATCATATAAAACTTTCCACAAGCACTAGTTGTGATGATTATATTTATCTTGTTTAAAATAAATATCTTTCACAATTTTCCACAAAACAGGTTTCCTTTGAAGATGATGAAAGCATTCAATGCAAGTTAGAACAGTTTATTTCCGGTACGAAGCCAGGATTCAGGCAAAGCAGATCCCTGTTCTTGACATGGTTAGATTTCCAGGTAAAATTGTTCAATGTATGCTCACTTCGCCCATTCTTAATAACTTATAACTTACTTCAGGTCATCTAACTATTTATTAGTAAAACATTTTTATAGTAAAAGTAACCTAAGCCTAAATCCCAGGTGCATTACGACACAAGGTGGTTTACATTTCTGTTACGCTTTGTGACTCTGGCTTATATACTTATAAAAAAGTGACAGTTGCACTTTCCTAATCACGACGTTTTAAAGTGACACATGGAAGCCGGGCAAATACCAAATAATTCGTATATTTGTAATGCAGCATTTTTGGCAATATTTTTTTACATAATTGGACTTCCTGTTGTTGTTCTGTTTATTTAATTAGCGCAACTAGGTATCTTTTCTGAAGTTTTTTAACGTTATATTTGTCTAGTTGTTCTTTAGTCATCACTATTTCAATTTATTTAAATATTTCATGATATTTCATGATTTTGAAATGGATCGTCTGTAGCGTTTGCTATGAATCCATGTCAAACATCCATTTCTTTGTATTTAGATGTATAAAACTAAATTAATTTCCGTGGTTTGAGGATTGTTAAATGGTGTTACAAGGAATGATAATATTTTAGGCACACCTGTGAACAATCTCTTTGCCCAGATTATCACTACGAGTTGCCATACTTTGTTGTATTTCAGGGATGCGAGATGCAACATATCGAAAACAATCACCTCGAAAAGAAGTGCATCGCTAAAACGCGGCAAATAAATGAGGTATAGTACCCGGATTGCCAATATAGTAATGTTTTAAATGTTTTTAATTTGCTGGGAAAATCACACACAATAAGTTGTAAATACAAATATAACGAGCAATTTCTTTTCACACGCGTGAAGACTACATGAGATAAATGTGAAATTCCATACATTATTATGTTGTTGAATAGTATAAGGGTTTAATTGTAATTGTTTATTTTTCAGTTACAAGGGGAAATTCAGAATTTGAAAGAAAAACTGGTAAATAAAGACAGGCAGATTGCAGATATGCAGATAATATGCCGTTAAATCTTAAATGCTTAAAATGGTAAACTATTTTGATTAATTTTTTACATGTCTTTTTATTGTATCGTAATATTTCCATTTCTGTAAAGAGACCTTGTCGGTGTTCAACTTTTAAAGTAGTGTAAATAAATAAGCATAGGCCCTCTATTTTGTAACAAGTATTTCATTATATATGAACAACCTTATAAAGAACATAAAAAAGGAAAGCACATATGCTTATCTATAAATATTATTCATAAAATGAACATGAATTCTCTGTGAATATACGCCTATACACATTTTCAGAGAGTATTATGTTTTGTACTATTTAAATGTTTATTAAATATTTCCTATGTCGATTTAGAAAAATATCGCAAATTTTGAGGCCATGAACATATATTTCAGGCAAACCAAAACAGAGTGTATGCAGAGAATGATAGTCTAATGCTCAGAGTGAAAATGGCAGAACAGATAGCAGCAAGGGCAAGGGCTTCCCTACCAAAGGTACTGTTTTTTACACGGAAACCAATTATATCCAATGCAGTTCGTTATTTCTCACGATTATTATGTATATGTGCATGTTTATAGCTTCAACTTAAATAACAAAGTCCACAGCCTCTAACCACATACATAAATGCCGCATCTGATCAACCTAGAAGTAAATGGGGTACCTATTATGACCATATTCCTTGCATTTGTTTTAGCTCGTCTGTTTAAGAAAGATGAGCTTACATCATAGCTTCATGGGGATATGTTGTTGTCTTTCGTTGAAAACGTGTTAAAGTTGATATATGTGTAGTAATCACACAAGTTACAGCTAAGATGATTGACAAGTATATTATAAATCATAGTAAACCAAAGGGTCAACATTCATAACTCATGTAGTTCTTATTAGCATTTTGGTAAAATATTGTCCCTTTTTGTCTTTTTTGAACCCACAAGCGAAGCTATTGTTTAATTAACAAGGATAACAGTTGCAGTCTAATGATCTTTGATATCTTCATGTCGCTTTTTTAAAATAATCAGTCCGTCAACCTATAAGACTGTCCATCGTTCATAACAGACTCTTTATGATGGCTATAACTATGTAATTTCATATTTTGACGATCTATTTTAAACAGTCTTTGGTAGATTAACTGAAAAATCTTCATTATATCTTCATTTCTTTTCATCAAACCTTCAGCACATGTGATAAGATGACAACCATATTTACAACATCAAAATGTGAAGGTTAAGTTAACACTTAAGATCTTTGACCGGATTAAGAAATTAATTGTAATGTAAAAGAAATGTATATTGATGAAATATGTCTGCTTGCTGTCTGAGCCTTGTAATTATATTTTCAAATTCCTGCAATGGGTGAAAATCCATATGGATTTCAACATTTGACGAGAAAATAAAAGTTTGATTTTATATTCACATCTTTTATTCAATATTAATTTTGTAAGAATAACTGAGTTTTGGAGCACTGCTTGTTTTTCATTAAAGAACAGCCAAATTCACCAATGCATCTTTATGTTCCTAAAGTTTATTTATGCAGAAGGATCATGTAAACAATATTTTGCTTTGAAATATTGATATAAAGACCATTGTGTATCTCGATTCTAGATTCTGTTCCCATTTTTTAACAACATATTACTACAACTGACATAAATTTATGGTAGAATGAGACAAATATTACAAAGATAGAACTCTTAGTATGTCTTTGTGACTATTGTTAGTGAAAAGAAGCTTCAGTTTTAAGCTCTGTCTTTTTTCTTGACCCAAATAAATTTGTATATTTGTATTATACCATTTGCAGGAATCTCGGGTTGCTGCAAAGAAACAGCTTTTGCAGGAAACGGTTACACAAGCAAACAATGCCAGATTCGATCAGGTTTGTTTGTCTGAAGAAATACAACTTAAAACTAGGCTGAATTCATTTATTACATATGACTGATAATATTTGATAGACATACTTTTCTCCTACCTCAGATAAGTAGATCCAAAAATTTGGCCATGCAGGAAATTAGTATCTTGCCCTCGGGCAAAGATAAAACAAAGACCCGTATGAAATACAGTTGAACACTGTTATTCCGAACACCGTTTATCCGAATTGATTGCTATTTTTTTTTGGTCCCGATTTTACTCCTACTTTGTTTAACTAAATTTTTAATCTTTAATCCGAAATCGCTAGTCCGAATGAATCGCTATTCCCAAGTAAAAATTACGGGCCCGATTTGGTATTTCACACCTTTTTATCAATTCTTATTTCGAACCTTATCATGTCATAGTTTTTCACACCATACTTCAATTACACTAGGGCATGGGCTTGGGGTGACAATGGAGCACAATTAGCGCTTGTTAAAGAATGAAATTGAGCACGTGAATTTTACAATCATCGATGTAAAAAAATTAGCAATTCATTTTGGTGATGTGATGTGTATATAATTTCTGGTTAACACAACATGAATATCAATCGAAAATACGCATTGCTCACTTAACCCGCTACCGAATAATCCGTACTATGTTCCGAATGCATACATGTGCTGTCAATTTGTTTTAAACGTTTTATGTTTTAATAAAGAAGTAAAAAAAAAAACGAATTGTTTGTCATTTTGTACATAATAAATCAACAAATATTTTTGTATACGAAATATCACTCAAACCGAATGTATCATATTGGTAACGTGTAACCGAAATTGCAATCTTCACGACTTAGTATTTCACGTCATCTATTATTCGCGAATGCTGTCAATTTTATGAAAATTATTAATCCGAAATATCATTATATTATTTTTGGGTCCCTACGATATTCAATTAACGGTGTTCAACTGTATTTTTTTATTGTCATAAAGAGTTCCAGTAAAAATACATTTTTACCTAATTTTATTAAACTGAGATGGGAGAAAAAGCATATACCATAGCCGCCCGTATAAGAAAGGTTCGTCCCAACACTCGCTCAGGGTGTTCTGTGAAAAATCAGTAAACCTCGAGTAAACCTCGTTTCCACAAAACACCCGACGCACAGGTTGGTAATGAACCTATCTTACGCTCTCGGCCATGTAGGATACTAATAATAACGTTGATACGTAATCGAATTAGCTAAACACTTCCAACTGAAAAACAGAAATTGCCAACCGCAAAATTAAGTTAAAGTGTTTTATAGTTCAGTAGTTGTAAAGATTGTATGAAAATAATAATTGAATTTAAGAAAAACAACTTATACATGCTAAATTATTAATGTTTATTTTCCATGATTTCTTTACCAAAGATAACTGGCAAAATCTTATTTAATGTAACAATTATAACTGAGCATAATAAATGATTTTAGTAATGAACTGAAACTTTCCTACCAGTATTCAAATGAAAACTTGGCAAGTGGCATACATGCATTGCATATCACATTCATGTTGTATGCAAAATAATAACAATATGCAATATAATACTCAGTCATATTCATAAATTTGGCAACCCAAGAAATAGTGCAAAAAAAATTCATACATACTTAAGAGCAAAGTATACTTTTGCAATTGCTTTAGAGCCCCGGTCCTGTGGTTAGACCATATACTTTAAAATCACGCTGTTGCGGATTCGAATCCCGCCTCCGTCCAGCATATTTTTATTATGGTTTCCCCACCTCTGTTTGTTATATGCTTTTCATAAATTCAATCGTTATTTTAGTACAGAAGGATTCAAAAATATATTTTCAGACAGCAGAAACTGAAACTTTAGCCGAAATAGCAGAAAATATGACGGTATGTTCAAGTATAAATACAGAAATATAAAGCCATTTGTCTATTAAAGTATGAAACATTATATAACAAAGCCATTTGTCTATTAAAGTATAAGACATTATATAACAAATATACTGAACTTAAAATGATCATTAATTGGATTTTGGCTATAATGGCAATATGTAGTATACACTGTAATTTTAAGAATACACCACATCTATAAAATCTAGGAAATACTTATATGTTTGGTTCGTCTTCAGGTGGCAGTTGTGGAATATACAAACCAGAGTGTGTATATTGGAGAAATGGAGGGAAACATGATAACCTTTGCCCGTCGGCCAGTCGGAAAACTAACAGTTCTCTCAACGTAAAAAATAAACAGAGCGTGATTTTGAATCCCTTGGACAAAATGAAAATTAATCGTCGATATTTAATTGCAAAATTCGAAGGATGTAAGAAAGACAACGTAATACAATTATCGGAAATTCAGATTCAACTTATAAATCAGTCCGTAGCTTCGTATTGTTCCAAACAAGCTTCAGACATCTAAAACCTCATATATTTGGTATGATCATAAATATCAGATAACAGTTTGCCTGTACATATCTTTTAAACCTTGTTTTTGTATTTCAGTAAGCTTACATTGTGTTTTCATTTTGTAAATATTTGTACATTTTATGATTGAGTTATTTTTTATTTACTTTTGCTTTGCCTTAAAGCCTATTTTATTTTAGTAAGTTACAAATTCAAGTTTCATTTTGTGAACACAGAGAATCGGTCAATGGCGAAGTCGGGAATCTAGTCTTGGTCTCTCTCGAGAAACATTCCAGTATGCTAAGCTCTTACCCTACATAACTCATTATTCATGAAATATTACATTTATACCCTTTATTGTCACTTGATAACAGTTCGAAGGCCATCATGCTTTGGCTCATCTACTCTGTGTTTATTATAAAAAAAAATTCTATTTTTTTTCATAATTTGTTTGTATGAAATACCCCTTCTTTCAACAACATTTGTGTCCAACATAAGCTGACTCAGAGTCTGATATAGTGACATCCTTGTAGGAAATATAAATCAACTTTTAAATGTTTGCTATAGGTTGTTTAGCATATACTATAAAGTATTCCGATCAAGAAAATGTCTTGTAAATGGCGAGAACGAATGATAGAAGTATTATTATTTTCTTGAATAGATAACTTTAAGCAGATACTTTAGGTTTATTTTAATGATATGGAAAGAAACATAGAACAATAAAGAAGTATTGAACCTGCTCCATGTTTACTGATGGAACATTCACCAATTATGTTAATCATGTTCTCGATGACTTTTTTTTATTTAAGCATACTTTAAATGTACAGTTCATAACATACACTTAGTTGTTTGTCATTCACGTTGTGAATAAATTGTTTAAAACTGTATATGTGTTATAACCGAAAAATGTTCAATACTGCTATTCATTTAAATGCCCCAGTCTGAGAGGCAAATAGATTTCACTTGTCTGTCTGTTCGTCGGTTCATCCAGCTGTCACAAACATTTTGTCACACGTATCTCCGGCAGTAAATTAGCAAGAGTCGTAAAACCAGCATGTCTAGTTTTGCATCTTAAGTTCTATTTGTCTGTTGGCTGTTTGTATGTTTGTCAAATAATCATATTTGTATTCCCTTCATCTGGTAACATCCCCGAATTGTTTTGGTTATGTTACCAAACCTTTCAAGATTTAGTTGGTAATATTCCCAGAAATATATTTAACTCTGTCAATACATGTGAGCTGGTTAAGCTCTGCGATTATGTTAAAGAATCAGTATGTATTCGTAATGCTATTCCTAATAATTATTATTATTATTAATTTAGTTCATCCTCTGATACTGCTGCCTTTACGTCAACATATTTGTGTCTTTAACCATAGCACTAACCATGTACAAGCATTTGATATCAAAAACCTAAGTGTATGTGTTTAGACGATGTTCTGATGTATATGACTTAAAAACGTCTGTTCTGTTCTTTTCTGTGTTTTTTTTTAAATCATAATATGCGAAAGTCCACACTTGTATTTAAAATAATTATTGTCAAATTGTAAAATTGCAAGAGACATAGCTGTAATACTGATATAACATTCTAGTAGTTTTAAACAACCAGGAATATGTAATCTATGTCGTTCTATCAATCAACACTTATTAGAGTCAAACGTCATGGTCATAACTCATATTCGCCATTAAACTGTTGTCGTATATACTTATTCCCTTCTAAGAGGACACATTTTATCTGCAAATATCTGTTATCATCTGAACACGATTGAACACTATGTCTACTATCCTCACACTTTGAATGGTCATAATCTTTAAACTGCCTTAAAGTCATCCAATGGCCATGACCAATCAGCTGTCATTTCAGTCCATGCGTATTTCGATTGTTCAAATAATCCTGACAACATGGCGCTCAGGGGGTGGTGGGGATTAATGTTTGACAAACATCTCTTGTTATAAAATGTTTATATTTTTATTGGAAATATTACCAAACATTTGCGAATATTGCATGTTTTAGAAATGTTTAAAACAATTTTAGTCATACTATAGATTATTCTGGGAATATTAAAAACCTGCTGAAAAACCTGCTGTTAATTTCAATACTATGCAATGAAGATATTGGTAATATTCCCAGAATAATTCATGTCCTACAGCAGCCCACGTGGAGCTTTTTCTTTTGGATTATTATATTTCAATTCATCTTTTGATATGCCCAAAAAAAGTTTTGGTAATGTTACCAAATATTTCAAGATAATATAATTGTATTCAGGATGAATTTGAGAACGATAACGGAAAATGTTCGTAATTCATTTTGGGAATATTACCAAATATTTGTGACTATTCCTAGTTTAAGAATGATATAGAAAATCTCTCGGCATAATATGGATTATTTTGGGAATGTTCTAAAAATGTTGAAAAGCCCCAGTTTTCAATACTATACTATGAACTATTTGGTCCTACAGAAACTATTTGTGGAGTTTTCAAAGGCTTTTTGTTGAATTAGTCTGTTTCAGTTCATCTGGTAATATTCTCAAATATTTTTGGTAATGTTACCAAATATCACGATCAAATTGGTAATATTCCCAGAAAACCTGGACATTTTATTCAGAATCCTAGCAGAAAAAGGTCATCATTTATTTTGGGAATATTACCAAATATTTGTGACTTTTCATAGTTGAAGAATATTTTTGAAAATCTCTCGGCATAATATCGATAGTTTTGGGAATGTTCCCAAAAATGTTAAAACCCCCACTATAACTTTAAATACTATACTTTGAAATGTTTGGTAATATTCCCGAAAGGTTTTGGTAATGTTACCAGAAATTTCAAGATTAACTTTGGTAATATTCCCAGAAAACCTGGACATTATTTCCAAGACGAATTTTAAAATGTTAGCCGAAAATGTTCATAATTCAGAAAAATTACCAAATATTTGTGACAACCCCTAGTTTTTATTTTTTGTTAGAAAACCTCTCAACATACTATGGATACTTTGGGAATATTACCAGAAATGTTGAATATTACCAGAAATTTTGAAAACCACACCATAACTCTTCAATACTATATTACAAAGTGTTTGGAAATATTTTCAAAAAGGTTTTGGTAATGCTACCAACTTTTCAATATCAAATTGGAAATATTCCCAGAAAACCTGAACATTATACTTAGAATCCTAGCAGAAAATGTTCATCACTTATTTTGGGAATATTACCAAATATTTGTGACTGTTCATAGTTGAAGAATATTTTAGAAAATCTCTCGGCATAGTATTGATCATTTTGGGAATGTTCCCACAAATGTTGAAACCCACACCACAACTTTCAATACTATACTACAAAGTGTTTGGAATTATTTTCAAAATGTTTTAGTAATGTTACCAAATTTTCAAGATCAAATTGGTAATATTCCCAGAAAACCTGGACATTATATTGAGATTCCTATCAGAAAATGTTCATCATTTTTTTGGGAATATTACCAAATATTTGTGAATTTTCATAGTTGAAGAATATTTTAGAAAATCTCTCGGCATAGTATGGATTATTTTGGGAATGTTCCCAAAAATGTTAAAACACCCACCACAACTTTCAATACTATTCTACAAAGTGTTTCGAAATATTATCAAAATGTTTTGGTAATGTTACCAACTTTTCAAGATCAAATTGGTAATATTCCCAGAAAACCTGGCATACTATGGATTCTTTTGGGAATATTACCAGAAATGTTGAAAACCACACTATAACTCTTCAATACCATACTATGAAGTGTTTGGTAATATTCCCAAAACTATTTCTTATCCTACAGAAATGCTTTGAGGACATTACAAAGGGTTTCTGTTGAATAAAAATGTTACCATGCTGAAAAGGGAAAGTTGCGTTTTCCCTTTTCATTTTGCGGTTTGTTATCTGTTCTCAGCCATGAATCTGATGCTTGAACAATTGATAACTCCGATATTACATGATGGTGGGTGGATAATGAATCATGAGTTTTTTTGTAGTTTACGTAACATTTCAGAACACTCATTAAGATGATTTTAATCCTAAATAACACAAAATCTGATCTAAATGGCTCGAACATGTTCGTTATTCGGATCAAGTTAAGCACACTGTTTTATGTTATGGTATATTATGTTATGTATCGTGCTTGATATTTGTTTCAAGAAATTCTCCATCATGTTTTTGGTACAATATAAGGACAGCGATACAGAGCAAACTACAGCAGAGACAAATCCAGTAGCAGAGAGAGAAAAAAAGAACCCTGTGTAGTTGCAGAAGGCACGGGCCCATTCGATATGGAACTAAAGCCACAGATGTATTAACACCACATACATGAATCACCTAAAACAGGCCATACACTCATCAAAATAGCTATAAGGACACATGAAGGGAAGTAGCGAAAGCAATTAAGTTGTTTTAACACATAACGCGAGGGCCTTACATACACAAAGTGTACAATACACCGACAGACAACACATATATCAAGATTAAACAAGTTAGTTTGTTAAATGGAATAATACCCTTATATCCGTAAAGATTCCGATACATCGTGATAAATGGACCTCTTAAAGCCAATTATTTAGAACACACGTAGAGAGGACACGGTATCATAATTCTTAATTGAATGGAATTTCAATAGCTCACACAATTATTGAACAAACTTGGATTTTTGCGATAAGACGTGTTGTGTTGCCTGTCAATATTTTATTTTCTGTAAGTTTGCACAACTCGATAATACGATTGTGTGATATGAAATATCTTTCAATTTTAGGAACCATTTTGATATATAAAACCAACAGCAGGAAATCCAAATGATAGCATTCCAGGTAGTTTGTTAAACATATGGTAATTACCAGGCAAAATGCTAGCGGTGTGCTGTACTCTACCTCAAACAAATTTTATTATATCGTAAAAATCAGTTAACTTGTTCAATTCGCACATCAGAAGTAAATTTATAGCATATGCTTATTTTAGAAGACTGTATTTAAATTTGCTTTTTACATAGTAAGGCAATTTTACCACGTTTACCACGGTCTTATACAATGTTCATGTGTGTACAATTAGCGGTAGACCGAGTGATAAAAATAATGCGATGGAAATTGCTTGATAATAGCCATACAAAGGTTTCATTTTGGACTAAACAAACCAAAACATTATAATGTCAAATGTGTAATAAAATAATTGATTAACTGCTTTGTTCTCTCTTTGTACTAAAACGTCTTGTTATTTAGTAGCTCATGTGGGTGTAATATGTGATATGATTAACATACTATGTCTAGCTCTGATAAGCGCTATCTGCTAATGTGTTTAATGATGTGCACCTCGCAGACAATTTTATCCATTTCGTGCTACAAGGAAACAGATAACGACGTGCTTTAAAACACTTCTTACCAAAGCATTTTCGTCTTTTTTATAATGGTTTTCACCAGACTGTAGTATTTAAAACGTAAAGTATCTATTAAAAATTGGCATGCATCCGAAGCCCAAATTGGTCGGCACCTAAAGGTAGTATTAACTATCTCACAACTGGATGTATTTGTATCATACAGAAGATACATGTTTGTTTCAGTCACAGGTCGCAATAAATTTCAACCAGTTACCATGAAACTTGTCATTGTATCAATGATGTGATGAAATTGAATACACATTGACCTCGCAATTAAACAAAAAGTGCTCCTCTATATATTCTCGCGCTAATAAACGTTCCCTCAATTAATTTTAAAAGTATGAATACCGGACAGAATGTAAAGTTAATGTGGTGTGAACATTAACTTTGCTCAAAAGGACATGCATTAGTACTGTCTAGACACCCTGGAATATATCTGCTAATTAACATCTCTCTTATAAACTGTACAGCGTACCAATCAATACATCAACCGAATTCAATGAATTGTATCGATTCATAACATTGGTATGATTAACTTTAATGCATATATAAACAATGAGGTATTTTTCAGTGTATTTAGAGGGGGAGCAATGGCCAATTATTTGATAACTTTAGATTTGAGACACAAGTATTGGCAAATTAAGCTCTTTTTTGGGTCACATAGGGATCACACTATCATTTGTATTTTTGCATCATATATTATAAACGATTGAATACAATCTGTCATAGTTTTATTTCTCTAATTGTGTGGTAGCAATTGGAAAATACGAGAACATGTATCAAAACGATTATTCTATTAAAAATTCTTTGTTTTCGGGAGAATATAATGCTCGCATTAGTTTAATTTCCGGCCTTTCTTCTCAAAGACATTATATTTAAAGTCAATGTAAAATAATGAAATTAGTATTTCTTCATCAAGATGATTAAAATAAGGATTTTTGTCCACAAATAACTACAAATTTCCTTATTGCACTCGAATTACAGAAGACCTCAAATAATGGATTAATTGTATTACTTAGAGCCACTAGGTCTTCAACAACAGGAATAATGCAGTTTAACCGCATGTCTTGATAGTTGCCCTTCTCACTCGATTATGTTCAGCTCTTTACTCAGCGACATCAAAGTAACCAATTCGGAATAAAATCCTAATATAACATTTGAACAGAAATAGATAATGTCATGATGCACTCCCGATTTACAGTCCATGACGACCAATTGCTTTAAAAAATAAGTTCAGCACGTTTTTAAATGCAACGACATTCCTTATCAGACAACCTGAATAGTTCCGAATATAGTATAACACGTACATCAGTCTCATTGAATGTGCCATGAATGTGATAATTGCTTGATAAAGCTGATTTGTCAAAATATGTCTTATCTTGGAGAGTGTAAAAATGAAATGCAAATCACTGTCAATATTGAATATCTTGGCATGCCAATTGATTACAGTTATTGAACAGATAAAAAATTGCTTTGATCTGTTCTCAGCCATGAATCTGATGCTTGAACAATTGATAACTCCGATATTACATGATGGTGGGTGGATAATGAATCATGAGTTTTTTTGTAGTTTACGTAACATTTCAGAACACTCATTAAGATGATTTTAATCCTAAATAACACAAAATCTGATCTAAATGGCTCGAACATGTTCGTTATTCGGATCAAGTTAAGCACACTGTTTTATGTTATGGTATATTATGTTATGTATCGTGCTTGATATTTGTTTCAAGAAATTCTCCATCATGTTTTTGGTACAATATAAGGACAGCGATACAGAGCAAACTACAGCAGAGACAAATCCAGTAGCAGAGAGAGAAAAAAAGAACCCTGTGTAGTTGCAGAAGGCACGGGCCCATTCGATATGGAACTAAAGCCACAGATGTATTAACACCACATACATGAATCACCTAAAACAGGCCATACACTCATCAAAATAGCTATAAGGACACATGAAGGGAAGTAGCGAAAGCAATTAAGTTGTTTTAACACATAACGCGAGGGCCTTACATACACAAAGTGTACAATACACCGACAGACAACACATATATCAAGATTAAACAAGTTAGTTTGTTAAATGGAATAATACCCTTATATCCGTAAAGATTCCGATACATCGTGATAAATGGACCTCTTAAAGCCAATTATTTAGAACACACGTAGAGAGGACACGGTATCATAATTCTTAATTGAATGGAATTTCAATAGCTCACACAATTATTGAACAAACTTGGATTTTTGCGATAAGACGTGTTGTGTTGCCTGTCAATATTTTATTTTCTGTAAGTTTGCACAACTCGATAATACGATTGTGTGATATGAAATATCTTTCAATTTTAGGAACCATTTTGATATATAAAACCAACAGCAGGAAATCCAAATGATAGCATTCCAGGTAGTTTGTTAAACATATGGTAATTACCAGGCAAAATGCTAGCGGTGTGCTGTACTCTACCTCAAACAAATTTTATTATATCGTAAAAATCAGTTAACTTGTTCAATTCGCACATCAGAAGTAAAGGTATAGCATATGCTTATTTTAGAAGACTGTATTTAAATTTGCTTTTTACATAGTAAGGCAATTTTACCACGTTTACCACGGTCTTATACAATGTTCATGTGTGTACAATTAGCGGTAGACCGAGTGATAAAAATAATGCGATGGAAATTGCTTGATAATAGCCATACAAGGGTTTCATTTTGGACTAAACAAACCAAAGCATTATAATGTCAAAGGTGTAATAAAATAATTGATTAACTGCTTTGTTCTCTCTTTGTACTAAAACGTCTTGTTATTTAGTAGCTCATGTGGGTGTAATATGTGATATGATTAACATACTATGTCTAGCTCTGATAAGCGCTATCTGCTAATGTGTTTAATGATGTGCACCTCGCAGACAATTTTATCCATTTCGTGCTACAAGGAAACAGATAACGACGTGCTTTAAAACACTTCTTACCAAAGCATTTTCGTCTTTTTTATAATGGTTTTCACCAGACTGTAGTATTTAAAACGTAAAGTATCTATTAAAAATTGGCATGCATCCGAAGCCTTTAGAACAATAACCACTATATTCATTGATGGTTTTATACTCCCATTAACAGTTGACCTTTTTAAGTGATACTCGTACTTAAACTTAATACATTCACTTGAATAACAAAAATAAAATTTGATTAAACAATTTTTTACTACTTACAAGATTATGCAATTTTGGAAAACTTTTCTTACTGATAACAATATTGTGTATTTATCAGCTGAAAATGAACAAATTTTGATTACTGGTGGGTCATTTAAGATTTACTAATATAAACTATAGTATCAAAAGGTAGAAATACCGTGTTTTCTGCAAACTTCTTTCAAATTAAATACTGTATTTTTCATAAGAACCATCTCTTCGGTATGGTAAATTAGAAAAAAAGTGTCAATCTTCAAGTTATATGTTTCTGTATTTGGCACTAATCTCTGATTTTGTCGTCATTTATTGGTCAAAGCAATTAAAAAACTTTAACACTTTATTGCACCCTGATCTGCGCAACCTCAAAAACTATCCGATTTTTTTTTATTTGCTATAGCTGAACATTTAAGTTCGCAAGTAATTCATTTCCCATCATACATGTACAGTGCTAAATGGAAAGTTGTCGTTAGACAAACCTACCGGATTGTTTGAAATAAACGCTTGCAAATGCGATTACGGGAACAGGTAAACTATTGCATTCAAGTGGTGTTTTTCTATAACTGGGCAGGAGCGAAAAAGATATTTAGATAGGGTTTAAAAAGCGCTGAACGAAAGCAACATGACAAGGTTAATTTGTTTGACTGCCTTTGAGAATAAATAAAAACATTGTTAAATAGTTTTCCTCTGGAGCCTGTATTTACACACACACACAAACAGACAAACACACACACACACACACACACACATGTATATATTGGATAGATCTGTAGGAATAAAAACATACTGTGATTAAACGGCGATCAATTGACATTATTGGATGATTTATCAAATAAGAGAAATGATGATTTTAATTTGTTAATTGTCTGTACTTGTTATATTTGTCAATTGACAATTAAATACTACAATAACTTTTCTTGGACAGTAACAAACAAAGACGATAAAGTATTAAAATGGTATGATCAACCGTAATCTACATTTTACATTTATATAACTGAACACACGATATAGGCGTGAGCTTTATTTAACGGTCTGTCTTCTGGAGTAATTAACTTGCAAAAGGGTAAAATCACAAATGGCATGTCAACTCGCCCATTTCATCATACGAAGGAGAGTCCAAAAAATACATAAAACGTCTTCTCGTGCCGTTTATAATCGGAATCGGATAATGCCTACGTGATTTCAGCAGACGAATCTCTCTGAGGAAATCTTTTGTAGGAAACTTTACTCATCTAGCTGGTTACATGGGAAAACAAAAATAATTTTTAAATTTGCATGCAAAGTTAAACGTGCTTAAATATTGCACAAGATATACCATATTTATCAATAACAGGTATATTTGCGTTAACATAATATCAGAAAATAAAGTCCGTGTCAATATTTATCAGATTTTAAAGACTTTCAAAAACCCATCAAGCGGTATCGTATAATGGCCTTTTTATAACAAGCTTTCCATGAAGAAACCATTACATTTCCCTATAATTGCTGATATATGCCGTTCCATGTTGGCATGATTCCGTGCGTAAACGAAAACCAAACATGGTAGAAACAAAGAGCAATATGTCAATTCTCGGTGTCGTGTATACGTCTATCGCGTTTTAGCCCTCGAATATGCTGCTTTTTTCGCATTTCGCATTCTTGCGTTGCATCTATTCGCTTTGTTGGTTTTCACCTGGGGCCTTTTCACGTGTCTTGCTTTATGTGGCAGATTTCCACTCCAAAATCCCACCAAAACTAAATAACAGAAATCAGCAACCATGTTCTCCACTTTTGTACGTCCATGAAATGTCGCAAGGAATCTTTTGACGAGTTACGTTAGTAACCGATTCACAGCAGGGAACGTAGACTGTATAACATAGAAATAATGTTTCCTGCGACGCCCAGTATTGTATAAGTTTTTCGTTTATTTTTGAAGTTGATGCAATCGAATCTAAGTTACATAGAATGAAAACAATGAACCAAATACAAGTTCTACTGTACCTCGAATTCTCACCAATACTAAATGACAGAACTCACCAACAACTTATTTTTCAGTTTTCCATAAGTCCATGAAATGTCGCCACGAATCTTTTGGCGGGTTTTGTTATTGGCAGGCTAACAGCAGGGAAAGACTATAAAACATTGAGATAAATGATTTTCGTAACGCCCAATAATCAAAGAGCATATGGTTTGGAGCGCATGCGATCTAAACTTTAACCCATTCTTACTTTTATAAACAACACTATTAAAGCAGGCGACCGTTTAAAACAACTTTGGTTGTCTTTGGTTATATACAAATACTTTCAAACAAATATTTAACATGCATATATATGATTAATTGCTAACGTCGTTGAGTATAATATTATATAAAAAGTGCCTCCACGGTACTCGGCAACTATCCGACAGTCAAAAGGGAATATCGCTTAATTCTAAACTTGTTAAGAACGCCTGTCTAGATACCATTTTGTTCGCGTTTGTAAAGAGTTCAATTTTTCAAACATTTAATTGTTGCATTCAAATTGGATAATGTGAGGTGCCATATATAATCCAGTGACCGACGAATGGTATGTCACTTAAAAGTTGTTACTTACTTGTTTATATAAGTTGGTAAATTTTAATTACGTGACATTCATCTTTTTATATTATTGTTCTAGCAGTTAATGACAAATGGCTTATTCTTATAGCTATATTTTATTTTTTAGAAACTGTTTTTACACAACCGTTTGTATTGTAATTAAAGGCTTACGATAATTAAGCATTATATCATGCAGTTTGAAAGTGTTTACATATTTTCTGATGTTTGCAATTTCTTAATAAAGTATTTTTATTGTTGTTAATAAACACAGAGCCATTTCTTACCGGATACATCTATTCTCCATCAAATGTGTCAAAGTGCAGGATCTATAATTTTTGGAAACAACTTAAATTAATTAGATAAACGATCAAAACCTGTTTATGTGTTATTAATATTCATTTAAATATTGACAGTCAGAAATGTAACAATTATTTTTGGTGGGTGGGGGTGGGGATAGTTTGATTAATAACATCGAATAACTTAGATAGTGAAACATACTACAGGGCTTTTAAACATTAAAAGTGTAAATAATCCTATAAATGCCAACATAATTGATGTGGTACTGGACACCTTTTTCAAACTTGACGTGGGCATTTGCCTGTCTACTTTATTCGTTTTTCGGGCAAGCGAAACGTCCCAAAATACCTTGTACCAAAACGTTATTCAAGCATTTTGTAGATGGAAATTGCATCATGGTAGCATGTCACATTCTTTATTTTTCGACATTCGTATTGATATTTTTTATCGAACAATGTACCGTTAAATCTAAACACGTAAACAAAAAGGCATTCAGCTTGGATAGTTTAATGATGAAAAGAATAAATACATGATAGAAATACTTAGTATATCATTAAAGATTGGGATCAGTACGAACACTTAAGTAATTAAACAGCTTTGTTTTCCAGGAAAAATAAAATTGACATTTTCAAGAAAGCAGTTGCTGAAAATTAGAATAGGAATCATTTATGGAAACACTTAAAGCATATAAATGGCCAATGGACCCCATTTAACCTGAACTAATTGATGGTTATGCATTTATTTTATCAGACAAAAAATGTTTATGTGTTAACCGAAAAGTTTATCAATAAAAAAGTGTTTTATGTTTGAAAGCCGTATAGAAGTGGTTTCCAAACTTTAAATATCCTGCACTGTAGCGAGTTTGATATAGGAAAATGTATCCAGGAAAGAATAGTTCTTGAAGTAGTTTAACAGCACTAAGATTTCTATATAATAATTTTAAAGATATTTGAGTCGTATGTCAGGTATATCATCAGACATTTTTTTAACACCACCTTGCTTTCTTAGAAGTCTATCTAACCTGTCAATTGAGGATTTATTATCAATTTGTTATGATAATAATAATGTGCACATAAACCTAAAATATCTGAATAATTCTAAAATCTCGTGTTTTAAATGTGCAAACAACGCACGCATCCATGATAATAAACGCGTTTATATAGCATACACCGTGAATCATGCACGTTTTATGTAATTGCTAAATTTAACGCTTGGCAAGTCTTAGATGTTTATCACAGGAATAATTATTGTTTGGAATATAACTATGTATTCTTATTTATAATTTACGTCGTGCCAAGCAGAATGTAATATTGGTTATACTACGTTGGCAGTAAGAAGAGATATGGACCCATTAAATCACTCAAAACACTTACTCTTATGTGATGAAAAGCCAATTAAAGTGACTGGAAAGTGTTAAAATCGGTATTTCTAAATTACAGAATGTATGTAAAAGTTTTTTTCGTAAATGTAGTAATATAGAATCTAATGAGTCTTCTTGGAGTGTTAGAATGAAACATTTCGCTAATTTCGTAAACATACTATACATTGACTTTTGTATAGTTACTCGTTGTTACCAGGTTGAAACATATAAAAAACACAACAGCTCAAAGAGATCAGGCTGCACTCAACGTTTACCACATATTCGATAAACCACTTGTTATGAGATTCGATACAATAATAAGTAATAAAGAGGGTAGAGCGTGTGTACATACTCATAACAATGTTAATATGTAAAAAGAAAAACGTTTTATTATAGAAATTTCTGATATAAATCAATAGTAAAAAGAAAACAAAACCGAAACTATAATAATAAACATCACCAATATTAACATCCTGAATAAATATCACAATTAGAAATATTTGGTTCTGCAGTTTTCATATTGCAACATTAATAATGTATGTTCTTCCTCTTAGAAAACAGAATTTTCCTGGAAAAACCAGAAGGGTGTGCTCAATTGCGAACAACAAACACTTTGTGATAAGTTTATTTTTAAGATTAAGTATAACAAAAAAACAATAGTTAATTGAATTACAAAATATTATCCCATAGCATGTGCTTATTGAAGATTGAAGTATTAAAAACAGTTTTGTTATCGCTTGAGACGCTCGGAAATATGTACAGCCAATTTAATCCCCAAGTGCGTGTATGCGTAATGTCTTAACCATCGTTTCTTGTTTGGCTTCCACTGAAATTAACTACTGCTCTAGAAGATTACATTTTACTATGCTTGCATTAAATGTGATATTAATAAAGTGTAATAACAAATCATTATATTTCCTTCACATCAATCTGATTGGTAACGATCGGTACAGTGATCTTTGTTTATTTTGTGCATACCCGTTGATAATGATTACTAACCAAATTGGTCGGCACCTTAAGGTAGTATTAACTATCTCACAACTGGATGTATTTGTATCATACAGAAGATACATGTTTGTTTCAGTCACAGGTCGCAATAAATTTCAACCAGTTACCATGAAACTTGTCATTGTATCAATGATGTGATGAAATTGAATACACAGTGACCTCGCAATTAAACAAAAAATGCTCCTCTATATATTCTCGCGCTAATAAACGTTCCCTCAATTAATTTCAAAAGTATGAATACTGGACAGAATGTAAAGTTAATGTGGTGTGAACATTAACTTTGCTCAAAAGGACATGCATTAGTACTGTCTAGACACCCTGGAATATATCTGGTAATTAACATCTCTCTTATAAACTGTACAGCGTACCAATCAATACATCAACCGAATTCAATGAATTGTATCGATTCATAACATTGGTATGATTAACTTTAATGCCTTTATAAACAATGAGGTATTTTTCAGTGTATTTAGAGGGGAAGCAATGGCCTATTATTTGATAACTTTAGATTTGAGACACAAGTATTGGCAAATTAAGCTCTTTTTTGGGTCACATAGGAATCACACTATCATTTGTATTTTTTCATCATATATTATAAACGATTGAATACAATCTGTCATATTTTTATTTCTCTAATTGTGTGGTAGCAATGGGAAAATACGAGAACATGTATCAAAACGATTATTCTATTAAAAGTTATTTGTTTTCGGGAGAATATAATGCTCGCATTAGTTTAATTTCCGGCCTTTCTTCTCAAAGACATTATATTTAAAGTCAATGTAAAATAATGAAATTAGTATTTCTTCATCAAGATGATTAAAATTAAGATTTTTGTCCACAAATAACTACAAATTTCCTTATTGCACTCGAATTATAGAAGACCTCAAAAGGAAAGAAAACCTCAACTGAAAATGTTTGTTGTAAAATATATTCCAAATAAACATATATATGAAGCCCTTATGCCTTGCATAATGATGCTTCAAACAGAACAAAATGTGTATTTTACTATAGATGAGTTTTTAGTTAAAAATAACAATAAGTTTTTATGGTTATAGTTTTGTTGTAACAAATTTTCTTTCTGTTATTCAAATAAATGAGAACTTCTTTTTAAAATTGAATCACAGGAATAACTTCACAAAGTTTTAACATGGTCAAAGGAGATTAACTATGTACGCCCCAAAGCAAAACTGGGAATAACCTACCCCATTGAATGTAATGTAACAACAGTTCTTAGACTGACTTTGGATTAAAGACATATTCTTTAAATATCAACTGCAAACTCTCTGTGGTGTCTATTTATCTTGACTGTATGACCTTACCGCTTTGTTAATAATTATACGGGTATCGTCGACACTGAGCGGTCACAGACTGGTTTCAACCAAATTCTGGCCAGTTTGCTTGAAAAGTGATTCGATTTCAATGATAATTTAATTTAAACTGCAGTATAATTAGCAATATTTGCATGCATAACACTTTGAGAACACTACATATTTATAGTGACAAATTTATTTTGTACCAACCAAGCTCATAAATGTAGAATAAGCGACTATGATGTTACCTGTCAAGTCTATGTGTCCATATCAGCTTTGCATTCTATCCACATTCGTATTGATTCGCTCAGTGGTCGATTGTTTTCGGATAGTAATTTTTTTTTGTCTCTTGAAACATACAGAAAATGCTATTAACAAATGGCATTTTACGAAGACATAAAAATACATAAAAAATGCTAATTTGGGAAGGTAAAACATACGAATAATAAAACTGTCAATTTGAACTTTTTGTTTACTCAAAAATGAGACCTTTTGATAAAGAAAATATGGATGCATTTCACATTCGTGTTAATTGCTGCCGGCTTAAAACATATACTTTGTAACTTTATATTTATATACATCAGTCTACAAGTTTAACTTCATTACTTTTCACTTCATATTTATTTCGAAATTCCAGAACTGATTTGTACTTGAAGATATCAAAAACCAGCTGACGATCCTTTTAAATGTGTTAAATACATAATTTCTGCTTTATCATGTGTCTCTTTAATAGTGTATTATATAACGTAACCTTTTGATTTGTTAAGACATTTACTTATTTTTTTAATGTTATCTCTTTAATCGTGTATTATATCAGTATAAAGTTGGGTGTATTTTCGGAGCATATTCATGTGTTGTCTACTGGGAAACGCCAAAAAGCTTCAAGGTACATTATATTTAGACATACCGGCAATTTATGACTATTTAATGATATTTTCACCATGTGTTCAAATGAAATGATATTTAATAAGCACAAGTGCAATTATGATACCATTAGGTGTCGGAATCTGTCTTAAAACAATACATTTGCACCACACTGGATACGTAGCAATCAGCGTCGCATTGCAATTTGTCTGGAGGCTTTAGATTGATTAACAATATTTCAGTGGAAACATAACAGGGATGGATTTTACTATGCGATAGTTTTGTGTACAGAGCCGTCTCTTGCTCATAACATTTACAATGTGCACTCTTTGAAAGACAGAGGTTTCTACCAAGTTCTGTATAAAGGACTTTATGTTATGAAGCTAAAGACTTCCTCTCCTGACATTTGATGGTATAATGGATTAATTGTAGTACTCAGAGCCAATAGGCCTTCAAAATAGGAGTTATGTAGTTTACCCGCATATCATGATATCTCCCTGTCTCAATCAATTATTTTTGGCTCTTTCCTAAAATAAAACAAAGTAACTTTTCGAAATAAAGTACGAATAAAACATTTGAACAGAAATTAGATAATGTCATGAGGCACTCTCGATTTACAGTCCATAACGACAAATTGCTTTCAACTTACAAATGTAACACGTTTTTAATTTGTTACGACATTCCTTATCAGACAAACTCAATAGTTCCAAATAAAGTATTACACGTACACAAGTCTCCATTTGATGTGCGTTGAATGTGATAAATTGCTTGATACAGCAGTTTGGTCCAAATATGTCTTATCTTGGACAGTGTAAAAATGAAATGCAAATAATTTCTGATAACTCCAACATTACGTCGTGGTGGGTCGAATTATGATTTGTTTTTTAGTTTACGTAACGTTACAGAACATTCATTCAGATTAAATAATTCATATCTACCGAATAAATCGTTAACAGACAAAATGTCTTTAATACTTCAATTACATAGATACGCCAAAAAGCAATACACTAATCAGATATTTCAACAAGTATATACCATTTTTATAAGAACTATTTCACATAAGTTATTGTGAATATTCGAAATCTTTGTTTTTTTAGAGATATCACTGAGGTTCCATAAATCAGGAGTTGTTTCGTGACTTTGATAAATGGATTCAGCTTTGACTAATTATATTGTGTTGTGGTCCCGGAGAACTGCATAGGAAATATCACAACTCGCTGCACACACCTATTTAGCCCATTAATAATGTTTGCCGATTTTTTTATTTTTTTTTGCATGTTGTTGATTTGTTGAAATTGCACCCACTGTGTCTTTGTCAGCAAATGACATACATATGATGAACACAAGTTTCGGGTTTCATATAATTAATTTGATTGTCGTGCATGTTAAACTTTTTCTTAGCAATGGACATCAGGTTTAATCTATAAATAGTTCAACGAAAATACACATTAGGCGGCATTTACAAAAAAAAAACAGATGGGTCATTTAACTTGAAAGATGGTTTAAATAGAGGATATTATATTATTTGTTATTCGCATGTGAATGTAATAGAATAATATGATTAACTAACCATGTCTAGCTCTGATAAGCGTTATCTGCTAATTTGTTTAATGGTATGCACCTCGCAGACAAAGTTTTCAAAGATTTTTTATCCATTTCGTACTAAGGAAACAGATAACGACGTGCTTTAAACACTTCTTGCCAAAGCCTTTACGTCGTTTTTATTATTGTTTTCACAAGATTGCAGAATTTAGATCGTAAAGTATTTATAAAAATAGGCATAAAATTGCTTTGCTCCCGAAGCTTTGAAGACAATATCAACTCTATCTATAAATGGTTTAATACTCGCAGTTGACCTTTCAAAATGACAGTCGTATTTAAACTCAATACATTAACATTTATCACAAAAATAAAAATTGAGGGATAAACCTTTCACTACGTACACAATAACACAATTATGGAAAACAAATTCTTACTGATAACAATATTGTAACCGTGTATTTATTAGCTGAAACGCACAATTATTAAATGACTGGTGGGTCATTAAATATTTACAAATATCAACTATCGTCTCAAAAAATATCGAAATACCGTGTTTTCTGCACACTACTTTCAAATTAGATACGGTATTCTTCATAAGAACCATCTTTTCGGTATGGTAAATTAGAAAAAAAAGTATTTATTGTGGTACATCTTATTTGGAATCAAGTGTGAATCTTTAAGTTATATGTTTCTGTATTTGACACTTATCTCTAATATTGCCGTCGATTATTGGTCATAGTAATTGAAAGAAAAATAAAACTTTAACACACGAAGCCTATACAATATTGATATGGTATGTTTAATCGTTATCTACTTTCTTACATTAACGTACTGTAAATACGCTATAGGCGTAAGCTATATTCAACAATCGGTCTTCTGGACTAATTTATTTGCAAAAGGGTCAAATCACAAATGCCATGTCAACTTACCAGTTTCATCATACAAAGGAAAGTCCCAAAAGAAATACAGTTAACGTCGTTCCGTGCCGTTTATAAGTGAAATTGGATAATGCCAACGTGCTTCCAGCCGACAAGTCTCTCAGAGGAAATATTTTGCAGGAAACTTTACTAGCTCCAATGGAATTTATTGACAAAAGCCTTAAATAAAATGTCGTAGTTTGCAATGAACGTCCGATAAACATTGGTAAAAACTATACAAGGAAAAACGAGGATTTTAGAATTTGAAATTAAAATGTTATTTTGACATTTTGGGACGTTATTACTCAACGACACATTACTAAAATAATCTGTAACTACAACACCAACGAGAAAATAGCTATTTTCCCTCAGCAATCAATCTGTTTCATACAGCTACTGCCACGCTATAGGATACATGGCTAACCGCTCTTAAATGCAACACATATTCAAACGCAATTACATAATTCGCATCCTCTCTTTAGAACAGTAATAAGACACTTACCCAGAAAAAGAACATTTTTACTAATATTTTTTTCAAGCATATACGATAAGATACGATATTGATTTACAGCCATATTTGAACATTCTTAATTGAGTACAGTCAGCATGTTTAAGCATGTTAATAATATGAAATTAGATCAATTATAAAGTTGTCTTACTTTACACAGTAGATGAATATTAGATAGATCAACGAGTATACTTTATTCATAAAGTTCAGTATCTCCTTCGAATTTAAAGACTTGCATTAACATTATGAATCCAAATATGATTTTGCAACAAACAAAACAACTTTAAAAACTGACAACAGAAATGCGTACACATAATGTTGACACACATATTCTCATATTGTTTCGCAGTTCAAACGCAATATCGTCTTTCAAACTAAACAGACCTATGAGCACAGGCTCGTTTGCACTAGTGACACATATTTTAAAGTCTTATTTATAAAACTTAAACGCTACCTCAGAACACATTCAGAAAAGTTTCTCTCATATATCAAATAAGAATATTCAAGAAAATGAATTTAGAAGTTCCTTTAGAACTTCCTCCCAATCTTTATAACAAACTTAGTTAGCTCTACACATGGAATAAATAGAATATGAAATTTGAAATATAGCAAAACAAATATGTGCTAAATATATCATATATGAATTATCTTAATGTTATATCACCTGACAATGGAACAAGAAATAAATCAATGAAGAAACTGATTTCAATGAAAACACATAAACATGTATCAATATTATGAAAAGAAACTGCACAAAAGGTCGATTAAAACACAACTATTCATACTGAGAATGAACATATGAAGATATTATATTTTTTCATTATTGAACAATACAAAGGTAGTTGCAGGGACTAGAAAAAGTATTATTCTACTATGCAACCTATTTAAATACAAAATGATCAAGGTAAAACACACAGTTAAAGAGACCAATAGAGAATCACTAGACAACAATTGAATTAAACCGCCTTGGTACGGTCAGTAGAAACCTAGATAGAACTCAGACTCAATTGTTATCATCAAAAATAAAATGAAAAAAGAATGACAAGACCAGTAGTCGAAAATACAGAAATGATTCCTGTGTACGTGCACAAGGCAATGACAATAAACTATAGACTCAAGCATACTTTCATCAGATACACAGAATTTAAAACATAGAAAGAACGTACACCATTTATACAAATAGAAACACCACAGACAAAGCGTACCCTCATGAAATTTGGGTTAAAGTTAAATTATGGGAAAACCAACTTTGAACGGTCAGTAAAACAAGAGTTCACTAACACGAGTCTACTAGGGGTTTAAACCGGCTAGCATGGCCAAAACCGCACACATTTCCTATCATTTATCAATTATAACTAAATCAAACTACATAGGTCTCATCAGAGCACGAAATAAATTTGCATACACCAATGGAAACATGGACCAAACCCAGTTGACCCAATATCACTTAGATCCTGTTCAAAAGTTAAAGGATCAATGCGAAACAAAAACGTCAAACAGGAGAAACCACGCTAAAATACAGTTATATAAGTATAATAGATAAATTACTATTTGACATGTGTGCAGGGCGAGAAGAAAATTCCAACCCGAGGGCACGTGCAGAAGCCGGTAACGAACTAAAGATTTAACACTTAGTCCAATTTTGAAGGTGTTAAAGTTATATTGGATATTCCACCAAACTGCGCTTGCAACGAAATTGATTGACGCTAACGTTATATCGTGTAGTAACTTTGTGAAGTGAACGTCAAATAGATCCCGATTGATGTCGAACTTTTGATGTTTTCATTTAATTTTGTATTTTAATTTTTGTTAATGTAAATTGATCTTTTTCTGCGGTTCTAAATCGCTCTAATAAAATCTGTATCATCATCCATTAAAATATTATTCTGAAAATGGCGCGTATAGGCACGTGAATTGTCTTGAATGGGGATGTGTAAGACATATATCTCGGAAACGATGTCCATTATGCAAGGAATATTAAACAACATTTAAAAATGGTCATTTCTTGACATTTGTTGTGGTATCTGCTCTGTCACGGACAGTGAAAATGAAGCAAATTCATATTCGTTAAAACCGAAATGTGCGCATTTAACATACCGTTTGCGCAAACAATTATCAGAGAGTGCAAACTTAAATATTCATTAGAACCAGTATAAACCGAAGACAATGAACTTCAAACAAGTACTAATGGACCAGGTACTGACGTTTTCTTTGAATAATTAAATCGAGCCGGAGAAAAGCGGCCACTAAGTTTAACTGTACAAAGCAAGATGGTAAACGAAACAAGATAGGATTACATATGTAAGGATTTTATAAAATAAGCCAATTTTTTTGAGCTGCCTACATTAGTTAAGCACGGTCTTTACTAAGAACAACGCGACGTTTGACTGCCAGCTGAGTATTGTGCGCGGATAAGCAACAATTGACATGTTTTAACACAAAACACATGTGTCATAGACGTATTCTTCGAGTATCGTTTTGTTGTAATACATTTAAAATTAATGCAACACAGACGCTTTCTTCGGAATCCATGGTGCCTATAGAAAGCACAAATATGTTATAAAATGTCTCAGTCAATCTGCGGTAGACAGTACCATTGGTTTATTGCTTTGATATAATGCTAAGTTGTGCAGATTTTGTATTTTTGATATCAAATACGAGAATATAAGGAGAGTCTAGACTTTACCGAAATAACTATGATACTTTATTTTCTTCTTAGAGGCTGGCTAGTGTTTCTGTTGACGGCATATCTACCAAGACACAAAATGCACTTGTGTACTTAAAGATTTGGCTGAGCATATGATGCCCTTTTCGGCTCGATTAGGTTGTAAAAGACCATTTCTTTTCAATTGAATGTAAGCATTTCTGCTTCGCTTGAATTTCTTGCGGTTCGAGTTATTTTTGCCGGTCCTTTTGTGAATTCAAACCGACATGGTTCTACTGTTATAGAAAGGAATGTTTTATTTAAGCCTATAAATGACCAACATAAAATAGAGGGAGGATAACAAAACCTCTCTAGCCACATTGAAATAATATATGTTTCCCTTTTGTTGGGGCAGCGCATGCGCCAAATTGCGAATCCCCATCATTTTTTTCTTAAAATTTGCGACTCCATTAGAACTTAGAAATAGTATCTGAAATCTGAAAGTGCATTTTTTGGGACAATTGCTTTTCTAAAAAGTTGTTTTACCATGTTTGTTTAGCCTAAACATGATATCGGAAAGTAAAATCCATGTTTAGCTATATAAGCTTCTTATAGAGGGCGGAAAAAGTACCAGTTGTGCGGCTATTTCGCTTGCATATATACGGCAATCGCATTGACGCCCTCGAATATTGTACTTTTTCGCGTTTTGCGTTCTCAAGTTTCACCCATTCGCGTTGTGAGGTTTCGCCGGGCGCATATTCGCATGCATTGTTTTACGTGCCATATTTCCGCCTCGAATTCCCAACAACACTCAGCAACCATACATATTATCCAGTTTTCCATACGTCCATGGATGTCGCCACAAATCTTTTGGCGGGTTTTGTTATTGGCAGGTTCACAGCAGGAGACGCAGACTATAAAACATTGAGATAAATGTTTTCTCGCCCAATATTCTATGAGCGTATGGTTTGGAGCGCATGCGAACTAAACTTTAACACATTCTTACTTGTATAAACAACAATATTAAAGTAGGCGACCGTTTTAAACAACTTTGATTGCCTTTTGTTATTTACATTTACTTTCAAAAACCATTTTAACATGCATATACATGTTTAATTGCTACAGTCTTTGAGTATAATAAATATATAAAAAGTTCTTACCCGGTTCTCGGTATTGCGACATTCAAAAGGGAATATAGTTTAATTCTGAACTTGTTAAGAACGCCAGTCTAGAGACCGTCTTGTTCGCGTATGTAAAGAGGTCAATTTTGCAAATTATTTTTCTAATATTAAATTGTTGCATTCAAATCGGATAACGTGGGGTGCCATAATCCAGTGATCGACAAACGGTATGTCACTTAAAAGTTGTTACTTACTTGTTTATATTAGTTGCTCAATCTTAATTACGTTACATTTATCTTTTATTTTCATTGTTCGAGCTGTTCATGACAAATTACTTATTCTAATAGCTATATTCTACTTTTTAAAAACTGTTTACAAAATTTGTAATTTAATTAAAGGCTAACGATAATGAAGCATTAAATCATGCAGATAGATAGTGTTTACATAACTTCTTATGTTTGCTCTTTCTTAATAAAGTATTTCTATTGCTGTAAATAAACACAGAACCATTTCTTACCGGTTACATGTAGTCTCAATCAAATTAGTCAAAGGGCAGGCTCTATAATTTTTGGAAACAACTTTTATAAGTTAAGTCAATTATCAAAACCTCACAACTCAATGTTTATGTGATATTAATATTCATTCAAATTTTAACAGTCAGAAATGTAACAATTATTTTTGGTCGGTGTAAAATCGGATAATTTGATTAATAAAATCTAATTGCTTAGATATTGAAACATACTACACGGCTTTGAAACATTGAAAGTGTAAATAATCCTATTAATACCAACAAAATTGGTGTGGTACTGGACATCTAATATGTACTTTTTCATACTTGACGCCTGTTTACTTTATTCGATTTTCGTGCAAGCAAACATCTCAAAATACCTTGTACAAAACCGCTATTCAAGCATTTTATAGATGGAAATTGCTTCGCAAACTTATCAAAATGCCGACGCAGGGTAATGGTAGCATGTCACATTCTTTTTTTTTACGACATTCGTATTTATATTTCTTATCAAACAATGCACCGTTTATCTAAAAACGTAACCCAAAAGGCATTCAGCTTGGATAGTTCAAAGATAAATAGAATAAATACGTGATAGAAATACTTAGTATTACATTAAAGACTCGGATCAGTTCGAACAGTTAAGTAATTAAACAGTTTTGCTTTTCAGGAAAGTAAAATTGACATTTTCAAAAAAGCAATTGCTGAAATTCAGAATAGGAATCATTTATGGAAACACTTAAAGCATATAAATGGCCAATGAACCCCATTCAACCTGAAGTAATGTATTATTATGATTCTACTATTTTCACATAAATAATGCTTATATGTTTAACGCAAACTTTATTAATATATTAAGTGTTTTAATGTTTAAAAGCAGTTTGGTGTTTTAAATTCCATTTTATTTATAAACTTATCCGATGTTACAATTTCAACGTTCTTATATTACTGATTGTTAATATCTTAATGAATTTAAACATCGCCTGAAATGTGGTTTTTTGTTTTTTTTTATTATTTCTAACTTATATAAGTTGTTTTCAAAACTCAACCTGCAATGAAGCGAGTTTGATGTAGGATACAATTATCCAGGAGCTAATGGTTCTGTGTCCTTGAAGTAAATAAACAGCATTAAGACTTCGATATAAAATATAATTTAAAAGATATTTGGGTCGTATGTGAAGTATTTGTTGAAACACATATATTAAAAGACCACCTTTCCTTAATAAAAGTAAAAAAAAAGAACTTATCTATCAATATACCATGATATAAAAAATAAAACTTAAAACATTTTAAGATTTTTGAAGAAATCGTGTGTTCAAATGTGCAAATAGATCACGCTTCCATAATAACACACTTGTTTATATTGCATAAACTGTGCATCATGCACGTTTTATGCGATTGCTAAATTTAACGCTTTGCAAAGTCTTAGATGTTTATTACAGAAATAATTATTGTTTGAAATATAACTATGCATTCTTACTTATGCTTTACGTCGTGCCAAACAATATGTTATATTGATTATACTACTTTCGCAGTACGAAGAGATAAGGAACCCATTAAAAAAAATCAAAACACTTACTTTTATGTGAAAAAAAAGACAATTAAAATGACTGGAAGGGTTAAAATAGGTATTTATAAACTACAGAATTCATGTAATAGCTCAAAGATCAGGCTGCACTCATCGTTTACCTTATGTTCGATCAACCACTTCTTATGAGATTCAATAATTGCTCATAAAGAGGGTAGAGCCTGTGTGCATGCTCATAACAATGTTATGTAAAAAGAAAAATGTTTTATAATATAATTTCTGATAGAAATCATAAGTAAAATGAAAACAAATACACAGTAAATCCGAAACAAAAATAAAAAAAATCGTCAACATTAACATCCTTTATGAATATCATAATGAGTATTACTTGGTTCTGCCGTTTTCATATTGCAACATTCATGATTCAGAGGCCATCGAGTATGTAATTGCGCTTAGAAAACGGGTTTTTCCTGTAAAAAAACTAGTTGGGTGTGCTCAATTGCGAACAACAAACACTTTGTGATAAGTTTAGTGTCAAGATTTAATATAACAAAAATCATAAATTAATTGCATTACAAGTTATATTCTTATAACATGTGATTATGCCAGCTATAAGGATGAAATAAATACCATTATAGTTTGAGACGCTAAGGATAATGAACAATCAGTTTAATCCTCAAGTGCGTGTATACGTGATGTTTTAACCATCGTTACTTGTTTGTCTTTCACTAAAATTAACTACTGCTCTAGAAAAATAATTTTTACTATGCTTGCATTAAATGTCTTGTTAATAAAGCGTAAAAACAGATTATTATATTTCCTTTACATCAATCTGATTGATTACGATTGGTACAGTGATCTTTGTTTTTTGTGCATACCCATTGAAAGTGATAACAAACCAAATTCTAAATCTAAAGGTAGTATTACCTATCTCACAATTGTATGTATTTGTACCATACCGATGATGCATGTTTATATCAGTCATAGTCCGCAATACATTTCAACCAGTAGCTAAAAAACGTGTCATTGAACCAATGATGTGGCGAAATAGAATTATCCTTTGTATATTTATCCGTTAATAAACGTTCTCTAAATTAGTTCCAGAAGCTTGAATACCGGACAGAATGTTAAGGTTATGTGGTATGAATATTAGCAACTCTCAAACGGGCACGCAATAGTTATGTCTCGACATCCTGGAATATTTCTGCTAATTTCCATTACTGCAGAAACTGTAGAGTCGACCAATTATGAACAAATGGACACATACATAAAAGTTATTTCCCCAATTGTGTAATAGGAGATATAGACTAATGCCACGACTAATTCTTGAATTTCACTGTTTCTGAAAATCCAGGGGGGATATTAAGTAGCACACAAGAATTAATCTTAATACAGGAGTGTTATCTGACTGTATGTTTATATAATTAATTTGCCAATACACTGAATTCAGATTGAGAAAAGAATAAACAAGTGGGCGAAATAAACTACTGTTGTCAATTATTTTGAGTAAACAGCAGATGGCATAGGCCAAACGATCCTTTTCTATATACTCATGTTGAGTTATTGAACTTTCCGTTCAAGTAGCGTTTGACAGCCTCTTGACCCACTATGATTCAACTTAACTTTATTTGTTTTGCTGATTGAAGGAAACTGCTAAAACATGTGTTGTTTTGTATGTTATATGTCTCTCGTTAAGTGACTGTTTGGCTTCTCCCTTGTGTTATTAAAGTTACAGTGTAAATAAACATGTGCAGAATAAACGTATTACTCTTGATGCAACATTATGTTTAACTTACTTGACTTGTTATTTATGAACAGATAAAAAATAAAAGTTAAACATAATTATGCATTAAAATGAATACGTTTCTTTTTTTCATCTACATTTGTTTCTGTGGGCTGGTTTTTGCTAACTACAATAAGTGACAGTATGGAATTGGGTATTAAACCCATTACTATTTAAATATAAACTTGTTAAAACTCCGTTTAAAATGAAATTAACACAGACACAAGAACCTGATAAAAGTTAATATTAAGAAATTTTGTGTACAGCCTTCGTTAGTTAATATGTACCTTCCATCAATCACACTTGCATGCATATATCTGTATATTTGTTCTACAATTCCCCATATTATTAAAACGCATCTCGTTGTTCAATAATGCGTTCGTATTTCTGGCAACTATCCGGAAGTCAAGGGAAAATATCGTTCAAATATTGCATTGTGAAGAACGCTGTCTCACCGCTTTGCGTACAATTAAGAATGACGTAAATATGAATGGATCATTGAATGTATGTTAATGTTGAATATTTGACATCAGGATTTTTGGATAAATGTGGTGGTATGTTTTTATTAAATCAATGTTTAAATTTAAACAATAGCTGCAATGTCAAATCTACCAGTGGTCATACTGAATGTCAAACAGTTTTGTTTAATAGACTAAAATGCAACACGAAAAAAGTAAACTAAAATAATTTCATTTCTTTGACTAGTCAATTGAACATCATTATTGGAAGATATAACCACACATCGTCAAAATGTAGCATATATTATGTATATAACACATAATTGCAATTTCTGTTTAATATGGACATTTTTTTGTTACCTGCGATTTCATGTGCTCGTACATTTTGTACTTTTTAATGATGATTTCGTTACAAAAGTCATGTTCAATTTAATTACACTCGGTTATCCTCAGTATCCAAAACCTCAGTTGTGTCCGACATAGATAAACTATAGGTCATACAAATGTAAAACATAAACGTCATCTTGTATAATGTTCTTCATCATAAGCCTAAAGATATACATGAAAGGTATAACACTTCTTAAGCAATAATCAGTAGTAAGACGAATGAAAACCTTTGAAGTTTATATGATATATTTGGAGAACAAAGCTATTGTCTCATGTATAATTGATTCATCATACATATCAGTATTTAATTGTACTTTGAATACTTAATATGTGCACTAATTGGCATACAGAAAAACAGTTGAAATTGGAAGTCAAAGTATTTTGTACAATTGAAGTTATTTACTACTCAACTTATTGCATGATTACTTACTACACGTGTTGAATTTAGTCGATTTGACGTGATCTCGAAAACAAAAGACTATATTTAAAGAAACCTAGAATTCCGAACGGGACGCCCGTGTCTGTTTAATGTATATTTTATTGCATTTATATTGGTTGTAATTACTTATCATTTTCAATTCGACATAATGTTATATGCCAAATTATGCACAGTTAAATTATTAAATACACGTCAAATGCAATTACTTTTGTTTTATATAAGAGTTGAAGGTAGACAAAATACATACTTCAGATTATTATTTTATAATTTAGAATATTATAATCCCAGTGTAGCATTAATTATTACATTCATAAATCCTATATGCTTTTTTTAGGTATGTGATATACTTGCATGTTGTTGTTGTTTTGAATGATCTTTTATATGTATTTTCAAATTTTTATTTAAGACAGAATACTCTTAAATCGACAAAAACACACATTCTGTTCTGTAATATTGAGCGCAGGAACTGTCACTTAAGATTGCATGTACTTACTTGATAAAGATTCTTGCTTTCTTAAATGTAAATAGTTTATGGAGAAATATGTTGAATAGGTTCCTTAGTTAACTTGATGTAAATGTTATTTTTTTCTGGTATAAAATAATAAATCAGACATTTAGGAGCCAAACTTAGGAATATCAGAAATATATATATCAAGTTTCGCAAGCAGTAAAAGGCCGACGATCTATAAAATTGTCCATGAAGAGACGTATTCCTAAGATGTGCATGCATTTCAAATACTTTACAATACATCCTTGTCAATAAAAAAGTCATCCTTATTTGATGAATACTGAATTACGTACATATGCTTTGTTAAAACAAATGTTTTATTTTCTTGGAAGAGTCCATGTGTTTTTTGTTTGTCAGTTTCTTTTACTAACGGCGTTTTGTCTGAATCCACTTTATTCTTTAAACGATATTTACATTCAAGCAGAAGTTGACGAGGTTAGTCGGTAAACACTGGTAGTAGTGTTGCTATTACATATATCAGCCTTACTTTTATTTGAGATACGTCTTCATATCTATTTCGCTCATGTCTCGTTATGAATACATTCTTTTCATCACACACTATGCTCCCCATTGGTATTTGCCAATTAAAATGCTCGGAACTAGTTTGATATCTTCAATATCATTCGTAAGTCTTTTATCACAGGATTAAGCTAATCTCACTATTTTTGTTGTTCTATAGAATGTGTTATATTTAGTTCTTCAAGAATTTTAAGAAATTATGTAGGAATAATCTGTATGATTATTAGAAAAAACCATTTTTCATTTATCAAAATCTATTTTCAGTATGTAAATTGGCTAATTGAAATAAGCGACTTAATTCTGTTAAGCTTAAGAAGTTTCGAGAAATTGGGGCATGGGCGTTAAGAAATGTTTCTCCTATTCTAGATTACAATGCCGATATAAAAAAACGTACGGGACCATGACAAAATTGAGATTTTTTCTATTAATGCATATTATTGTTATCGTTTTAAGAGTTTCAGGTATATTTTTTATAATAAATATAACAGATTTGTTCAATAATATAATTGTTTTTACGTCCTGGAGATCCTTCAGTCTGGGTAAACTATTATCAAAATACACTGTAATGCTTTGCGAAGACGCAAAGTTTAAGCACGTCGTTATCTATTCATTGGTTACACTCAATTTGGATTGATGACAGCTCTTGAATAATGACAGTGATATGCACATTTCCTAAACACATAACCAGATAACGCGCATCAGAGCAAGGCTTGCACTTATTATCACAGCCACAGGATATGAATATAGATTAAGAGGTACCTTATTGTCTGAACATTCTCAATTTCATGGTCCCAGCTGTTGTTGGTAACGGCCACAATGTGTAATTTCGTTGAATACAATATACTTAAGGGAGCAAATTCCTACAGCAATGACAAAACATTTTCAAATGAATTTAAACACATCTGAGTGACGACACTCGTTATTTGATGCTGACGTCAATATGATCGGTCAGTGTCTGCAACTTCCTCAATAAACACACAGTGAATTTCATAAATGCATAATGTGTAAGTTTGTGACATACACAATTAAACAGCCTGAGTATGTTTTCGTGATGGAGGTTAGTTTATCTATTTAACTTAAACCTATAATTGCTTTTCAATTTAATCTCAGAATTGTGCCTAATTGCTAGAAAAACAACTCATCAAATTTTTTATTATATAATTACAATGTCAACTTCAAAGATTGTGTTAACTGGTACTTATTTAAGATAGTACAATATAATAATAAGCACTCAAATTATTAAGTAAATAAATATGTTACCTTGGCAGCTATCAAAGTGATTTTCTTGGATTTTTGTTTTATTAGCGACTCTCTATCTACAATGTTGCTGATATAAAATCATATTAATTGAATAGTTTACCTATCACATCCCTTGGTGTTGAAATTGTGTTGACTTATAATTTGAAGAGGTTTCTCTAAATTATACTACTTTGAACTATTAGGTTAGGTGTGTTAGTCAATTTACGTCACTTTTAATGTTTACATTGAATATGTTTTATCAATGTCCTTGAGCTGGGTAGTTTTTATGAATTAAAATGAAAATTTCGAAAAATATTACCGTGAAAAGTTAAGACATGAAAAAACAGGCAGCAATTTATCGCTTTCTGTTACATTAGTGTATGGTTTGCAGCTATGAAATAGGCTCTATGTTAACATTTTTTCTAATTAAATCAAAGAATATGCCAAGTAATGTCTTTAGTTTTACCACGATATTTTTGAAGGCGTTATGATAAACACTAACAAAGCCAACAAACGTAAGACCAACATCGAAATATTCACGTTGTTGAAAAGTATTTTGGCCACCGCCTTCACGCGGTCACTAAAAACCAAGTAAGAATTCGCTTCGGATAGAATAAGTTTGTGAGTGCTCAGACTAACATATGTCATTTCAACTTCAACTGCAAGTTTGTTTTAGCAAGTATTTATTTCAGATAGTAAAACATGAGCCAATAACCACAGAAACTGATCAATAGCGAAAACAAATATATTAAAATACAATCCACACAAAACTTTAAATTCAACAGAATTGACCAACAGACAATTGTTAGTTTTTTAAGTCTCGTTTTGTCAAAGTTCACACATATTTCTGATCGAAAATAACGCTAGACTTTGAACATACTGGGTAAGTATATATTATTTCATACAAGAAAAGACGATTTACATTGTTTATGTTTCGTACCTAAAATCTGTAGAGGATCCCTTGGTCAGCAGCATATTTAAGGAACAAAATTTAGGCATTATTTAGATTTAATTTTTGCGACCGCTGTTCAAATTGTGATACAGTTAGCATTCTGTTTGCTTTTAATGTTATTTATACTGATTGTCAGGTATGCTATCATTATATGTCATTAGCGAATTTATATCTTAAAGGCTGCTATTAAGATATAAATTGCGATGTTGATGTCATAAGCGGGGTATAAACGCAGTTGGGCTGGTTAATGTGTGTTGGGTCCAAAGGACTCCACGCGTAACAAGCCCGACCTCGTTTTCATTCCCGGTAATGGCATCAATCACGCAATTCATTACTTATATTTACACCAATAGTAAAATTACCTTATAACATTTAAGAAACCATTACAGTCTATTCTTTCTCACCCATTCTGTAAATAGAGAGAACTGACCGTAACCGGAAACAGTCTATCAAATTACGTCACAATAACGCTGGAGAAAACAATCGCTTCAAATACTTTTAAACGTAAAATTGAAATACTAAAGACAACAATGCATTAACACATCATTAATAACTCTTTCTATCCATTTGATTTAAGTTGTCCGGGGCCTGCTGACAGAATAACTTGTATAGCAAAAATAAACAAATTTCAATTTACATGTATACTGTTATGCAATGGTTCGCGATCCGAACAGACATTTTTATCAAGGAATGGAAGTTGAAATACAAATATTACTTATTAAACCATCTTGTCATCAAATTGTTATATCTTACAAACATTAAGATGCTGTCAACCAGCAGTAAACAATTTTTTGTCTGAGTGCTGTGTTAAATATTTTCGTTTATTTTCTTCATACAAGGTACGTCTCAACTAAAAAGATGCTACCTTCAACAGCTAAGTGCAGTAGACAAAGTACTTGCCATGTCTTCTTTTTAAGTGTATAATGTTAATACGACAAAAGTGGTAAAGACTACAAACTACTTCAATCATGTTAAACACAAGTGCAATAAAGTGTTTATTCAATAGTGAGTGATATAGATACTCTTAGGATTTGTTTGTTTACTAGATAGTTATACGATCACACATAGATATCTCAAATCTTACATTGGTGGATTTAAAAAGAATGGTAAACCTCGGTATCCAAAGTTTTGTACGACATAAATATACTTACGTTCATACAAATGCTTTACATCAACGTCATATAATATTCGGTTTTTCGTCGTTAATTTGTAGTTTGTATTTACAAAAAGTATACTTTCACTAGTGTCCACCATTTACTTGTTACATTTACAATGCTTCTTAAAAAGATACAACAGTAGCAATGGGAACGAAAAGGCTTTGAAGTCTCTATGGGCTATTTATTGTTGTAACATTGTATTTTGGTTTATTTAACATTTGGTATTTGAATCTTGTTACCATACATGGTACATGACAACAATCGTTTTAAGATACGTTTTGTGTCTGAGAGTGCTAGGCGAGATGTCTTCCGATCGTGAAATTGAATTATGCGAGATTATTTTGTGAAAAAGCTTTTGCCTCATGTATAATAGATTCATCATTTATATCCGAATTTTATCAAATTGCAAACACTAAAATATGTTAACGAATTAACACACAGGAAACAGTTGAAATTTGGAAGTCAAACTCTTAGTACAATTGAAGTTATTCCCTCTACTTCTTAGTGAATGAATTTTTACTTGTAGATGTTTCGACGTTTCGCGTGTTGAAATATTGTCGATTCGACGAGATCTCAATAACAAACGACGGTACCCTGAAAGAAACCTGAACTCTAGAACGGGCTGCCTTTTTCTATGCAAAATATAATTCATCGCATTCATATTGGTTGTACTAACTAATCATTTTCCATTCGACATAATGTTATTTCGATTAACAAATGAGTACGATGTGATTGCGTAATGCCAAATGATGCACACTTAGATACTTGGGAGATTAAACATACGTTAATTGCAAACTCAATTAATATCGCAGATGTTTGTTTTTCGTAAAAGTTGAAGGAATGCAATAACACATCATTCAGAATTCACAATATTATTCTCACAGTGTAGCATTAGTTATTTCATACATTAATCCCATAAGATTCTGTTTTGTATGTTTTGTCATTACATGTATTGTTGTTATATTGATTTTCGATCTGTTGTATATATTTCAACATTTATGTTTATGACAGGAAACTCTCAAGACGAATAGTAATTAGAAAAATGTTCTTTTCTGTAGTATGGAGCAAAAGGAATTTTGAGGAACCGTCATCTGAAAATGCAGGTTTTTTACTTAAGAAAATAACTTTTATCATAAATGTATAATGTTTATGGAAACAGATGTTTAATGGGTTCATGATCAGATATTTAATCGCGCTTATATAACAAAAAAACACAAATATAGTGGCCTATCTTATGGATATCAGATTATATATATATATATACAGATTTGCAAGCAGTAAAAGGACAGCGATTTTTTATATTGTTCGTAAAGAGCGGTTTTAATATTTGTATGCATTTTAAATGACTCACAATAAAGTCCCTGTCAACAAATTAGACATTCTTATTAGGTCAAAACTGGATAACAAATATTTCGTTAAAACAAATGTTTTATTTTCTTATGATATAGTCCATGTGCTTCTGTGTGTATTATGGTACTAACAAACGGCGTTTTATCTGAAACTTAGACTTTTTTAAAACGGTATTTGTATTCAAACAAGGTTTTAATTGTATAGGTCGGTCAAAGGCTGCGATGACAGTGTAGTACATACTGATGATATAATTAACATTACAAATATAAGAAGTTTGATAAAACAACTATTTCCATTAGTAACTTTAAATGGTCAGTCGCAAACGAAAACCACCGTTTTATTCCATTGGACGCATGTTTCAATTCCTACGTATCGATACAGTATACATATAAATAGCCACCACAGGACAATTATCTCACAAATTAAAAACGTCTTAATTGCAGTGGATCGATTTGATTTAATCGTTTTATTTGCATGCTGTACTTCAAACCCTACCTTCTTATCTATTCCGTTAATGCCATGTTATGAATAAATAACCTCACACACCATGTTCCCATGATCGCATTTGCTAATGGTGTTCATAATCATTTCGATAACTAAGTTAGCTAACGCTCCATCTATCACCGTGTTAAAGTTTGATCCGAAAGAAATGAATGTCAAACTACAATGAATATTAAACTAGGCTATACAAAGTGAAATGCTCGTAACTAGTTTGAGGTCTACAATACCATATGGGTATTAGGATATGCTATTTTTATTATACAGTACTATGCCGTTAATTTATATAAAAAAAAAAAAAAAAAAAAAACCATACAGGACCATCACGGTTCAAATCAAGGCATTTTGTTCGTCCAATTTATCGTTTTGGGAGTGCCAGGTAGATTTTTGTATTATTTATCTTGACAGATGTGTTCATTAATTAAAATGCTATTACGTCGTGGAGGGAGATCCTTCAGTCTGCTGAGATCCACAATGAAAACACGCTGTAATGCTTTACGAAGAAGCAAAATTTAAGCACGTCGTTATCTACTCATTGGTAACACTCAATTGAGATTGAGAGAAGATCTTGAATATTGACAACGATGTGCACATCTTCTAAGCACATTACCAGATAACGCTCATCAGAGCAAGGCTTTTAAGTATTATCACGGGAGATGAATATAGTAAAAGAGGATGCCGAATGTTTTGAACATATTGCTAATCGGATATAATACAAGTTGTCGTTTTTAATGCCCAGCTGTTGATGTTATTGGCCACACAAAGCATATTTCGGTTGTATAAACTATTTTTAGGGAGCAAAAGACTGCTGTCAATACCTAAGGAAATGAGGATAAGACAACGTTTGCGTGACGTCGTTCCTTTTTAGCTGCTGACGTAAATATTGGATTGTTTAGCGTCTGCAAGTTCCTCAATACATCCACTGTTGAATAATTTATGCTTAATGTGCAATTTTCTGACGTACATAATTAATGAGCATAAATACGTCTTAATATTGACGACAAATGTAGGTTATTTTATATGTTTTACTTGAATAATATCATTGCCTTTTCAATAAAACTGCAATTTGTTGTTAGGAAAATAACTCATTAAATTTAAATCTTAAAGTTTTTCGAAACAGTATGATAGTAATATTAAAAGTATAATAATTGTGTGCTCTAAACATAACAACTTGAGTGAAATGCGTTAAACTTTTGTGCCAAATTTCATTTTTAAAATTTATCACAATGACAACCCTTGGAACATTTAAAAATGACTTGTATCTTTTGAATGATTTACTGTCTTTTACGTATAGATAATGAATTGAAACAGATTGGTCAAAATAGAAATGACTCTCGGTTACTGCACAAACATTATATCAATTACATTGCAGTACATTTCTACCACGGAATATACAGTAGCTTGTCTCCTCAATGGCCTCTTCTTTCTTCAGAAATAGAACTCCAGCGGACTTTGAGCTAGAACGGAACTGCTGATAGGACCTTGTTCCTGTCAGAGCACGAATATGTTAAAGAAATGACTTTCATTGACGCCATTCGACCTCGAGGTTATTTCAGACTTCTTTTGTTTTTCCTATCAAGGTTCTCCAGCAGAAGTATTCTAGCACATATCGGTTTTTGTTTAGTCCTGAACATTAATTAGTTCTAGAATTAACGGTTCCACCTTTTATTGATGTTAATATACGTAATGCTCGATTCTTAATTCGGCGTCACTCGAATTGTTTTCATCTTTCCCCTCTTTTAAAAGTACATCACGCTATCTAAATGCATCTACCGCCACAATTTTCTGCATGAAGAGTAGTGACACTCTCCTCGCATCAAACTGTGTAAGAACGTAATCAACCAGCAAGATAACTGCATATGGCCCGGGTATGTCACCTTCATTATGATCTGGGCTTCGTCATTTAGGATGTCGTATTGAATGGGAACGTAAAAATAGTATAATAAGAATAGTAAGAAACTCTGATAGGAAATCGACATAAAATTGAATGAAATCACATCCACTTATTAGAACCAAAGTTCTGATGCTGCTAAATGAATACATACTGTGACATAAGTTACAAAGTACGTCTGTCGGCTCTGGTGTAACAGGCACAAGGTCTGGGCAAAGTTGAATGTGTTATGTGCGTGCTCAAAATCAGTTGAGCTTGGCTGGACAGGCTCCGTAGGACGGCCCATGTCCCTCGATCATAATAGCAGTTTCACAACGTACTTTCACTCAACATGGTAATTATTTACGTTAACATAACAAGAATAAATAAGTGTTACTGCATTCACAACAAGAGTTATATATTCTATTTTTGGAAACTGTATTACACAAAAATTGGTACTGTAATTAAAGGCTAACAATAACAAAGCATTACAATCGAATATTGCACTTTGTATGTGTTTACATTACTGCTGATTTCAAATTTCGTAGGATTACAATTTCTTAATAAAATATGCCTATTGATGTTAATAACCCCGTCTGGATACATGTACTTCAAATTCGCCAAAATGCAGGGTATATCAGCTTTGGAAACAACTCAAATTACTTAATGATCAAAACCTCGAAACTTACTATCTATGTGACATAAATATTCATCTAAATATTAACAGTCAGAAATGTAAGATTATTTTTTTTGTAAAATCTGATAATTTGATTAATAAAATGCCATTTTTAAATAGTGAAACAGATTTCACGGCTTTCAAACATTAAGAGTTTAAATAATCGTACATATGCCAACGAAAGTGATTTGGTACTGGACACGTAACTTTTTCAATCATGAAATGAGCATGTGCCTGTCTAATTCGACTGAAATGTGAGTTTTATATTTGTTATCATTAACTTATTTAAGTTGTTTCCAAAATTCAAATATCCTGCACTGTAGCGAGTTTGATGTAGGATACATGTATCCAGGAAAAAAAGATTCTGTGTCCTTAAAGTAAATTAACAGCACTAAGAATTTTATATAATATTTTTAAAGATAGTTGAGTGGTAAGTTAGGTATATTTTTCAAGAAATATTTGTTAACACCACCTTGCTTTCTTATCTTTCAATTGAAAACTTATAATCAATACAATCGTGTGTTTTAAATGTGCAAAGAACGCACGCTTCTATGATAATAAACTCGTTTAAACAGCATACACCGTGCATTATGCACGTTTTATGTGATTGCTATATTTAACGCTTGGCAAAGTGTTAGATATTTATCTCAAACACTAATTATTATTTTAAATATTAAAATCTGTATTCCTTTTTGTTTTTACGTCGTGCCTAGCAGTATATGACGTTGGTTTTACTTCGTATGCAGTACGAAGTAATACGGAAAGTTTAAAACTAGAGAACACTTACTTTTAATGTGATGAAAGACAAATTGAAATGTTTGAAAGTGTTAAATTGGAAACTTTTAAACTACAGAAGGTATGTAATGATAATAACGTCAATATAGCATCCTATGAGTCTTCTTTGAGTGTTGGAATAAACAAAAACAATTATCCGAAAACAAATAATATATCATAGTCTTTAATATGAGCTTAAAAATACATACAGTGCATTTGTAAGGAGCAAGGTTTATACCGTAAACCACGTTAACCATTTCACGTCTTACATCATTTAATACATCCCAGTGCTTGGATATAGAACAAATGTTTACGATGTATTCTTAAAAGTTAATACATACATCCCAACACTCTAGACTTTATTAAAACAATGGCGCTGCAATGTGCTCAATGGCGTCCCTAAAGGCACGTATACTTATCGCTGGGAAGTGAATGTAGAAAGTATACCTGATGTTGCTTGATGGCCCCAACACTCGACATGGTAATTATTTTATGTTGATAATAACAAGAATAAGTTAATGTTACTGCATCCACGACAAGAGTTATAAACATGAGCGCAACAGCGTGAGTGAATGCTTCTAATTAAGAGGGATTTAAGAGCGACGTAATTATATTTAACGATGTTGTAAAGGACAATTTTTAATGATTAGCGTGCAGTTTAAGTTGTTATCGTTGTATATTCTTTCAAACATGTAACAATCAATATATCATAGTATATAAATTCATTATTGCCAAAACTGAGTGACACATATGTTTACATGGATGAGATTAATTTCGTACATGTCAATGTAGTTGTCATCGTATTATTGCATACATTACGTTGACATTATATCGGCATTACTTTGATTTTCACACAATCATGTATTACATTGATGTGCATACATTCAGTATGTTGACTTTTTTAACATTCACTGTAAGAGTTATTTACATGCACAACGTTGATTGTTTTCTACAATAAATGCTTGTGAATGTATATGAATCACGTTGGTCTTTATACGTTCAGTCTGTTATGTTTGTAACAATCGATATGTTGTTTTCCATCTGTCATTTCAATTATTTAATATGCGTACATAGTGTACATTGTCTTTTATACATGTACTACGTCGTTAACAGTTTAAAACATTTGTCAACAAAACAGCTCAATGAGATCAGGCTGCACTCAACGTATACCTCATGTTCGATAAATTAAGTTTTAAGTAATGATTCGATACAACAATTAGTAATAAAGAGGGTAGAGTTTGTGTACATACTCATTGCAATGTTAAGTTATGTAAAAGAGAAAAATGTTTCAGGATATAATTTTCTGATAAAAAAGAAAACGCACAAAGAAAATCCGCAATACAATATATAAATATTCGCCAAATTACAAAATAATGCAATTTTTGGAAAACTTTTCTTACTGATAACAATATGGTAACCGTGTATTAATTACCTGAAAACGCACACATATTAAATGATAAAATATTTACAAATATCAACTATCGTCTCAAAAGGTAGAAATACCTTTTTTCTGCACACTTCTTTCAAATTAAATGCGGTATTCTTTATAAAACCCATCTTTTGGGTACCTATCATCCTTATCGATAAATTGGAAAAAATAATATTGTTGTACATCTTATTTGGAATCAAGTGTGCATCTTTAAGTTATATGTTTCTGTTTTTAGTACTAATCTCTGATTATGTCGTCGTCTATTGGTCATAGTAATTAAAAAAACTTAAACACTTTCTGGCACCCAAGTGACTTTCACAACCTCAAACAATATACGAAAACTTTCGATCTGCTATAGCTGCACATTTTCGCAAGTCATTAATTACGCATTATACATGTACAGTGCTCAATGGATAGTTATCGTTCGACAAAATACCAGATTGTTTATCATAAACGCTTGTAAAACCGATAACGGGAACAGATAAACTGTTGAATGCAAGTGGTGTTTTTTTCATAATACGGCAGGAGCGGAAAAGATATTTAGATAGGGTGTAATTACCGCAGAACGAAAGCAACAAGACAAGGTTAATTTGTTTGACTGCCTTTGAAAATAAAAATAAACAACATTGTTAAATACTTTTTCCTTTGTAGCCTTTAATTACATATATATAGTGGTGAGTTCTGTAGGAATGAAAACATAATTAAATTGACCTAGATTGATGATTTATCAATTAAAAGATATGTTGATTTTTGTAAATTGTCTGTACTTATTAATTTTGTCAATTGCCAGTTCTGGTAAAAATACTACAATTACTTTTTCTTGGACAGCAACAAACGAAGACTATAACATATTGAAATGTTATGATTAATAGTAATCTACTTTTTATATTAACTATACTGTACATAGGATATAGACGTAAGCTACATTAAATAGTCTGAATTCTGGGTTAATTTATTTGCAAAAGGGTCAAATCACAAATGGCATGCCAACTCTCTAGTTTCATTATACAAAAGAAGATCCCAAAAAAAATACATTTAACGTCATTTCGTGCCGTTTAAAAGTGGAATTGGATAATGCCTACGTGCTTTCAGCCGACAAGTCTCTCAGAGGAAATATTTTGCAGGAGACTTTACTGGTATCATCGGAGCATAAAATTCATATGAAATTTTAAAGCAAATAAAAATATTCTGATAACATTTATAGTTATATGTATCTCGTACATATGCAATGTTTTACGATGAAATAGTTGTTTATCATGATTTTCTCATTCATTATTTGTCATGTATATGATAAGTATGATATTTTACGAATAACAGGATCACTTTTTTAAAACTTTTATTGGAATCAGAATGAAATGAAGGCAATGAACATAAAACAAGTACTAATGGGCCAGATACAGACGATTTCTTTAAAGTGACACACTTATAAGCAATCAATACATAAACATGTATAACAGACAAAAAAATGAGCAATTATTCTTTAACTACTAAAAAATGCATTTATTACTTACTGACTGCAAGATTGTAACTCTGTAATTAATTGCTAAAACTCAAAACCTATTAAATGATTGGTGAATGATAAAAGATTTACTGTGATCTACTATCGTTTCATAAGATAGAAAGATCGTGTTTTCTGCACCGTTCTTTCAAATTAAACTCAGTTTCCTTCATAAGAATCATTTTGTCGACATTTGATCATTCTGTTGTGTATATTGAAACAATTTTGATAATTGTGGTATATCTTATTTGGGAGAAAGAGTGCATCTTTATATCGAGCCGGAGAAAAGCGGCCACTTAGTATAATTGAACAAAGTATAATGATAAACGAAACAAGATAATATAACATACGAATTAATTTACTGTCATCAGCTTAATTGTTTGAACAGCCTAAATTAGTAAAGCATGTAATACTTTGTTTGTTGTAAATGAGAGTCTTAACGAAGAAAAACGCGACGTTCGATTGCCAGCCGAATATTTTGTGCGGAGAGGCAACAATTGACATGTTTTCAAACCAAAAGACATGTTTCACTAGACTTATTGTCCTATTGTTGAAACACATTCAAAATTAATGCAATACAGACGCTTTCTTCTAAATCCATGGCGCCTATAGATAGCACAAATATGTTAGAATATGTCTCCGTCAATCTTTGGTTGACAGAAACATTGGAATATTGCTTTGATATAATGTTAAGTTGTGCAAATTTTAATTTAAAATATTAAATACGGGAATATAGGGAGAGTCTAGACTGTTCCGAAATAACTATGATACTTTATTTTCTTCTAAGAAGCTGGCTAGTGTTTCTACTGACGGCATGTCTACCAAAACACAAAATTCACTTGTGTGCCTAAATATCGGGCTGAGCATATGATGCCCCCTCCTCACATGAGAATATGTCCAAGTTTTTCAAAAAAATATTTAATATACAGTCAAAACCCATTGGCTCGAACTCGCTTTACTCGATACCCCCTTTGGCTCGATTTGGGTGTAAATGACCAACTTTTTTCAACTGAATGTAAGCATTTCTGCTTTGCTTAAATCTCCTGAGGTTCGAGTTATTTTGCCGGTCCCTGTGAGTTCGAGCCGACGGGGTTCGACTATAATAGACAATAATGTATTATTTGAGACTATAAATGGCAAACATTGACCAGAAGGTGTATATCAAAACCTCACTAGCCACATTGAAATAATATATATTTCATTTTTCTGTAGTCAGCGCATGCGCCATGTTGCGCATCCCCCTCACCTTTTTTTAAAATTAACTCCAAATTAAATTTAAAAAAACTCCATTACAATTCAGAAATAATATCTAAAATCAAGTCGATTTAATGGGACATTTGCTTTTCAAAAAATGTTTTACCATGCTTGTTAGGCTAAACATGACATCGGAAGGTAAAATCCATGTTAATCTATATTGAGTTTCTTATCTTATTATTGCCTTTTGAATTACAAGCTTTCATAAGTAATCATTAAATTTTAACTATGTTTGCTGGTTTTCTGCCGTTTCCCGTTGGCGGGTTTCAGTGCTTAAGGCGACAACTAGCTACGTTTAAAATAAAAATAGAGGGCGAAATGACGAAGTTTGACGGCTATTTCGCATGCGGGTATACGTCTAATGCATTTACGCCCTCGACTATTGTAATTTTTCGCATTTCGCGTTCTCGTGTTACATCTATTGACTTTGTGGGTTTCTCCCTGGCGCATATTCGCATGCATGGTTTTTCGTGGCTAATGTTCGCCTCGAATTCTCACCAATGACAGAACTCATTTATGACAGAACTCAGCAACAATTTATTTTCCAGTTTTCCATACGTCTATGAAATGTCGCCACGAATCTTTTGGCGGGTTTTGATATTGGCAGGTTCACAGCAGGAGACGCAGACTATTAAACATTGAGATAAATGTTTCTAGTAACGCCCAATATTCTATGAGCGTATGGTTTGGAGCGCATGCGAACTAAACTTTAACCCAATCTTACGTGTATAAACAACACTATAAAAGCAGGCGAAAGTTTTAAACAACTTTGAATGCCTTTGGTTATCAAATCAAATTATGTATGGCCACAGCTGATCCCCATTCAACCTGAAGTAATTTATTATTATGAGTCTATTAAATCATATAAAAAGCTTGTATGTTTAACGCAAACGTTATCAATACAAAAAGTGTTTTAGTGTTTAAAAGCCGTATATTTCAATTCCATTTTAATTATCAAATTATTCGATGTTACAATTTCGAAGTTCTTACAATTCTGTTAATAACTTAATGAATTAAACATCGCCTGAAAAGTGAGTTTTTATTTTTTTATCATTTTTTATATTATATATACAAGTTATATAAGTTGTTTTCAAAATTCAACCTACACTGTAGCGAGTTTGATGTAGGATACAAATATCCAGGAAGGAATGGTTCTGTGTCCTTGAAGTAAATTAACACCACTAAGATTTCTATATAAAAATTTTTCAAGGTATTTGAGACGTATATCAGGTATATTATCAGACAAATATTTTTAAACACCACCTTGCTTTCTTAGAAGTATATTAACTGTCAATCTAGGATTTATTATGAATTTGTTATGAATTAAAATAATGTGCAGATAAACCTTAAACATCTGAAGATTTTTAAAATATTTTGTTTTAAATAATTATGCAAACAACGCACGCATCCATGATAATAAACTCGTTTATATAGCATACACCGTGCATCATGCACGTTTTATGCGCTTGCTAAATTTAACGCTTGGCAAAGTCTTAGATGTTTATCACAGAAATATTATTGTTTGAAATATAACTCTGTATTCTTATTGATATTTTATGTCATGCCAAGCAGTATGTAATATTGGTTATACTATGTTGGTAGTACGAAGAGATAAGGAACCCATTAGATCAATCAAAACAATATTTTATGTGAAGAAAAGCCATTTAAAATGATTTGAAGCGTTAAAATAGGTATTTCTAAACTACAGAATGCATGTTACAGCTCAAAGAGATCAGGCTGCACTCAACGTTTACCTCATGTTCGATCAACCACTTCTAATGAGATTCAATAATTAGTAATAAAGAGGATACAGCTTGTGTATATACTCAATTACAATGCTATGTAAAAAGAAAAATGTTTTATAATATAATTTTATGATATAAATCATTAGTAAAATGAAAACAAATCCACGGAAAATCCGAACAAAAGTTAAAAAATCGCCAACATTAACATCCTTAATGAATATCATAATAAGTAATACTTGGTTCTTCCGTTTTCATATTGCAACATTCATGATGCTTCAGAGGCCCTCGAGTATGTAATTGCTCTTAGAAAATGGAATTTTCCTGGGAAAACTTACCGAATACATGTATTCTCAATCAAATTCGTCAAAGTGCGGGCTCTATAATTTTTGGAAACAACTTTTACTTTTTAAATAAATTATCAAAACCTCACAACTCACTGTTTATGTGATATTAATATTCATTCAAATATTAACAGTCAGAAATGTATCAATTTTCTTTTTGGTGGTGGGGATTGGGGGGTAAAATAGGATAATTTGATTACTAAAACCGAATTACTTAGATAGTGAAACATACTTCACGGCTTTCAATCATTAAAAGTGTAAATAATCCTATAAATGCCAACATAATTGATTTGGTACTGGACACCTAATACGTACTTTTTCAAACTTGACTAGGGCATTTGCCTGTCTACTTTATTCGTTATTTGGGCAAGAAAACTTCTCAAAATACCTTGTATAAAAACGTTATTCAAGCATTTTATAGATGGAAATTGCTTCGCAAACTTATCAAAATGCAGATGCAGGGTATTGGTAGCTTGTCACATTCTTTATTTTTACGACATTCGTATTAATATTCTATATCGAACAATGCACCGTTTATTCTAAAAACGTAACCCAAATTGCATTCAGTTTGGATAGTTTAATGATGAAAAAATATATATATGATAGAAAAACTTAGTATAACATTAAAGACTGGGATCAGTTCGAACAGTTATGTAATTAAACAGCTTGGTTTTTCAGGAAAAGTAAAATTGACATTTTCAAGAAAGTAGTTGCTGAAAATCAGAATAGGAATCATTTATGGAAACACCTAAAGCATATAAATGACCAATGGACCCCATTCAACCTGAAGTAATTTATGGTTATGTTTTTGTTGTATCAGACAAAACCCGTTTATGTGTTAACGAAAACTTTATCAATAAAAAGTGTTTTATGTTTGAAAGTCGTATAAAAGTTGTTTCCAAAATTCAAATATCCTGCATTGTAGCGAGTTTGATGTAGAAAACATATATTCAGGAAATAATGGTTGTGTGGCCTTGAAGTAAATTATCAGCACTAAGATTTCTATATAATATTTTTGAAGATATTTGAGTCGTTTGTCAGGTATATTATCAGACAAATATGTTTTAACACCACCTTAATTTCTTAGAAGTCTATCTTACCTGTCAGTTGAGGATTTATTATATATGTGTTATGATTTAAAATAATGTGCACATAAACCTAAAATATCTGAAGAATTTTAAAGTTGCGTGTTTTAAATGTGCAAACAACGCACGCTTCCATGATAATAACCTAGTTTAAAGCATACACCGTGCATCATGCACGTTTTATGTGATTGCTAAATTTAACGCTTGGCAAAGTCTTAGATGTTTATCACAGAAATAGTTATTGTTTGAAATAAAACTCTGTATTCTTATCTATATTTTATTTCATGCCAAGCAGAATGTAATATTGGTTATACTACGTTGGCAGTACGAAGAGATAGCCAATAGCCAAATAAATAAATCAAAATAATCTTTTATGTGAAGAAAAGCCAATTAAAATGACTGGAAGGGTTAAAATAGGTATTTCTAAACTACAGAATGCATGTAAATGTGTTGTTTTATATAGTTATATAATATCTAATGAGTCATCTTTGAGTGTTGAAATGAAATATTTCCCTGAATTTTTAAACATAATATACATTGACTTTTGTACAGTTACCTCGTCGTTAAAACATATATGAACACTACAACTCAAAAAGATCAGGCTGCACTCAACGTTTACCTCTTGTTCGATAAACCACTTGTTATGAGATTCGGTACAATAGTTTGTTATAAAGAGGGTAGAGCTTGTGTACATACTCATAACAATGTTGTGTAAAAAGTAAAACGATTTATTATAGATTTTTTTATTAAATCAATAGTAAAAAGAAAACAAATACAAAAAAAATAAAAAAAAAATCGCCAATATTTAACATCCTGAATAGATAACATAATTAGTAATACTTGGTTCTGCCGTTTTCATATTGCAACATTAATGATGCCTAAGATTAATTGAGACCATGTTATTCTGCTTAGAAAACGGAATTTCCTATAAAAACTTGTAGGTTGTGCTCATTTGCGAACAACAAACACTTTGTGATAAGTCTATTTTCAAGATAAAGAATAACAAAAACAATAGTTAATTGTATTAAAAACAGAATCGTTACCGCTTGAGACGCTCGGAAATATGTACAGCCAATTTAATCCTCAAGCGGCTGCATACGTGATGTCTTAACCATCGTTACTTGTTTGTCTGTTACTTAAATTAACTACTGCTCTAGAAGATTACATTATACTATGCTTGCATTAAATGTGATATTAATAAAGTGAAATGACATATCAATAGATTTACTTAACATCAATCTGATTGGTAACAATTGGTACAGTGATCTTTTTTTGTATGCATAACTGTTGAAAATGATTACTAACTAAATTGGGCGGCATCTAACGGTAGTATTACCTATCTCACAACTGGATGTATTTGTATCATGCAGAGGATACATGATTGTTTAAGTCACATGTCACAATACATTTTGAATATATATAGAAACGTGTCGATCTACCCATGATGTGGCGAAATTGAATAGAATGTGACCATGCAAACAAACGATGCTCCTCTGTATATTCATCCGTTAATAAACGTTCTCTAAATTAGTTCCAGAATTATGAATACTGGACATAATGTTAAGGTAATGTGCTGTAAATATCAGCAACTCTCAAACGGGCACGCAATAGTGATGTCTCGACATCCTGGAATATTTCTGCTTATTTCCATCTCTTTAAGTAACTGTAGAGTCAAGTTGTGTGATAGGGGATTATACTAATGCCATGGCTAATTATTAATTTCACTGTGTTTTTTTTATAAATCCATGGGGCATATTAAGTAGCAAACAAGAGTTAACCTTAATACAGGAATGTTATCTGACTGTATATAATTAATTTTGCCAATACACTAAATTCTGATTGAGTATTAAAAAGTGGGCATAATAAAACTACTATTGTCAATTATTTTGAGTAAACAGCAGATGGTATAGGCAAAACGATCCTTTTTCTAAATACTCGCGTTGAGTTATTGTATTTTTTATAACTTTCCGTTCAAGTAGCGTTTCACAGCCTCTTGACTCACTATGATTCAGCTTCGCTACATTTGTTTTGCTAATTGAAGTTAACTACTCAAAAATGTTTTATATGTAAGGTGTCCCTCGTTAAGTGACTGTTTGGCTTCTCATTCGTGTTATTAAAGTTACAGGGTAAATAAACATGTGCATAATAAACGTAAAACTCTTGATGCACATTATGTTTAACTCACTTGACTTGTGATTTTTGTAAAGATAAAAATATAAGTTATACATAATAATGCATTGAAATGAATACGATTCTTTTTATCTACATTTATATCTAGACTTCCTACCTTTAAAATGTCATTGTATGGCTAATGGGATGGCTTTGTCAGCTACAATATGTGACTGTATGAAATTAGGTATTAAACACATTACTTTTTATTACATTAGCTTGTTATAAAAAAACGTTTAAAATAAAATTAACACGGACATAAGAACCTGATAAAAGTATAGAATAAATTTTGTTGGCAGCCTTTAGGTTATAAATATATACCTTTTATCAGTAACAATTGCAAACAGTTATGTTTGTAATTGGTCTACAATATTTCCCATATTATCAAAACGCATATCCTTGTTCAATTCTGCGTTCGTATTTCTGGCAACTATCCTGAAGTCAAGGGGGAATATCGTTCAAATATTGCATTGTGAAGAAGACTAGCTCTCCACAATATCTACACCATTACCAAGAATGATGTAGATATTAATGGATAATTTAATGTATGTTAATGATGCATATTTGACATCAGGATTTTTGGATAAATTTGGTGGTATGTATCTATTGAATGATGGTTTAAATTTAAATAATAGCTGCAATGTCAAACTGCCAGTAGTCATATTGAATGTCAAACAGTTGTGTTTATGAGACTAAAATGCAACACGAAAAAAGGAAACTAAAACTATATGATTTCTTTGACAAGTCAATTGAGCATCATTATTGGTACATTATGATAATTACACAACGTAAAATGGCTTCAAGCATAGGTTAAGTATATAACACATAATTGAAATTTCAGTTTGATGTGGAATGTTATTTGTTACCTACGATTTCATGTGCTCGTACATTTTGTACTTGTTTAAGGATGATTTCGTTACAAAAGTCATATTCAATTTAAATATACTCGGTTAACCTCAGTATCCAAAACCTCAGTTTTGTCCGACATATATGATCTATAGGTCATACAAATGCAATACATAAACGTCATCTTGTATTATGTTCTTCATCGTAAATCTAAAGATATACGTAAAACGTATAACACTTCTTAAGCAATAAATCAATAGTAAGAAGAAGAAAAATCTTTGAAGTCCATATGGGCTATTTAATGTTACTTTCTTGCTTCTTGGTATGTTCAGCTATTGGACACCAAGCACTGCTTAATTAGCTGACAATTGTATTATGACGTGCCAATATATAGCAATCGTATATATATGAATTATCACAAAGCAAACCGTAAGGCAATATCATGCTTGTATCTTGGTTTATGTATCATTTGATATTTGTTTTTGTAAATCAGAGATACATGATAAATTAATAAAATCGTTTACGTTACATTTGGTGTTTGGGAGTGCAAGGCGAAATGTCATCGTGTAACTGAATGGTGCAAAAAAACTGGAGAACAAAGCTATTTTCTTATGTATAATTGATTCTTTATAAATATCAGTATTAAATTGTCCTGTGATTGCTTAAAATGTGTACAAATTGGCAAACAGGAAACAGTTGAAATTGGAAGTCAAAATGTTTGTACAATTGAAGTAATACACTTAACTCCACTTTTTATGGAATGAATATATTCAAGTGAATATACTTGAATATGTTTTATCGACGTTTTGTGTGTTGAAATCTGGTCGGTTTGATGTGATCTCGAAAACAAAGGACGATATTTTACAAGAAACCTTGAATAGCGAACGGGACGCCCCTGTCTGTTTTATGCATATTTTATTGTATATATATTGGTTTTAATTACTTATCATTTCAATTCGACATAATGTTATATGCCAAAATATGCACAGTTAAATTATTAAAAACTCGTCAATTCAAATTCAATTACTATTGTTTCATATAAAAGTTGAAGGTAGACAAAATACATTATTCAGATTATTATTTCATAATTAAATTTTCTCCCTGTGTAGCATTAATTATTACATACATTAATCCTAAATATGTTTATTTAAGGTATGTTGTATACTCGCATGTTGTTGTTATATTGATTTTAAATCTTTTGTATGTATTTTGAATTTATTTTTAAGACAGAACACTCTTCAGTCGAAATAAAAAGAAAACATTTTGTTCTGTAATATTGAGCACAGGATTTTCTGGGAACCCTCACCTGAGATTGCAGGTACTTACTTGAGAAAGATTCTTGCTTTCATAAATGTACATAGTTTATGGAAAAATATGTTGAATGGGTTCCTTAGTTAAATTGATATGAACGGGGTTATTTCGTGGTATAAAACAATATATCAGACATTTAGGAGCCAATCGTATGGATATCAGAAATACATATATTACGTTTCGCAAGCAGTAAAAAGACGATGATCTATTATATTGATATCAGTAAAGAGACGTATTACTAATATGTGTATGCATTTCAAATTCCTTTACAATACATCCATGTCAATAAAAAAGTCTTTTTTCTTTTACTTACGGTGTTTTGTCTGAATCCAGGTTATTCTTTAAACGATATTTACATTCAAGCAGAAGTTGACGAGGTTAGTCGGTACACACTGGTAGTAGTGTTGATATTACATATATCAGCCCCCATTGGTTTTTGCCAATAAAAATGCTCGGAACTAGTTTGAGATCTTTAAGATCATATGGGCGTTAAGAAATGTTTCTCCTATTCTAGATTACTATGCCGATATAAAAAACGTACAGGACAATGACAAAATTGAGATTTCTTCTATTAATGCATATTGTTGTTATCGTTTTAAGAGTTCCAGGTATATTTTTTATAATAAATATAACAGATTTGTTCATTAATTTAATTGTTTTTACGTCCTGGAGATCCTTCAGTCTGTGTAAATCCATTATAAAAAATACACTGTAATGCTTTGCGAAGACGCAAAGTTTAAGCACGTCGTTATCTATTCATTGGTTACACTCAATTGGGATTGATGACTGCTCTTGAATAATGACAGTGATATGCACATTTCCTAAACACATAACCAGATAACGCGCATCAGAGCAAGGCTTGCACTTATTATCACAGGAAATGAAAATAGTTCAAGAGGTACTCAATTTCATAGTCCCAGCTGTTGATGGTAACGGCCACACAATATGAATTTTCGTTGAATAAAATATACTTTAGGGGGCAAAATCCCTACAGCAATGAGAATTCATTTTAAAGTGAATTTAAACACATCTGAGTGACGTCATTCGTTTTTTTATGCTGAGGTCAATATGATTGGTTAGTGTCTGCAAGTTCTTCAACAAACACACAGTGAATTTCATTAATGCATAATGTGTATGTTTGTGACATACACAATTAAACAGTCTGAGTATCTTTTCATGATGGAGGTTAGTTTATCTATTTCACTTAAACCTTATAATTGCCCAATTCAATTTAATCTCAGAATTGTTGCCTTATTGCTAGAAAAAACAACTCATCAAAATTATATTATATAATTACAATGTCAACTTCAAATATTGTGTTAACTGGTACTTATTTAATATAGTTAAAGAAAATAATAAGCACTCAAATTATTAAATTAATAAATAGATTACCTTGGCAGCAATCATAGTGATTTCCTTGGGTGTTTGTTTTTTTTATAAGCGACTCTCTATCTACCATGTTGCTGATATAAAATCATTTTAATTGAATCGTTTACCTATCACACCCCTTGTTGTTGAAAGCGTGTTAACTTATAATTTGAAGAGGTTTCTCTAAATTATACTACTTTGAACAATTGGGTTAGTTGTGTTAATTAATGCACTTCACTTTTAATGTCTACATTAAATATATTTTATTTATTTCCATGAGCTGGATAATTTTTATGAATTAAAATGAAACTTTCGAAAAATATTACCGTGAAAAGTTAAGACATGAAAAAACAGGCAGCAATGCATCGCTTTCTGTTACATTGGTGTATGGTTTGCAGTTATGAACTAGGATTTATGTTAACATTTTTTCTAATTTAATCAAAGAATATGCCAAGTAATGTCTTCAGTTTTACCACGACATTTTTAAAGGCGATATGATAAACACTAACAAAACCTGGAGCCAACAAACGTAAGACCAATATCGAAATATTCTCGTTGTTGTAAAATTTTTGGGCCACCGCCTCAACGCGGCCGGTAAAAAACAAGTAAGAATTCGCTTCGGATAGAATAAGTTTGTGAGCGCTCGGACTTACATTTGTCATATCAACTTCAAGTTTGTTTAAGCAAGTATTTATTTCAGTTAGTAAAACATGAGTCAATGAACACTGAAACTGAACAGTAGCGAAAACAAATATATTAAAGTACAATGCCAACAAAACTTTGAATTCAACAGAATTGAGAAATGACCAAACGGACAATTGATTTTTTTTTGTCTTGTTTTGTTAAAATTCACACATATTTCTGATCGAAAATAACGCTAGACTGGGTATGTCTATATTATTTCTTACCAGAAAAGACGTTGTTTATATTTAGTACCTAAGATCCGTAGATAATCTCTTGGTCAGCAGCTTATTAAGGGAACAAAGTTTTGACATTATGTTGTTGTTGTTTTGCCACCGCTGTTCAAATCGTGATGCCAATCGAAGAAAACATATACTGTTTAGAAAGGAGTTAGCATTTTGTTATGTTTTCTTAATGTCATTTGTACTGATTTTCTGATATGCTATCATTATATATCATTAGCGAATTTATATCTTAAAGGCGGCCATTTAAGATATGAACTGCGGTGTTGATGTCGTTATCGGGTTATAAACGTAGTATGGCGTGTTAAAGAGTGTGGGATCCGAAGGACTCCACGCGTACTTTAACCAGCATAACTTCTATCTCTATTAAAAACATTCTACCTTCAACATAAAGTGTAGTAGACAAAGCACTTGCCATGTCTTCTTGGTAAGTGTATAGCGTTAATATTACAAAGTGGTAAAGACTATACACTACTTCAATGATGTTAAAATACAAGTGCAATAATGTGTTTATTAAATAGTGAGTGATATAGAGAATATTGGGATTTGTTTGTCTGCTGGATATTTATACGAGCACACAAAGATATCTTATTTCATACAAAAATATTACTTGCTGAAACTTAAAAAAAAAAAAAAATATTTTTTATGACCACCTGGTTCTGTGTGCTAGCATGTATCAAATCCTACCCTCGAATCTCAAGACAGTGAGCCATTGGTACAATTATATATCTTCTTTGGGACGAAGCGTGCAAGCGAGACTCGAGCGCTAGAAGCTCGGAAGAAACCAGTACCACGCTTAATAAATATCGTTTCAATGGAACAAGTGGTGGAAATACCATTAAACAAACATAACATTGTCTGGGTGGCTTAATAAAATGGGCTATTATTTAGTAGCGTTTTCTAGTATCAACACTTGTTACAACATATTTTCATCTAAATCACACCAACTATGAGGTTATATTATACCAATATTATTAAAGAAACATATACTTTAAAGTTCAAAGAAATACATGTTTTATAATATTTCAGGGCTTATATGCGATTAAGCTCACATTAAAAATATGTTTCAAATGGGTCTTATTTCTGAGCGAAAAAAATGGTATAATTCACTGTTTGTTTTGCCATTTTATCACATTTTCTTTTTTTTTACCATCCCAAACAAAATGAGCTTTTTGAATGCGCAAGCAACTCTTCTGAACAAATTAATGCGAATGTGAATCAAATGCACATGAAACAGATCTAATAGTAATTAACTGTTTTGTTTGTCTAAGTAAGAGGACGAACGTTATATCTCTCTCGTTAATTGACTGATCAGCTTTTACCTTGTGATATTAAAGGAAAAACGAAAATAAAGACGCGCAAAATAAACGTATTTATTTTGATTCATTATCAATTATTTTTATGAACAACTACAGAAACAAGCTCAGTAGATAAAAGTTTAAACATAAACCCCGTTAAAAGGCACAGGGTAGACGCCAAAGACAAAGAACCCAAAAAACCAAGAACTCAAAAACGAAAAACATGGCACAACACCACAACACACAACAAACTAGTATATAAAAACTAGGTGTGTTTATTCAGCATTATGTTGAACTCATTTGACTGGTGATTTGATGTACAGTTAAAAATATCAGCCTTCAGTGGGGCTAACAATAACTAGTTACATGGTCACAAATTCCCGAGTTTAAAAAAGCAAACTATCTCATGTATTGTTTAATCTTTTCAAACAGTGATATGTTTTATTGCCTTGATTATTGAGTTGAACATAATAACACATGGCTACTAGAATATCTTTATCTTCAAATAGTGTTTTTAAATAAATTTAATACTGACATATGAACCTGACAAAATAGATTTGGATAACAGACTTGGTAAGTAAATATATACCTTCCATTAATTCAAATTGCATGCATTTATCTGTGTAATTGTTCTACAATGTTTTACCATATTATTAAAACCCGACTCTTTGTTTAATAGTGCACTCGTATAGCTGGCAAATATCTGGGAGTCAAGGGCGAATATCGTTCAAATATTGCACTGTGAAGGAGGTTGTCTCTCCGCTTTGCGTACAACTCAGAATGAAGTAGATTTTGACAATATGTGTTAATGTTGCATATTTAACATCAGGTTGTTTGGTTAGACGTGGTGGTATGTAGTTGTTTATATTTTTTTTTAATTTAAATAATTGCTCATAGATTTATAAATTGCACGATTTGAGAAACTTTTTCTAATTTCTTTATACCATAAAGCATATGAAATATCCACAAATGTTTCCGAATGCTATGTAACCAATTATTGCAGTAGTAATATTTAATGTCAAACAGTTGTGTTCATGAAAGTTAAATGTAACACGAATAGGTAAATAGTATAATTGCATTACCACACAGCGTTATAACGAGTTAAAGGGGCGGTTATATATATAAAACGATATTGCAATTTTTGTTTTACTTGGAAACATACTTGTGACATGCGGATTCATAATCTTGGTCATTTGGTTTTAAGTTTTTAAAATTATTTTCGTTACAAAAGCAAATCAAAATTCGAAAATAAATACTCAATTCTAACATCAGTGCATTTAAATAAATTGGTAAACCTCGGTATTCAAACTCCAAATTTTGTCCGACATTTACATACTTAAGTGCATACAAATGCAATATATCGATGTCCTATTTCATTGTGTTTTTTTCGTCTTTAGTCTGAATATTATTTTCACAAAAAAGTATACTTTCACTAATCTTCAGCATTTATTTATAACATTTTTAACGCTTCTTCAGCAATACAAGAGTATTAACGGGACCGAAAGCCTTTGAAATATTTATTGACTAGATATTGGTATTACCTTGTTACTAAGTTGTTTTGTTTAACATGTAATCGAACTGCAAACGCCAAAATATATGTACGAATTGACACACAGGAAACAGTTGAAACTGAAAGTCAAAACCTTCGTACAGTTGAAGTTATTCACTTTACTTCGTAGTGGATGAATATTTCCTTGTAGATGTTAATTGATGTTTCGCGTGTTGAAATCTTGTCGATTCGATGCGATGTCAATAATAAACGACTGTACCTTAAAAGAAACCTGGACTCTAGAACGGGCTGCCTTTTTCTATGCAAAATATAATTCATCGCATTCATATTGGTTGTACTTACTAATCATTTTCCATCGACATAATGTTATTTCGATTAACAAATGAGTACGATGTGATTGCGTACTTCCAATTGATGCACACTTAAATACTTGGAGATAAAGCATACGTTCATTGCAAACTCAATTATTATCGCAGATGTTTGTTTTTCGTAAAAGTTGAAGGAATGCAAAAACACATCATTCATAATTCACAATATTATTCTCACAGTGCTGCATTAGTTATTTCATACATTAATCTTCTGTTAAGATTCTGTTTTGTATGTGATGTGCTTTCATGTTTTGTTGTTGTATTGATTTTCAATATTTTGTATGAATTTCAACATTGATGTTTTTGATAGGAATCATTCACATCGAAATAGGAAAAAAAAAATTCTAAAACAAATTATTCTTGTTAAAACAAGATAACTGTTTGTTTTTTTTTGGAATAGAACATGTGTTAGTTTTGTGTTTTAGGTACTTACGTTGTTTTGTCTGTAACCAATACTTTTTTAAAACGATATTTGTCTAGTCAAGCAGATGTTGGTGGGGTTCTGTCGGTCCAACATTGCGATGATAGTGCAGTACGTACACATAGTTGCCATTACAAATATCAGCCTTTTAATCAAATGACAAATATTTCCATTGGTAATATTCAGTGTTCAGTGGCAAGCGAACACATCGATTTAATTACCTTGGACTTAAGTTCCACTTCCTACGAATCGTTACACTATGCATTCAAAAAAGCAGGACAGCTATCTCAATATCTAAAACATTTCAATTGCAGTAAATCAATTTGATTTTATAATTTTTGTTCATGCTGTATTTTTCAAACCTTATCTCCTTATCTTTTTCGCCCATGTCTTGTTATTAATACATTATTTTTATCACACACTATATTCCCGTTATCGCATTTGCTGATAATAAGATGGTGATAATAATCATTCCGATAATTGATTGTCTAGCGCTCCATATAACATTGGGTTCAATTTTCATCAGATAGAAATAAATATCAACATACAATGAATATTTTACTTAGCTAAATTAATTAAAATGCTTGTATCTAGGTTGAGGTCTTCAAAATCATTTGGGTGTTAAGAAATGTTTCTCAAATAAAAGATTACTATGCAGATACTTAATTTAAAAAAATACAGGACTTTGACGTTAAGGTAAATTTAGGTCTATTTTTATTCTAATAATACATATTGCTGTTATCGTTCGTAGGGAGTTCAAGACTCATCTTTTATTATACATGTTAATAGATTTGTTCATTAATGAAAATGCTTCTACGTCCTGGATCCTTCAGCCTGGTGAAATCCATTATAAAAACACGCTGTAATGCATTGCGGAGACGTTTAAGCACGTCGTTATCTTTTCATTAGTAACACTCAATTGGATTTGAGAGAACATCTCGAAAATTGACAGCGATGTGCACATCTTCTAAATACGTTACCAGATAACGCTCAGCAGAGCAAGACTTGCACTTATTATCACAGGAAATGAATATTGTAAAAGGTGAACCCTATTCCTGAACATTATGCTTGTCGGTTATAATACAAGTAGTCATTTTCATTGCTAATAGCTAATCCAAGATGTTGGTGGTAACAGCCACACAATGCGAATTTTTGATTAATAAAATATATTTTAGGGAACAAATAATTCGCTTAGGGTTGAATAAGTTTGTGAGCACTCAGCCTTACATGTGTCCCAACAGATATAACCAAAGCATTATAATAATACGGATACAAGTCATGACATCACAAACAAAAACATTAAACGACTGAACAATGAATCCGACATTGATATTTATTGATCTGGTGAAAATGCAAACATGTTTTTGAGGTATTGCATTCTTTAAATTGTCTGCAGTTCAATCATGAGGAAAAAATAAACTGAAAGCTTAAATCATTCTTATATCACGTTTAATGTGTTAAGTTATAATTTTGTTATTCAGGTTTTGTTTTGAAAGGTTTACATAGCTATGACAAAGTAAAATTCCAATTATCTACGAAAGCTAACACTCGAGAAATAAATTTATATCAAATATTTGCATTGAAATTTCTACAATTATTTAAATAAATTCCTGGATGCAACTTGATTCAGAATGATATGATTTAATTAATATATAGCAATGTAAAATTGCATTATGACAAATTATATAACAAAATGTTAATAGTTGATTTACTGCTTTATAGTCTTATCTAAGAAATGGAAATGGGTCAAATACGCATTTGTTATAAGATATATAAATCGCTAGACAAATGTATAATTGCTCTCCACTCTTATAAATCTGCTTGTTAAACATCAATTTATCCCACTGAAATGTTTCTGTATACAACCGGAAATCAAAATGGAGCCTTTATTATTAAATCCTGAAAAATACGAGCGCAAAAAGAAAGCATAATATATATTTTCAATCCTCTACATAAGGAAAACTAATTTTAGTATTGTGAATCGAATGTTCCGAGAAGAGACTGGAAAACGAAATACAGAAGGAAAACGTATACATGATGTTCCTTCCTATGATTTCAAAATACTTCTTGTGGACTGTAAATAATAAATAAAGATGACGATACATTAGAACTAAACATTAGAAAGAACGAACAAAGCATACCACAATGTATATTGTTAATGTAAAAAAAGAGGACGAAAACGTTCTTGACATGATCATTAATCGCAGCGTATATTGAAAGAGACTAGCCAGCTTGAAGCCGATATTATGGATATCAGCATTACATTTAATGAACCGGTTATTAAAGGACAAGGACCTATAAAGTATAAACTCATGTTGTCCGTGACTGCTGAAGATACGTATTCCAAACGAGTAACATAGGACTCCTTGTCACTCGGTAAATCATCCTAAACAAATTCTAACCAGGGTCGGATTCAGGATTTGCAGAAACGAAATTTATTTGGTTAAAAGTGTTGGCAGGGGGAAATGGGGTTGGCTTGTCCTCCCTGAAGAAGATTTAAACAGTTACTAGTCCGAAATAAGGCATTTTGGACGTATTTTATTACTTTTCGTCTCCTATATTGAATTCAAAAGTGAACCTGGAAGATTTAAGGAGGGGGCGCCCCTCTAAATCCGCTAGTGCATACAGTGATATATTTGAGCTATTAGTGTTTTTTTTAATGACAAATGTTATTATTTTTTTTTTTTTAAATAACACACGTTTGTTTTCTGTCTATTGACAAAACATACCAAATATTACAATTTCCTAAAATAGGTAGTCGCAAACAAAGAAAATTAGGCTCTCTATTACCTTTGACGTTTGCTTCGCTTCCCATGCATGTTTCAACTAATCATATAAAACGGTTACTCAAGATTATTATCTTACATTTCAATTAGACATCAAAGGCATTAGGTTAGTTCGATTGTATCATCTTATTTTTAAAATGTAGGTTTCAAGCTTGTCCGATATATAACTCGACACAGACAGCTTATGGATCTCAAAATCGTGTTGAATCGAGTAGATGAAATTAATGAAGAGATCATCGGGTCTAAGGTCGGGCTTAAAGTGACTTTGTTCGCGGAAAGCTTGACCGATTGATGACAATGAACCTCAAAATTTGTTTGGAAATTGGGTGTAACTAGCAGATGATCCAGGTGATCGGGTCAAAGGTAACATATACCTCTTTGAGCTTAAAAAGCTTGTCCGCATGATAAATTGACAGTACCTGGACCTATAGTCATGAAACTTGAAGGTTGAGCGTGCCCAGCAGTTAACGGCTATTGAAGTTGAGTTAATCGGGTCAAAGGCCACAATGATCTCATTGAATGTTAAAGGCTTGTCCGAGTAATAACTCGACAATGCCTGGACATATGGACCTGAAGATAATCCCTATTCATTTTAGCGCATCAGGTTATACGGTCAAGGTCACTGACAATGAATGCAAAGACGTCAGTGTGATAACTAGATAATGTTTAACCCTTTGGTCATCAAGCTTGACCGAAATGTTGCGACTGACCAATATATAACCTGTTGATTTTAAAGTCATAGGTCTAGGTCACATTGATATTGAATGCGATTTTTTTCCTTGATAACTCGGAATTTACTCGCCCTTTTCATTTCTACCATTGTGGTATGGCCTGAAGAAGCTTGACCTGTACATTTCTTATTCCCTGCTGACAGTATGACATCAGTGCAAACAACAGTCCTCATCGCAATGATATTGATAGCTTTTCTTAAAATCCTCAAACTTTAAATGAACTGGTCGTATGAATTGGTCGTAGACTTTTGTGAACTACCAAATCAACTGGTATTTTGGTCCATACATTCATTATTTTAAATTGTTCAAAAATACCCGAAAACATTGCAAACCATTATATATCTTCTTCGGCACGAAGCGCGCAAGGGGGAATCAAGCAAATGAAGCTGGGACAAATTCAGAACACTTTCCATTTGAACGTTTTCCATCCCTTGATTGAAATCGAATCCATGACATTTGAAAAAGCGATTGTTTATATCAGCTTCAACCTGGCGCATAAAATTTTAAACTCATTTTATGAAGCCGCCCCGACAATGTTATAGTTATTTAATGTTTTTCTCACACGTGTTCCAATGAAACGATATTTAATGGGCGCAAGTTCGATCTCAACACAATAATTTTGCACAGAATTGGATATGTAGTAACAAGTATCGTGTTGGTTTTAGTCTGGATGCTTTGGTTTGATTATCATTTTGTAATTGTAAATTTTGCAAGGATACTAGTTTGATTTGATCATAAAATGTAAGAGATCCCTTAACTTTCCACATATTGATGTTGAAATATACACCATGCTCATCGATGAATGGTATGCAGCTGTTATATGTTTACTGCAATTCAACAAATTTTTGTTATGTTATTATATTTGCATCAAAGTAATTCTCACAGATTTCAACATTGCACAATTTAAACAAAATTTTGAAGCTTTATATAATAAATTATAAGAAAAGTCAACATATGCTTCAACTTCACATGTTTCACATGCTGCCAATACAATGAGAGTTTGTCACATATTTTTATCCAAACATTAGTGTGTGGCTTGAAATAAACAACGCATATAAAATTGCCATAATAACATCAATGTGATATTTCGAGGTTTGACATTAGATGAACAAAAGCTGCAATTCAAAAGACTGCTCAGGAATACAGTTTTTTTAATGGCAATATGCTTTTGATAATCACACCCTAATAATTGCACACAACGTCAAATGTACACATCTACAAATATGCGCTCATTTGTAATATTATGTTGATTTTTATGGTGATGTTTTAAAGAAAATTGTAAAATTAAAATGTTTCCAGCAGGTAGTTGGGCAGATAGACTTAATAAATTACTTGGATTTTATATAAACCGTGAATATAAAGGCAATATTTTGAAGAGCACTTGCCTTCTTGTTTTTGAAGAAGAATACCTGAAGCAAAATATTGGGTTTAATATAGCTCCCTTTCATAACTAAACTTTCAGTGCTTTGATTTTTATGAAGAATTTCCTAAGTCATGTTATCTTTAAAACTGTTTTTGGCGGACACGTGTTGACTGACTCCGAGTGTTTTGGCAGTGACTTAAATTTCTTCAAATATTTTACGTTTTCAAATCATTTGGAAGGAGAGAATAGCATATACTAGTCGCTTTTATTTTTAATAATGTTTTTCTTTATTTGTTCCCAGTTTTAGTACAATGATACTTTTTATTATGAAACTCTATGATCACAAAGTTTTAAACCTTTTAAGGCAGACTGTGTGTGATGTTTTTGGTTTCTAATGATGACTGCATCGTATCTTTGAAAAGTATTTGCATTAGGTGCTCTGAATTGTTTCCCTCCGTCTGCAGATAGAGTTGGGATCTCTAATCATTGAAGTACTTGAGGTTTACCTTTTCGTTTATTATTATTATTTGTTTTATTGATAAGTTTCCTCAAGTTAATGCATACTTTGATAAGATCGATCTTTTGCGTTTTATCTTTATTAAGAATTGTTGGGATAAGAGTGAGGTTTGTGCACATAAACTGGTTTAAACCCCCAGTAAATTTACATTTTACTGACCGTTCCAAGGCAGTACCTAACAATTTTTGATAAACATACCAATTATTTATATATATATATATATATATATATATTTAGTATTTATGCACTGTGCTGTTTGTAGAGTTGTGTGCTGTTCTATGTTTCTTGTCTGTGAATTTGTGTTCTATGTCTTTGGCGTTGCCCATTGCCACTTAACCGGGTTTATGTTTAAACGTTTTGCTACTGAGCATGTTTCTGTTGCTTTTTGCATATATATTGATTGTGAACATTTTTAATTGCGTTTTTAAAAACACGTGCACGTACCTTTTGTTATTGTTTTTAATGTGTGTTTTTTAACTAATCATTTACTTACCATTAACCTTGGGTATTTACAAACAATATATATATAACACCTTTGAAGTATGTTTAGACTGTTTACACTACTTAGTTTTACAACAGAAGTTTAACCTATTTTCTAAGGAAGTTAAGTATTTAGTATATAGTATTCAATAGCTGTTTTATAGGCTTATACATGAAAAACACTGCTTAAATATATCATTGCTTTAAATTAGTATCGTAGTTTCGAATGTATCAGCAGTATTATTTTCTTGTCGTGTAAACAGTCTTGCTATTGATGTCACATTATTGAATTTGTTTTATTTGATTTAGATTGCCTTGTTCCTTTGTTTATGATACAACTATGGTATCTAAAGCAACCTAATAGCCAAGTATACGACAGAGTGTATCATGAATGTATCGGTTTAACTTATATCCGCTACAGAGATTTTGAATCGAATTATGTATTATTATTACGACATTATATAAATCACTCAGAGTACCCGGAAGAAACCTACTCAATGTCTGGTGACCAAATATCATAACTATAGTATAAGGTAAATGTATAAGGCACTGATTGCGTATGTATATCACGAACGCACAATACTACTACGATATATCTCATAATAAATGTGCTTTTTATACATATTATAATAATTAAGATCAAGCTATTAACCAAACCAATTATAGCCCGAGTTCATACCGATAGTTCAAAGAATGTAAATGCAATGCATTCCGGTGATGTTTTGATGCTGCATTTAAGAAAAATGATCATGCAATCTAAAATTTAAGATTAAAACACTCTATTTAAGAGCACGTTTTTCTGCGAGCAAATTTAGGAAAGTCATGATGACACGTTATAACCGAGAGCGTTGTCCGTAAAATGTTTTCTAAGAGAGATATTTCTGATGACAGCACTTTAGGCAGTAATCAATTCTACCGATAAACGGCACCGAATGACGTTAAGTTCTTTGGGGATTTTACTTTGGATGATGGAAGATGCAAGTTCACATGACATTTGTTATTTGACCCTTTAGTTCATACATCAAATAATGCAGATAGCTTGTGTATGTGATATTTGTAATATAATAAGAAAATAACGAGGGATTATACAACGCGAAAGAAGAGTTCTATTTATCAGCATTTAAATTATCTGAAGCAAAAAAGAACCACGTCCTAGACACGTATTGTTTACTGTATGATATCAATGAACGGATTTTAAACGAGTAACAATATAAAACGCTGACCGATATGATTGGATGATTTACAATCATCTGAACAAAGTGATTGGCAATCTACATGTTTTTAAGCTATATATATTTATCCAATATGTTTGAGCTAGTTTCCGGAAGGAAACGGAAATATTATGGACACACTAAGATTACAAACAAACATTACTTTCACGTCATCATTCAAACACATTTCGCGGGCTTATTTATTATACATTAGTCAATGAACATGACACTAGTATGTGTTTTTAATTAAAATATCAATAACCATATAGCCTATGTTCATCTTTTTACTTTTCAAAAATTTAACATTGTCTAGAATACATGCCAATTACATTTGCTGAGAAAAGTATGACAAACTTATTTCAATTGATCTTTTGATTGGCATGCAAATGTCTGTTCCGATATGTATTTATTTAACATTATATTAACCAGACACTTCGTTGCTGATTTGATCAATTAGGCCTTATCCGCTGCAAACATTCCAGAGACAAAACATCAATATCAGTTTGAGTTTACCTATTCAGATATTATGTATTTCCCCTTATATTATAGATCAGTTATTTATTGATTTTATGAAAACTGTTTTGAGTTAATTGCAATCACTACTCTTTTCTTAGATATTTTTTATCATCAATTTATAAATGATGTTAACGTATCACTGAAGATTGAACTTCCCCGAACTACATAGCCGGTCTTACGTTGTTGAGATATCAGTTACATACTCGATCATGTTCATTTAGCAGGAACGCAGAGTCGTGTAATCCTTGGTTTAGTGAATTACAGCAATCCGTTGGTTTACAATGATCTCGACATTAAAAACAGTTTGCGAAAAACGTAACGTTTCAAGTAATAAAAAACTTTATACCGATTAAAAAACGTGGTTATTCGAATTATTAGTAAAATTGAAGAGTTTGAAATACAACGTGTGAGTAGTAAATCAAAACAAAATCTTATTCATTAGAAAGCCTGATATGAAAACGTATATATTACTGATGGCAATACATGTATACCATCAAACAAACAATCAATTGAACAAGTTTTTCTCTGTTTTCTCTGTTTAATTAATAGTCTTCCTTTCATTTCACATATAACGGAATGGCAACTATTAATATTACCATAACTGTCAGTTAACAAATGATACCATTATCGTCAACTGACAAATATAACAATAAATTTCAACAGACAGTCACACACGTAGAAGAGCCGTCATTCTATATCTGTAGCCGCATGATTTGCCCTGGAATTGGCTTCACAATGCACATTAATCGGCTAGGCAGGACAATTACTTGATATTTTATATCTATCTCAGAGGCAATTAATCAATTTGATTTTATCGTACAGTTTAAGTGATGTTGATTTTAAACCCTCTTGCCTTATCTTTACCGTTTCTGTCTTGTTATGAATACATTATTTCTATAAGAATGCTTTCCTTTACACACCATTTGCTTGTTATCTTATCTGCTTATGTCGATCATAAAGCTCGATATAACATTGTTTGACCCGTGCATGTAATCTCTCCCGCTCTGTTCTTCTTGTAAATACATTATGTCCATTAAAAGGTGTATATTTCACACACCATGTTCGTTATCACATTTCCTAGTGTTAATCATTATCCCTCCGATATCCTCGTTAGATATCGCTCCATTAACATCATATTTAGTCCGAAATGAATGAATGTAACACTTCAATGATTATTTCACTAGGATATGGTAATACAAATATTCGCATCTAGTTGGAGGTATCTTATAACACATAACTGTAGGGGAATGTCACCGATTATCAATATCGATGATTGATCGAAAACATATATAAATACTATACTGGACTATATCATGCAGGTCATTTGTTATTCTCTGTGATGTATAAGGTTGATATCATTTTAGGAGCTCACAAGTAGCAATGTTTTCCCGCATGTCAATTACAGTTAGCACAGTTTCTTTATTTTGATCAAACCGAACCATCAACGCATTTAGTCGGATCTGCAAACAATTTGAATTTGATGTTTACTGGTTTTTCAAAGAGGTCTCATTTCCAAGAAGAAAAATGTTCTATTCTTACTGTATGTTTTACAAATAGCAATGCTTTCCCGCATGTCAATAGTATTGATCACATGATCTTTATTTTAACCAAACCAAACCGTATGCGCATTTAGTCGAAATACTCCAAACAATTTGTATCTGATGATAGTTTTAATGTTTCTGTTACAAAAAATCACACTTACATATAAACAACAGAATATAACATGTCAGTGCCTTTTGATGAATCGGGAACATCAACTTCCAAGTTAGTTTTAGTCACATACATAAGAAGGAGCATCAAAATGCAATATATCAACGTCATCTTTTATTCAGCTTTTAATCGCTCATCTGAAGTATGCATTGACAAACAATACTTTCACTTATCTTCACCATTACCCGACGATATTAATGACGCTACTGCAACAATAAAACATAAATATGATGGGAAAAAAACCTTTGAGGTCTAAGTAGGCTTTGTAGGTTAATTGCTGAAGTATACCGTATTTTCTGAGAGAGTTGAACTTTGAATTATAAATACTCACTGGTTATGGCAAGAGTGATTAAAGTTTACAGTAGCTTTATGGCAAGCTTATACACGCAAACGTACAATCATTACTTTAAGCCGGTATGGTAGTTTTGCGTCTGTAAGTGGTATTATGTTTCTTGTCTGATTCGAGTAAGCAAAGTGTTGTAGACATATGAATTCCGAGCTTGTATCTGTGGTTGATATTACAATATTATAATAGTTTACATGCATTGTGTTGCCTTATTGCTGTATGAGTATGGTAAAAATGGATTTGGAAAAATGATATGTTTTCATGAGTACTGCATTTATAATTTCGATCAGTATTGAAACGCTTACAAAACTACATACAGGGCACCATTGGATCAGGAACTCTACCAAAGGGTTTTTGAAGCTTAACATCTTTATGAACGAATTATTACTTATAACGAAAAAACAACGGATTGCGTGTTGAATTATATCTATTTTGTCGATTGTCCGTGGCCACAAAAACAAATTACGATACATTGTAAAAGAGATATTATGCTTAATTCAAAAGGCTTTGGTACGTAGAGATAATACTTTTCTTTTGAGTGTGATAATGTTAGTATGTTCAATTCTCGTATTTTAATTTTCCGTTTATAATACATTTACATCGTAGCGGCTTCACAGCACACTAAATATTAGTGGTATTTATTTATCTTTTTTTTGGAAATAATGTATCATTTAGATTAACAAATGAGTACGATATGAGAATGTTATGCCACATCAAGCATAACTTTTTTATTTGAATTGCATAAAGAAATCATTGTCCTATAACAATTGTGTTTTAATAACAGTAAAAAAGATTTAAAAACGATGAACCGAATATTTGTGCGGGTGCTTGAGATTTTAACAGGTTGACAAAGACATTGATTTCGATTCTACATAGGTCATAAAATGTATATACTTTGTAAGATATAAGAATGGTACAAAAAGTATCATAACAATTTGTATTTTAAGTAATTACATATAGCATTCATATATGAAGTTTATTTGATTGTTGAGGAGCAGACACGTTATTAAACAAGTCCTACCTTTCAAAGTCACTGATAACATAAATGGCGGATAGCATATACTTCGAGTAGATATGAGTATAACCAATCTAAGCAAATATCCATACCGATACCTCCAAATTTTTAATTTCCATGGATTACCTTTGATAAAATTAATGGTCATGAAAGCCAAATTGGAAATAGTAAGGTTATGAAACACACTATTTTCGAGATAAATCTCAGAGCATGTTTATTTGAGTGTGCTAATTTAGAAAAAGATAATGTCACGAGATTACCCGTAGAGTCTCCAGTAAAGTTTTCCTCAGATAGATAATGCTGCTGAAAGCACATCGGCATTATGGCGTGAATGTATTTCCTTTGTATGATGAAAATATTAAGTTCACCTGTCATTTGAAATTTGATCTTTTTGTATTTATATCAAATAGCACAGATAAAAGCCAAAGATGCCAAAATGCTTTAGTTAAAAAACATTATTTCATTTTATTGGAATGACATTTTTTGGCGTTTATTTAGTAAGCTTGTCCTACAGGACATTGCGACTGTGAAAATACAAGTACTGCTATGACCGTCATTGTCAAAAGATGGTCTCAAACCAAGTAGAATATATTTCTTTTGTATGATGAAAAGGGCATATTCACCTGACATTTGGGATTTGACCATTTTGCACAGATAAAAGCCAAAGACTGTTTAATATATCACAAGTCTATCTTGTTTGTATTGTTCATATGATGTAATAATTTGATAACGAGGGAATTTGCTATTTTACATAATTACGACAACCAAACGTTACCAAGCAGACGACAAACTCAATTTTACGAGCTAAATTCAATAGCCTTCACACTTATTTGTTTTTATAATATAAAAAAGCGGGTTTCAAACGAGAGACAATGATTCCTAACGCTAAATAATTTACTGTTAATAAACTGATATTAAATTACAAATGCTTTAGTTTAAAACCAGTATTTTATTGCATTTGAATGAAATTTATTGGCCTTTTTTGGTAAGCATTTCCCAGAGGGCATAGTGACTGAAAATGCAAGTAGAACTATAACCATTACTGCCATACAATGGTCTCAAATGAAGTGAGAATGTCAATTTATTCCTTTGAAATATGTTGAGCTTCCAAAGAACTTCAACAATGCGTATCAATTGGCTTTGCCGGAAATTTGTTACATTACGTTTTCATTTCATAGGCAGTGAATGACATTGTCTGGGAGGTTATCAAATTATTATCTGCTGTAGTTTTTAAAATTATTGCATTATCTGCTTAGCTTATAAATATTTTGTTCATAACACTTTATTTCCCTTTAAAGGGTAAACTGATCTCGTTATGGCCTCTTCTAAAAGAAATCACAATATTTTGGATACTTGCTTCTAATTTTTGCTCCGAGATAAATGAATTACCGCTTGAAATGTATATTTCACTAGGTTATGAATGAAGTGTTTAAGTCTAGTTTGAAGTCCTCAAGACCCGTCTGTGCAAAACAATGTGTGAATTGACGATAAGTATGCCGATGACTAATATAAAAATGTTAAAGAACCACATAACATACAAGTCGAATGTTGATGTAATTATCATTCTTTTAATAAACAACATTTATTTTTCGTTTTTTAGAATTCCAATTTGAATTCTTATCATGTTTCTGATAAATTCAAAAACCTTGAGTCTGCCGAAGACAATTATGAAAAACGTAAAAATTCTTTGCAATAAAGCATCGTTTTTTTAAGCCTGCTGTTAGCTGTTTTCTCTCTGCACTCGACGGGATTGATAAAACGTCTTGAATATAGATATGATGTGCACATTATTTTCACACCACATGATAACGTTTATTTGTGCTTTAATTGTAACGTTAAGTAAGATATCATACACGGAGGAGATAGAAACAATTAAGAATGTCCTCTTACATTAATAACATCTTGCTAATCAGATGAGTTGTGTATTTGTATTAATTGAATAAAACAATGCAACAACTTATGTCATTGGTTTTAAATAAAGTGACACCTGGTGGTGTTACCGGCCAATCAATATGTACTTCTGTTGCATATTATATACACAATATAGTCAACACTGGTGTCAATCCCTGTGGAATAAGCAAACATACATGAAAGTTATTGAAAAAAAGACAATTTAAAATATGGGGCGCCGTTATTGCTTCTGAATGCGTGCAGTGCATATGCAACAGCATCCATGCACATATCTTCGTGCAGGTCACTATCATTCATCAGATATTCTTAATATTTATTTTCAATTAATTATTTAAGTTCTAAGCCACACGAATCAATTAATCCTGAGTACTTTTAAGTAATTAATGCTGTTTTACGGAAATTAACAAAAATACAAACAGGTATTAAAATTAACATTTTAGTAAGGAATCACTTAAGCTAAAAGCAAGCAGGGATTATAGGGACATCAGTCAAAACTCATGTCGTGGGCTTGGCGCGGAACGTTCGTTACGCCATCTTTTTTGTATTGAGTTATTTGTTTTAGTTTTAGTAATTGACGACTACATGGAGGCAAGGATAAGTTTCCCCGATTATCAAACATTATGCCGATAACTCGTTAAAATGTAACTGTACAGCGATAAATGCAATGCGGGACAACATAAGGGGGTCAACTATTAACGCAACAAATTCTCTAATAATATATGGTATTGTTATCATTTTCGGATTTATATACACGTTTTTGTTCTTTAATTATGAGGTTTTTACCCTCTGAAATCTTCCGACTAGCAAAATCCATAATAAAACCAAACACTGTTATTCGTTGCGCAGGCGAATTTTAAAACACATTGTTATCTATTCCTTGGTAAATATAAATGGGATTGATAAAAACACTTGAATGTTGGGGGCAATTGCACAACGCTTAAACACATGACCAGATAACGCCTATTAGGGCTAACATTGTAGCGTTAAGTATTTTTCACACTCAGAGGAGAGGAGATGAAAATATTCACATAAGAACTACTATATTTAGAACATATTGCTTGGGGGATTCTTGTATATGATAAGTTCTATAATTTACCTTGCAATGAATTAGCAATTAGGACTTTTTCGATTGAAGGTTATTTCATATATTTTGCTTTAACCTTACAATTTCTTTTAAATACAAATTAAAAGTGTCATTCCATATGTTGAGTCTAGTATTTCAATGAAGTGCAAAAGTCCCATTAAAAATAAATAAAAAATAGTGAATGTTTAACCGATTAAATTCATTATCGTATCTAAAATAAAACGTACTAATGTTTGCATTTCGTCTGCCAATAATTTGAGGAACAAAATATGTTTGTCCAAAAAAGCACGACTGCTATATGTATAATTAAATAATGAATTACAATCCATTTTTGTTACGCTTTTACAGTTTGATTTAATAGTACACGTTTAGTAGCAAGGAGTATGCATATTGTATGTTATATAATGTCACTCATTTTATACAAAAAGCCTGGGGTTAAATCATTCTGTTTTCCGCATGTACGTTTCATAACTATCGACATTATATTTAGAAGCGTGCGCTGAACGATGATTATAGTGCATTGAATCGTTTACCTATCATATAGTCTGCACTTCTTATGAAAGTGTACAAACCAACAGATGCTTTCTAGAAGCAGAACACTTTTTTCTCTTACTATGTGTGTATACCACGTGATAAATTGCGTCATAAATGCTACGTCGGAAGGCTATAGTGTGCTTCGATTGAAGACTTAAAACAATGATAACTTTTCATTTTATTTACCATTTAAAATGAAAATTAGCGCAGTCTATGCCGCTTACGGAGCCCCGCCTTCGGTATTTTACCAAATTTTGATTGAGAGTTTAGTTTCTTATAACACTTCGAGAAACCTTTTCACGATACGGTCGTCTGACGGAGCACTGTTAAAATATTGTTTTGGAAACAGGTTTGTCGAAGCGTTTGATGAAACTAATCACCTTATCAAACTCATGTTATAAAACAAAGGTGGGGCTCTTTAAGCGGCATAGACTGGCCTTTGTTTCATTTCAAATAGTGTAGTGAGCAAAACGTTATCTTTGATTTAAGTCTTTATTTTAAGCAAAATATTGCCTTCCGACGAAGCATATATGACGTAATTTATCACACTGTCTTAGTAATATCAAATATTTTATTGTGGTTAAACGAGGTATCTCACCCTTCAAAAAGATACAAATGTCAACTACTTTGTAGCGTATACTAGACAAACCACTTTTTGAAGTCTACTTATTATTTGTATTACGTCAATATGACAGATGTATTCAAGAGACCAAAAACTACCTAAATCATCTTAGCGCTAGTGCTTTTATGTGCTTAAAGTGAAGGGAATTTTATAATAGTCATGCGGGGGGGTTGGGGTGTCGTCTTGGGGATATAAGCTGTGTCTTCTTGATCTTTGTCCAGAAATGTTGCAAAAATAGCTCAATGATATCAGATTTACTTAACTTCATAAACCCAAACAGAACGAATCAGATGGAAAGGGGGATGTAAGACGATAAGACGATTTGGGTAAATCACTTCATATTTGTTTAAGATCCATTGGCCATGCATTCAGTTCAGACGTGTAAAGTACAAAAATAACCACGATCACACCAACATCCCCCCCCCAGAAACACTCTGAACAGACGTTTTCTTATAACTGCGAACAAACAAACATTTCCGCAGACTAGAAGTTTCTGATGTGATCAACCATGCTGTATTGTCCAGGCTATATCCATATCAGTATCATTTTGAATAAATTCGACTTTATCCGTTTTCCTGTTTGCAATATTGACAAATGTTATTGGCACCACTTAACATCAATAATTATGAATCGTTTCGTTCATAGCACAGGAAGAACATACTACTAATTTTGATAAATAATAATGTTTACCTCAAATGCTTAAAGAATACATTGTGCAATTAGCTTTGGAGTATTTTTGTTCATTTAACGCCAATATTGCAAACAGCCCCTGAGAGATGGTTAAATAAAACGTGATACGATATTGAAATGAAAATACATTTCCCCAGTTTAATCTAATGCCGAGCAGAAATTCGTTCAATTCGTATACCGACATTGCAGATTTTAGCCGGGGAAACAGAGAAATTAAAGTGAAGCAATGATTAAGCTGTTTATAGATTTGAAACAAAACAATTAATTTTCTTTAGTCATTTCTGATGCTGAATATTACTTATCTTGATGTTTAACAAATACAAAAACAAGAATAGCTCATAGAAAGTATCTAGGGAACTTATTTTTTTCTTTACGGGATTGAAACACGATATCAAATTAGACCATAGAAAAGTGGTAAAAGTTTTAAAAGATTGGGCTTCATATTGTCATAGCTTTTCTGGTATCCAGTAAATAGTCCATTGTTAGATTTTAAAATGGCCATTTATTACTCAAAGTAGCAAAACTTACATTGAACCATAGGAGTGAAGTAGTTATACATTTCTTTGCGTAAAAACTAATTGGGGCTTGTACGATATTTGTTGAGAACCATGTGAAGTAAACATGTTCATAAATTAGTGTACGTTCCAAGTAAAATTGTTTACCAGTGAAATCAGGTTTTATTACCATTTCAAGTTGGTTACTCCACAGTTAATTGATATATCTATGCACACGGTCATGTGCGGTCTGCTTGCTGTGTTTGTATTTTTTTTCCTATGACCCTTTGCATCTTTTACTTCTCTGCAGCAAATTAGAGTTACCCGTGTTTTGTCTAGCCAAATCCGTGGTCCTTTTGTTTCACCCAGATGTACACAAAATTAGTTCTGATTTTAAGCAACAAAAAATTATGATTATTATAACATTCCAATATTAAATGATTCTACATTAGATAAAGCATAACTATCCATTCTATAAAATAAGCGAACAAAAGTCAAATATAGCGAATGACAAAAATGTTTATATTTATATCTTTATGAGAAATGGCGGTTTAATGTCTACTAGCTTCTGCGATATCCAATAAACAACCCATTAGAGGACTTTAACATTTATATTTATTACTCTGTGTTTGACCAAACGTGTTCTTTTGGGAAATTATACGCTTTGTTTAGCATCTAGGGACTGCTAATCATTTGCAGAAGAATATATTCTTATCATCTTTACACAGGTTTTATATTTAACGATAACACAATAAAGTGCTTGTACTTGAAAGCATTGCATTTCTTAATACACTTTGTAACTTACTAAATGCAATAAACTTATAAAATGAGTGCTTCTGCTCATAATAAACACAAGTATCATTTTTGAAACGGTATACAATCGGTAAAACTACATCCTGAAAAGAAATATATTATGAAGTATTACAAATGGTTTAATTGAAAATTTTAGTTGACTGTATTGGTTAGTGAAATGCTGTATATGTCTAGTAGCAACGCTTTGTACTGAATAGAACTTTGAATTAATGCAACTCCAAAAACAAGGGAAAAAATTGATACACTGCATGTTTCTAATCACTTGTTTTATATTTAATGCCGTGTGAGAAAGAATTGTTTCATAAATCAATTAAATAATGTTATCAATGGCTTGTTTATAAATCGATGTATCAATATGAAATACAGAGCCTCACGAAGTGCGTTACGTGTCTGCATAAGGATATAGTGCATTTAACTTTTTAATACACATGTCATCCAACCAAATGATGTGGATGCATTGAAACTGACATACTGGATCAAAATAAAACTTATTCATTGTTATGAGTAAAATTTGAAGACACATAAGCACGAAATGAAAGTGAGGCAATAATTATCAAATAGCCAAACAAACAGTCTTAAACGGGCCTTTTTGTTCAAAAAGATCAAACGAGAATGTCAATGAACATTTCCGTAACTATTCAGGATATTTGTTGTGATATTCGTGCACATATGTCAAACTCAAATTATCTCAAGCAATTATTGAGTTCGTTCATCGGAAATCTCTTTCAATACAATCCATTTTTAACTCTATTTGTCGATTTAACGAATCAATTGATCGCTTCATCAAACGAAGGAAGTATCACTCACTTTAATTGATAAATATCTAAATGTGGGAGTAAAAGCGAGTATTCATTTTTCTAAACCCTCTGAATTGTTAACCTTACCAAAGCGTTCGAACACGATTCAGACGTGCGTCAATTTGATTAACACCTAACACTGTTCACTTGTTAGACATAATTAAAAAAAATCTGATTAAAATGAAAAAAAAAAATATTGATAAAGAAAGTTTGATAATGCATTTATAGTTAAGCTATCATGGAAATCACCATCAACTGAAGTTAATCGCCCCCTTTTTCTAACTGGGATAATAATTGAAAACCATTCTGCATACATAGTTTAAATACGTATTTCGGCTTAATCTGTGACTAGTGCCATAAAATGTATTTCGTCATGAGTTCATATTTGAAAAACAAAATTGTCTAGAAGAATTTATGAATAATATTAAACTGCAAAATGGACGAAAATATGACAATACTTTTTCTGCAAGTGTATTGTCTTATTTCTGAAACACTTAATTATAAAAAAGTAGATAGATTGAACGCATTACCAATTCCAAATTTGTGAGAAACAGTGAAATAAACAAATTACAAAGCATATAGTAAATTAAATAAGGATGTCGCAATATTTGTTTTATTAGATTTAAAATCAAGCTTTTCAATATTTTTGTACCAAGTAATGGAAGATAAAAAATAAACGTCTGCAATTGTGCTTCGTAAAGACTTAAGCGAATTCTCTTACCAATGGGAAGCAAGAAACACGAAACGAATTAATTAACGTTTTACAAATCCCAAAACGGTAATGTATGCAGTGCCGGTGGGTGATGCTAACAATGTCTCTTTCATGTTTCAATAAAGCACAATTAATCGTGTTATCAAACACAAGTACCCCTTGTGGTAAACATTAAAGATATTCATGAATTTGCAAATATGCTATAACAAGCGCACTAGTCATAAAATAACTATTCAATCTGCTTTACTTAAAGGATACACACTTCAATGAAACATGTGAGGTATCTTTCAAATTTTTAAACATAATAATAATCATTTTAATTGGCAACCTGCATCCTCTATTGCCACTGATCCATCATGAAGGCTGTAAATTGTACATGCCATGACTATGTTATAACAGCCTTGTTGCAAATCAGATTGCTAGCTGGATTTCTTTCACACGTTTGTTTTTGTTTCTAGGTAAAGATTATATCGGAGCATAATCCAGATTGTAATTCAAGGACTCGATAGCTAAACTGTGAGTACATATTAAACATACATTATATTATATAAAAATGCAAAAACACATATACATTATTGCATATAAAGATTGTTTCAGTCAAAAGCTACTAACATATATAATGATATAAAGTTTTTTCGCATTTCTTTTTGATTTTAATTGTTATTTTTGTATGAAATGATAGAATGTCAAATTTGTAGGATGTATACATTAAATGTCGCTAATAAGGTATATTATATTTATGCTCTCAAGATTTGTCAGAGATAAACTGGATACCTTTTAATTACATTTGCCTAAATCATCCTTCTAAGGCAACACTTATAAGACATATAGTGTTGTTGTTTTTTAACATAGGTATGATAGCATGTCTAAATGTGTTCCCTTATTGTGCATTTGCGACAAAGGATTACAAAACACGTTGGTTGTGCATAGTTTATGGAAACCATAATTATATTGAGTAGATATATATTTCAAATACTTATCAATAATGTAAATGTATGCTAAATGAATATCTCGTTTGGCTTTTAGTTGTGTTCGAAGTAGCACTTACGTGCTTAAATTATACACAACATATTTAAATATAAAAAAATACAATTCTAACAATTAGAAGTTCAGTACACAACTTATGGGTAATATTATATTCAGTCAGTAGGCTTTTACTTCAAAGCTAAAACCTCATTTATTCATCAATTGTAACGCAATCCCTTATTTTCCCTCTAAGTCCTTTACTCAAGGTTCCATTTATATTGATGACATGTCGATCAAACTCTTCAAACGTAATAATTTTTCAACAAAAACATATTAATTAAGTTACTTCATTATTTGATTAATCTCATCTCTTGTTTGTACGAACTCACCATGTCTTACTCCTAATCAGTAATCAATTATAACACAGACATTTTCATTGACTGCTTTACAAGATGATTATCTCAGTTGTTATGTCATCATATACATCAACAGTCAATTATATAACTCTGGCCGCCTCTGTATTTTGGTCGAAGTAAAGCAAAATGAGTATTGATAGGCTGATAGTAATCCACTAACAGCTATTGACGAATCTAACATTGTCATTGACAAACTAGCCGAAATCTAACCCGAAGATAATTTGTACATTTAATTGCATGTGAACATTTCAAACCAGTGTTTGTTTTATATAATATACCGCATTCGTCTGCGTTTTAATCATCGATGATGTATATGATGCTGAACGCCATCTTCAGAATAAAAAAGTCACTCATCAACTTGCAAGAGATACTTTGTGCCGCTTTTATATAAGTGTTCTCAGTTACTAATTGACACAGTCATTCGTATACGTAACAACAGCGGTCTTCGTTTAAGTGACGTGATTTCCGAGTCATATCTACAAGATTATTAACCGCTTTCAGTTTATCTGTGTATCTGTTTCAGTTTATCTGCTACAATGCTACAGAATACTACAGATGAGCATGTATATCACGCACGTTCTCGGATAGTTTCGCTAAAACTCATCATAACCATGTAATTTGTATTCATTCAAATACTCATATCACGTTGTAAACAACACCACTCAAGGGCCGAGTTAATACCAATACCTCTACGTGTGTAAATGGCATTGACTTCCTGTAAAAATATTTATGAAATATACAGTCATGAAAACTAAAGTAGAAATAGATTATTTTTCCTGCAACAATTACCAGTTATTGTTATCGCATCTTTCAATAATGACCTTATACATCTGTCCATGCAGATCACTTAATTCAGATGACTTTCTTGAATTTGAATATATAATCATCTTTCAGTCTTGCAAAATCCATTATAATAACGCTGTTATTATTTGAATTTAAAGCAACTTGAAATCTATTTACTGGTATTAATCATTATGCTTGATAAAACATTATGAATGATGGCATTGATGTGCACATCATTTGATCATATTACAAGACAAATTCAACAGACTGAGTTAATTATAATATCACACATAGAGAAGCGGAAGATAGGAGGACCTTCTTTGTTTAGAACATCTTGCTAGAAATAGTATTGAATGTAAAAACGTTTTTGTGAGTTCTATTGGACAGGCTTATCTGGTGATGTTGGCGGCCACACAGTGTGTATTTTCGCTGCATTGAATATAAGTTACAAAGCCAAAATACAGGCGTAAGTCTCTTATAAAACAAACACGAAAACACTTTTGCCAAACTAAAACAAACACTTTCGTGACGTCATTCATCATTATGATTGGTAAGCGTCAGCCAGATCCTCAACAAACAAACAGTGGGTTTAATTATGTTTAATGCGCATTTTTTACATTGCTAGGAATTTGCATTAGAACGAACTCAAGATAAGTATTGAAGGATATTTATTTTTGATTTTCTAATACTTTAAAATTGCTTTTTCTTGTCGAATTTAATGTGATATTGCCAGAACACAACACATTTTGATGTTCTAGTAAATCATTACAGTGCGATTATGCCCCCCCCCCACAAAATAACAAAAAACAAAAATAGATAAAAAATAAATTGCTTTAAGAGAAATAAAGTTCATGGAAAGCGAGTAGGGTATGCTCAATTGTGAATAGCAAACATTTTGATATTAGTTTAGATCAAGATTAGTATAGGAAAGAAATGTTAATTGCATTTCATATTATTATCTCATGAAGTATGTTTTTGCTACTTTAATGGATGCAAAATTCAAAACGTTTCACATAAGTGTAAAGAATATTTTTGTTATGGATAAAAGGATGCATAATAAATAAATTCTTAAAATGATGCCCAACAGCACAGGAATTGTGAATAATCGATTAAGTGCTTGAGTTCAGGTATAATTAAAGTTTTAACAGATTCATCTTTACGTTATTTTACTTTCGTTCTTTACTACTAGTCTAGCCGACTTAAATCAATACAAATTACATTTTCTTTGTAATAAATTAGATTTGAGGTACGTATAATTAATAATAATGATCTTACCTCTAAATCAATCTTATTGGTTACAAGTGGTTCCGTCATCGATTTCTATATCGCATTTTCTTTTGTGTAATAAATATTTAACAAAACGGCCGAAATCCCAGACCTTTAGTGACTTGTTATCGTTAAGGCACTAATCGTTGAAGGTGAATTTATAACCTTAGAAAAACGTATATGAAGGATACATATTTGTTTAAATGGCATAGCTTTTGTTGTAAACAAATTAAAATATTGTTTGATTTTACACTTTAATACATTTGTTTTCTTCCCCAAATATAATAACATTTAAATAATTGCATAGCGGAAAAAACGCGCCACACTGTGTCATATCGCAATGTTACGTCATACCGCAATTGGGAGAAGAATTGTCCCAGGGCCGTGTACCGTGTTCCTTTTTTAACAACAGAACGGGCTTAAACATTGTAATTTGTAAGACATGTCTGATTAAACTCTGTTATACAACAGACATCATATAATAAATAAAATAAATAATTCAATATCCGAGGAAACGAACTAGTTTTCATGTGTGGCTTTTCTTATTCAGCTTCAATGATGCATTCATGTTTCGAATTTCTTTTCTGGTTCGACATCATCAGTGGCGTGTTCCGCAACAAATATTCAGAGAGATTTTGCTGCTGACAGCCCAAAGGCATTAACCTACTTCACTTAAAAACGGAACGAAACGACGTTAAATTCGTTTCTTATGGGATGTTTCTTTGTTTGTTGAGAACAGCGAGTTCACATGTGGTTTGTTAAGGGAGGTTCAGGATTCAAATATGATGGATTTGAGCAAAATACAGTCAGTGAAATATAACTGAGGTATATTTTGTATGTAAAGTACGTTTCAAATAAGAGGGTAATGAGGGATCACGTCATTCCAATGGCTTATAACCACTGGGTTATCAAGCAGACGCCATACTTAGCCTGACAGGTATTATCCGTCGGCTTTTAAACATTCTGAAGCACTGAAAGAATAAAGACCTTCATACTCATATAAATCATCGGATATCAAACGAGAACCTTTCACAAAATAAGGTATCCTAAATGAATTATTATTCTTGTATTTTAGGAATCACACACGTTTTCGTTATGAAAAGGTATTTAATATTCTTTGAATGATTCATGGTTTATAATACTTACTCGCGGCATTTCGTCTGAAACTAAGAGGTGTTTTAAAATGAGAATGGCACACATACATGGTCTGTAATGGGTGAGCCAAAGCTGCCAATTGACAAATATTTCAATTATTGTCAAATACTACCATTAGTTTAAATTGACAAATATGACCATAACTGTCAATTGATAAATATTTCAAACAATGGAAATTGACAAATACGCCCATTTCTTAAATTAAAAAACGACCATTTCTTTAAATTCACGAATATTACATTCAACAACGATTCATCAGGGAGAGATGAGTTTTACAAACGTTATGATTGTTATGCTATTGTACTTTAATTATAAATTAATTGGTCATTATTCATTATATATCCGCAATGAAATTAGTTTGGCTTCTTTGCTAAGAAGTTAAAAGCACTTATTTAACCGTTTAACAGTTAAACTCAATTGCCTTGATAGAATATTGTGAATATTGACAGTGGTGTGCACCATTTTAACAATCTATAAGAAAAGACATATCTTGTTAAAACTGCTTTATCAAGCACGTAATTACTGTCAACGCACATTCAACAAAGACTTGTTTATGTGTTTTACTTTATTTCGAACAATGCAGTTTATCAGAATAGGATTGTCGCTGTAGATGGGGTTTGCGTCAAAGCCTCAATATGTAATACTTGTCTAGGAGCGATATGATATGAGCGATCTCAAATCGAACAAGGCTATCCTAACGTTTTTTTTTTCACGGAAACTCTAAAGAACTAGACTCTACAAATGGGCTAGTTTAAAGCGATGTCAGAACAAAAGGGAGAGAATGGAGAGTACGAAGGAGACAAACCGGCTCTATATAGTACAATTTATCACACGTTACCATCAAATGTCAGGAGAGAGATTCATTAGTACCATTACATATCGTCTTTCGTTGGCACTTGCAGGCGTGACCCATGCACCAGATGCTGGGTAAAACCACTGTCTTTAGACAATGTCCATTGTGGAAATCGAACCCATTTTAGTAAAATAGCCTCAATATTCTGTTTACTCTGAAAACATCTGAATAAAACTTAAGCGCCAAGACACAGTTCAAAATGATCCTTAATGCTTCATTTCAAATTTGATGCAAACGTAAAGTTTTAAGACAGATTCCAGCACGTGATTGTATTATAATTACACATGGGCTTAAATAAAAAACATATTGGGAAACTTGTTTAAAATATCATTAAACAACCATTACATTGTCTACAACAAATGTTAATTTAAGATGTCTGACCTTTCTTAATAGAAAACAAATGTATTTGCACCAGAACTGCAAAAAACACAATAACATGAGGTTATATTATACTAATTATATACACTGTTTAAGAGACAAATATTGTTGAATACATACTACCATTCTAAAATATTTCATTTATGTTTAAAATGATTGGATACATTCGATTCGTGCCAATATGCATACAACTGACAAGTGAAAAGGGGTTCAGCTCCATAACCGTAAATGTATGTATTAATGTTGAACTGCATTATTGTAGGAAAATTGTTAAAAAATGTGAACCTCTCAAGTTTGGATATAATTGCGAATTAACTCTGTGTAAGAGCATGCTGACCGTTTACAACATCTACATTTTGAAACAACAATGCCCCTGGCCATGTACACACACACTGTTTTTACAGGCTTTATCCTTTATATAGTTGATGATATACTACTGTATAACACTCTTTGAACGAAGATTGTGAGATTTAGTTTTACATGTTGTTTTTCTATGTTAAGTAACAGTGAAACTGACCTTGACCTTAGAGGAACCAATTAAAATCCCAAGACCTCGACCTTGACCCTAGGGATCACAAACGCAATTCCATGAAAGTTCTCTATAAACCCACCCTAATTACGACTGACGAATAAATAGATCTGTTGGAACAGACCACTCGTGAATAAAACTGCTGTATGCTTCCTGCATTTCTAAAAACGAAAAACCATTTGTGAGGACATAGCTTCTTTCACGATCAAACCCACATATGCATTAAGATCTTAAGGAATGTAGACAGCAATATACTGGTTTCAACCCGCGTGTCATCATAACATGATAATGGTGGATGCAATCGTGCTGAATGGACCATTTTTTTATCTACAGGAAAGCATAATTACGACGAAGGGATTAACTATGACGGTTAAAAACATTAAGCTATGTTATCCATTTGTAAATCAGAATATTACTCATTACATGAAATAATTTACAATAACGTGGCCAACAAACAAATAATATGCTGTGGCATTAATAACAAAGAAGACGATAAAATGTAGTGCAGTTTATATAATGAATGTCTTGAAAGGCTCTTGTTGTAATGATTATCCGCCAACAATACATTATTATTATGTCGATATTCCATATGACTCATTATATGCATCCATAATACACACCTGTGCTTTACATCAGTGTTTCAAAACTGAACATTTTTGCTTGTGTCGGCAAAAAGAATTATTAACATAGTTTGTTAAAGTAAATTGATATCGTTAGTTTATTTAAAAGTCATGTGTTGTGAATAGTCGCAACTGCTACATAAACTTTGCCATTTTGGTCTAATTTTTCTTATTTCTGACGAGAGAAATGTAAAAATTAACAGATTCAGCTTTCGTATGTTTTATAAATGCTTTTCCCCCTTACATCTTTGTATATCTCATTTTGTCCATATTAACAAAGCCAAAGCATATTCGCATTTAGTTTGCTACCGCAAACATTTGCCAACTTCATTTTGTTTTTTAGTGTATTCGGCGTCTGGAATGCGATCACGTGTTATACGAGCCTAATACATGTGTTCATATGAATCACAACGAATAAATTCATTAATCTGAACATGACTATATGTTAATCATTTATGTTTTCAGTTCCATAAATAATCATAGTTGCAGACATTAATCCTGAGTACACTGTTTACCGGAAATATTCGGACACATAGATAGAACACACATCAGTTAAAAACAAACGTAATCTATCTAAACATCAGTCAACAACTTATCGCATGACTGGTGTCCCGCCTTCTACGTTTATATTGAGTTACAAGACTTAGTAACTAAGATAACCGATATGTGACAACTTGACATGAAATCTTTTTGATAACTGTACAAGTAATTATTTTACTGAAATGATGTTTCAACCAATTAATGATACCTCATATGTTATCCTCTTTCTTTTCCAATATATTACGTTTTCTAATACATCAAATGACATTTTCTTGATTAGACGCACAATCTTTACTTCTGTATCTATCTCCATTTGAATTTGCATGTCTACAGCAATTAAGTTTTCATTTTCATAGGCAATTGAACAGACATTATGTTGTTGATTTGATCAATTAAGCCTTTTCGGCTTCCAAATGTCTACAGATAAAACCGCCATCTCATTATAAATATGATATACTCTGTACATATGTTATGCATTCTCATGTTATGTATTATTTTTTTCACTTTATGAAACATGGTTCGAATTGATATCATGGTGAAAAAAGTATTTGTGCGTCTGCCTTACGACTTCAAAATGGTATTTCTCATTTATTTTTTCTTTTAATTCGATGAATAGAAGTGTTTGGCCTATAGTCTCAATTCGTTTCACTTTGTGTTCACAATGTAAATTCGGTATAGGTATGGATGACGAAAAAAAAAAACATACACTAACTCAGCTTTTCTTAATTGTTACAAATGAAAAGCAACACCCTGCACAATGTTAGCAACTACATAGTGTGCCAAAATATTATCTTTGTATCATGTTCTTAATATTGTAATGACATATCAGATAGGAAAAGAAACTGGGCATATTGCCAAATTGGACTTCATGTATTATATGTGTATCACAATGCAATATTTACATATATATAATTTAACAAAGATAAGTGAATTCAGATGTCGTTTTTTGCATCGATATTGAAAAAACAATAATTCAACGTCCATGTCATAAATATTAAGGCAGACAACCCAGGTTGCGGCGAAAAACTACCTAGTATGAACTTTCTATTTTACGAATATTATCATTTTAGGAATCAATGCTCCCCTAAAAATACTACAGTATGGATAACAATAAGCAAATAAATACATAAATCAGTTTTGTTTTTATTTCTTCAATACAAGGAAACAAAATGAGCAGATAACTAAATCCTAGTTTTTAACGGTAATGGTATTTTTTAAACTTATTGAAAGCATGTAGTTAACAATTTATCAAACAAAATTAAATTAATAAAACGTAGTATATTTGTTTCATTAAATGCAAAATTAAGATTGTGTTCACAAATAAGGAGTGCGCTCTTTTTCCGAGGAGGTTGCAATAAAAGGAAGTTGTGTAGGACGGAATATTGCGCCAGTTAAAAAAACAAGTTGTTTAAAACCAAGAAGACATGATATTTACCTTTAAAACTCGGACACTGAACCGTATTTCAAGATTTTACAACATATCGAAGAATGGTAAACTTAAAAGGTTTCCTTTAAACAGACCGAATATCCCCATATTACTAATGGCTTTCCCTTATGTATCTTCATTACAGCTTACTAAGTGCATATTACGTCTCTTAGATGTCAACTTTCATTTTAGAAGAAGATGCTGGTTGTTTTACAATAATGAGCTTAAGACAGTCTCCGTATATATTTCCTGTAAGCGTTTCCCATTTAAAGTAATTGAATTCTTGTTGTAATTTTATTACTTTGCGCTAGTTATTACGTATATGCTTACATTTCAATCTCAAGAGCGTTTTCAGATGTTGGTAAAATGAATAAACCGTTAGCATAGCTCTTACTGGCTGGAAGGTAAAGATCAATCGTAAAAGATTAAACTGCGTTGAATCGGGTTGCAAAAGGTTGTCGAGTATTTTTGGGTTTATCATGGTAATTGCCTTTGAAGATGAGTCACGAGTCGCAAATTATCCGTTGACCACGAACAAAAGCACTAGAACTTCTCTACAGTCCGGAGTTAACGGTGTGTCATTAATAGTTTTCAACTGTTTAATCTTTTCGTTGTCTTTCCCGATCGGAAAGGTATATGCACATTTTTAAAAGAGTCATGCGGATACTGTCGACTATGTGCCCACAATTTTCCGCGTTGTCCAAAGATGGCTGTTCCTTTCAGTCAGAGGTGTTCTTAAGATCAAAACTGGTTACCTTCGTTTAAAACCTAATGTTTTATAAACCTGTTGTGGAACCTCAGCATATATTTATATAGTTTTTATTAATTATATATTTATTTTCAATTAAATCGGTTTTGAAAAATTAAGCACACGCATGCGTCTTAACCATATCTTAAAGATGCACTCATACTCCCGAATAAGATTTACCACAATAAAACTATTGTTTTAATATTCCAAATAGGATTGATATATGTCGAAAACAATTGTTCTTATGAAGGATACCGAGATTAATTTGAAATTAATGTGCATACTACACGGTATTTCTACCTAATGGGACTATAGTAGATCACAGTAAATTTTTTAGCATTCACCAATCATTTAATATTTTTGCGTTTTCTGTTATTAAATACAGGGTTCAATCCTTGTTATCAGTAATAGTTTGTCCATGAATGCATTATTTAGTAAGTAGTTAAAGGTTTATCAGTCAAAATTTATGTTTGTTATACATGTGTATGTATTGATTTTGAATAAGAGTGTCACAGCATTTCACTTCACTTCCCTCCCGTCTGTTATTTTCATTTTCAAGGTTCTAAAAACAAATTTCACTTCATTAAGTTTCATTCGTTTTTTTTGTTTTTGTTTTTGTATCAATTTGGCAACGATGGTACATGGATGATAAAAAATCAAACATTTAGAATTTTGTTTAATTTTGTATCCTCTGTTTTTGTATATTTCGCATTAAGTACGATTATGTTGTATGGTAGAACAAAACAACATAATCGTACTTATTTCTTCGAACGCCCTATATCGTATCAGCATATAGTTTGTTTGTTTGAAGCGCATGCAAGCGAAACTTAGTTTAAACCAGAAAGCAGAAGCTTTTAAATTTATTTTGGTAATAAATGTATACATTTAACCAAATAGTTCATCATACATGTATATATTGAATCGTTACAATTGTTGGTTATTATATTTAAAAAGCGCCTCCCTGATGACCTGTATCGCGCAATCGGAACCTTTCGGCCATTTTCCTTCGAAAGTTTGACATAATTATTTACATTTAACTACGCTGCTTGTAGATCGCATATAATTTCAATTGAGCAATTAAGTCTAAGGAACTTTTGTCTGGGGAGTATTACTGATATGAATAGTTACACGTTAGAACACTACAATTAAATAATATTATTAATACTTACTTTACGAACTACTTTTACTTATGCACCAGCATATATCCGAGACTCATCTAGCCGGGGAAGGACTAGGTGTTCCGATTGGGAATTGGCTACGAGTTTTTAACAACGATGCGAAAGTCAAGAGGGAATATCGTTTAATTCTGAAGTTGTGACATAAGCCGGGTTATCTTTATTGGTTGAATTTTAAAACAACACCATTACGGTCAATAGAAAAAACAATGCATTCACTTTCAAACATTAAAATATTCCTTAACTATCAATTGACAATTATAACTATTACTTTCAATTGACAAATATTACAACTAGTGTCAATGCTCAATATAACCATTAAAGTCCACTGAACATATTCGTTCAATTGACAGTCCCTAACGAAGAAAGACCGCCGAGTTATTACCTTGGTTTACTTCCTAATGATCTCTTCACAATTAATATAAAAGGGATTTGCAAATTATGTAATCATTATTGGTATCTCAAAGGCATTAAATCATTTTTATGTTATCGATTTATTTGCTTGCTGTAGTTTGTACAGCATATCTTCATATCTTTTCCGCCCCATTCGTGTTGAGAACATTTTAATATCCCTCACTTTATTCTTGTTATCGCATTTGCAAGTTTTCATCATGGGCAATAAGGTATTTTCGTCGAACGTAGACGCTTTAGTCTACATTTTACAGTAATTATCCCAAACCATTGAATTACTTACAACAATAGTTATTTTACAAGGCAATATCAACTAAAAAAGTTTTGATCAGGTCTGAGGTTGCGTAGACAAGGTGCATGTGTGCAAAAAGGAATTCCTCCGAGTTCTGATAACTGTGGAAAAATAGTAGCTCAGTGAAAAGTGTCATACAGACCCATGATATTTAAAATGTCAACTGTGATTGCAAATATTATACTAAAAGTTTGATTGATAATTATATTCAGGCAATATCCATTAAAAACGCTTTAACCGCTTTGGTGAAGACCTGTTTTAAAGCACATTGTTATCTGTTTCTAAGTAGCTCTTATTGGGATAGATAAAATGTCTTGAATATTAACAGCTACGTGCACAATATACGAGATAACGGTTATCAGAACTAAATTTTTAATGTTAAGCATATTTTGATATTACACTTCACAACTACTGTCTAGGACACTGCTGGGATTGTATTATTTTTCTGAAACGTTAATATATCTTGTAATATATACTCGTTATCGAATTCCAATATTGAGGTAATACAAGTCACAGTCGGCTTTTATTAGACATTTTGGCACTACTTCTCAATTGCAAATCTTGATACGAGTTCTGTACCTTAAATTTGAAATAAATTTTGCAACATAGATCAGCCAGCCCGTGGGATGCATTGATAAAAGCGTGCAAAGAAACTAAGTTTATTGTCAAGAGCGATATCACCTCATAGCATCACAGTAGACAATAACTTTTGCATCTTGATTAAAACACTCAATTTGAAACACTAATATATAGGTATTCGCACAAGCAAGGCTAGTTAGCTATAATGAAGCATGTGTGTGTTGCACTGTGAAATTGTTTGAATATAAGCCTTGTAGTTCCCATTGTAAATTTAAAGAGTTAAAGATACGATAAAATAAAATTGGGGACAGGCCCACTCTAACCTATAAATTGATTTATTGTTGAAGACCAAGCCAAAACACAAACAAGAAACATAACGTTATAAGACAACAAATATTAATCTTCTGTCGACATATCGTCATTATAAGTCTTGGCGTAACCGCATTTTCACGATAAGGGAAAACTAAGTAAACAACATTCATTGAATATCGAGTATTTTAATTAAAAACATATGCACAATGAACAATCAATAAATTGTGGTTTAGGAACCGTAAATAGTAACGTAGTTTAATTTAAATAACTTTGTTTTAAATACTGTCAGGGTCAAACGCGGTAGCCGGCGAAATCTACGATTAAGGGATATGAAAAAACTTCGATTTTCCTTTCAAAAAATATATCAGCTGAATTAACAATTTTACAAAAATGTCATGATATACGCAGCTGCTAAAACACCTCATCAAATCGTTTTTATCATTCTAAACTTCTTATTTGAAAATCCTTATTAAATGCATGGCAATAAGGACTGTGAAAGGAATACAAATATTTGTTTTGACAAATCAACATTTTGTATCTCAAAGAAAATGTACAAAAATATATTACCATCAAATGACAACTGTTATTAAAATCACAAATTAAAAGTTATATGACAAACTTATTTATTTTAAAATTTATGTGAATGTTTGGGTGAAATGTTAACAGAAATTCAATTCATTTTGTGTTACTGTTACTACTGCTAGTTTGTATGAGAGGTCGTTCGATGCAAACAATGTAAGGTATATAATTTGTAAAAAAACAAACAATTTGGTTGTCATTACATTTCAGTTGATATAGATCACCTGGTATGCTTACTAGTTTTCTTTGCCTGTTGTAGTTATAAAATTTATAAACTATCGACTTTAAATCTCGAAGGTGGCATGAATTGTATTTTTGTTTCATTGAAAAGTTATTCTGTCAAACAATCTGCACTTTATTTCGTTCTGTCATACAAAGATGGATCACAATTACAGAAGTTAAGATTAACTGAAGCAGCAGAACAATTATGCATTCTTAAATTAATAAAATGAACTTTAATGATTTAAATGTTTTTCAGTTATGCTTTCTGGTTGAAAATGATATTACTTTCACCGACTGGGTTAGGTGTTATACCCAAAGTCCTTTTCAGGGGTTGTTCAACAGCTAGAGTGAAACAGGGTATGCTATTTTGGGTCGTCCCCTAAAAACAAAAATACGTGTTTAAGTGTATATTTTAGTGTAATCCATATGTATAAGGTCTACGATATTATCAAAAGAAGTTCACAAAGATAAGGGAGGGGACGCCACTTGTACATTTGCTGGGTCATCTTTTTATGCATATAACACCAATAAGACACTAGTATTACATTGTTGAGTACAGAATACTTCAATTATCTTAAACATAAGTAATTAAAAATTATTTAACTGAAAGTCGTCTTGGGGAAGATTTTTTCGACTCAAATTCCGTATGTATATCTTAAGCGTAACATGTTAAATTCTATCTTATACCTTTAGCCAAAATAACTTTCTCAAGCAATAATTAACAAGATAAAAAGAAGCTCATCACCTTCACAGCAGTGTCTTGAAAAAACGCTGTACTCTTTCATATAAAAACATAACTAATAACACTAAATTTGTATGTTTACCTTTATCTTGTTATAACTTACTTAAGATCGGGCCAGGTCTTGACTATGTATGTTCTCGGAGTATACAATTTGGTATTAAATACATTTCGTCGGTCTACGAATTATCAGGGAGAGGGAGAGAAGAGTGTTAAACATTTAATGTGTGTTCTTAGTTGTATTATAAATGAATTGGTATTGATTCAAATATCTACCTCCTATTAATTCTGGTCGGGGTTATCATTTATAGAAGCATAAGGCGATGGGCTGAAAATAATTCAATGCTCTTAGTTATCTGTTAAATGGTTGTACATAATGGGCTTGCTAATACATCGTGAATACTGGCGGTAATGGGCATATTATTTCAAAACTCTAAAAGATAAGATTTATTGGGACAAAACTGTTATATCAGGCAATTTATCACATTTAACTCACTTTCGTCGAGTGGTATTGTCTTCGAAACAAATTAGTTGGTCTGGTTAGGATGCTCGTAAAAAATAATCACGTATTCGATATATCGGTTGAAAGCAGTAGGTGGTGATTTACTGTGAATGGGGTTTGTTTCAGAACATTTTATCACACTGGTTGAAATATGTAACATTATCATTATGTGTGCCAAGAGATGACAGTCACGGAGGATTAACTGCAGGAATCCTAAGGCCATACCATAATAAAACAAGTGAATACACAAGAGCTCGCTCAATGGGATATGCCTTTATTGGTTTATGTTTGAAAAGCCGATGTTAATTTTAAATTTGTAAGTCCTTTGTCATTTTTTGAAACTATTTTGTTTATTCTTGAAACGTATTAAAAAAGAAATATCGAAACAATATAGTTTTGATACGCAAAATCTACCGCCTTTGTAAGGTATATTTACCATCGGGTCGTCGAAAGTGATGTTCTGATATGTAACAATGCTGTCAGTGAACAGTTAAAGATGCACTCTTACTCCCAAATAAGATTTACCACAATGAATACAATTGTTTAAATATACCAAAAAATATAAATAAATGTCAATAACAATGGTTCTTATTAAGGATACCGAGTTTAATTTGAAAAAAAGGTGCAGAAGAACAACGTATTTCTACCCTATGCGCCGAAAATAAATCACTGTAAATCTTTAAGCATTCACTAATCATTTAATATTTAATATTTTTGCGTTTTCAGCTATGAAATACACGGTTACATTATTGTCATCAGAAATCAATACTTTCCATAAAAGCATTATTTAGTAAGTAGTCAAAGGTTTATCACTCAATCTATGTTTATTATATATGTGTATGTTCAAAATTTTGAATAAGAGTGTCACTTTAAATCCAAACCGATATTAATATATTCATACTTATTATATACGTGTGAAATACAATTGAAATCAGATCAGTTTGGGTCATGATTTTCATTACATATGTGCAAATGGTTTATTATATTATATTATTATCGAAGGCAACATAAGATATTATTACGTATTGGCGATATTCCGTTCTTGGGTTTCAAAGCTCAAATTTAAGAAACTTGCAACACGTAGGGTTACAGCAATCAGGGTAACACTCTCGGGGCACACGAACACTTCCTATGAAACAACAGGACATGATTAGGACATATTTCGGTTGAAACATTGGCATACCTTTACGCCGGTCAGACATCAGAATAGTTTTAGTTACTTAGACTCGTCATTAATATGACAATATATAATTGTTTATGCAAAGTACGTTTTCCTGTATTTTAGACTAATAAATATGTCCATATAATATTTTAAACAGACGAAAAGTGGTTGATATTATCTATTATTAATAAGTAGTATTAACCTTATACTATCAAGGTTATTCCAACATCAGTATAAGTATAATTTGATTTGACTTGATGCGTTTTCCTGTTTGCAGTATTATTTATAATGTATTAATTCGTCCTTTTCGTTTATCAGATTTGTAGATAAAACTATGCAACTGAAGTGATGCTTTAATTTAGCTGTTTTTAGATTTGGGAACAAAACAATATTTTCCTAAAATTATAACGTCTGCTGAGGCAAACAATAAACATAAAACAAACCAAACTTACAAATTAGAATCAGCCAAAAAACTTCTTCATAGCTTATGCTTAAAAAAGATGAATACTTCTGTCACATTTAAACATGAATATTTCGCTAAATAGTCCATTATAAAATTATGTTTACTATTCCTACCCTTATACCGAAACTATCATACTCTTCACATTATTTATACATATATTTTAAAGGTTTTTATAATTCGATGTTAAAATATATGTTATGGTCATGGTCAAGTGTGAGTTTTCCGTTAGGAATTAATATGTTTTATTATTTTTTCGTCAATGACTTAATTTTAAAAAAAACAAAAACAAAAAAACAACAACTTTATAACAGAATATTGAATATTTCGTATTTTCCCTTTCTTCCTTTTATGAAATAGCTTACGTGCAGAGTATTTCAAGTTGTTTGTGATTCAAATAATATAGCAATACATAACACATGATGTCCAATAGGATGGTAAAATGTTTTGTTTTTTAGAATTTTTGGCCTTATAGTTTCTTTGATATCCAATTAATAACCCGTTATTAGATTGTAATATTTGGCCATTTCGTCCTCATTATTTGGCGTTTGATCGTTATTGCACTTTTAGGAAGATATACAATACGCTTAGGATCAAGCGGAATTATATAATGTCGAAAAAAATAAATTCCAATTGATCATCGTTATCATTTAACTTAAAAATCACATCTGTGTCCGTGTTTAACCAACAAAAACATGCATGCACTTTTGTCTATTACCGAATACGGGTTATCAGCATCAATATTCATTGGCACCGGCTATGATATTTTTAGCATCGCAATTTCAGCATGTTTGTTCTATTGATAAATGTTTCCGGGAGGGTATTCTCATGACCTTGCGAAGTAAAAGTAATATACAACTTAATTAATTGTCAGTACCGAACACTTTCAGCAAACATAATCGACCCTGGAACTCTTTTTTAGACTACGCTGGAAATACTCCCAGATATGAAAACCTTACATTTTGGTATTTAATCGATCAAGAATGAATATCAAGTCAAATTCGATTCAAACAATAACTATAGAAAACATTACATGTTACATATGCAGTTTGAGTTCACGCTTCCTCGACACGTATTTAGGATATCGAATATGTGTAAACGACGGATTCGAACTTTTCTCCATGCCTCAACCTTTAGACGATTCCCAGCAGTCGCCACAAACAATTACATTTCCAGTAAGTTTATGAACATAATGTTATATCCAAAGTTATGCGAAAAGCTACAGAGACAAGCTCAGTAGCAAATAATTTAAACATAAACCCAGTTTAATGGCACCAAGTCGACAAAAGCTTTCAATCTTTAACTCTCTGTCAGTTTTCGTTTTACCTTACTAACATTTTTCGAAATGCTAGGCGTGTTTTGTTTTTAAAGAAGCATCTATTTTCAACAGATAATGTACCAAGCAAATAGATGGAACAAGCAGATAAACTGTACTGTATAGTTGGTTAAGCGTGAAATTTGGACAATCATGTACACGACTAAATTTTTACAGCCGATTTTTTTGTAAAACAATTCCCTGATTGGCTATTAGAAATCAAAACTATCAACGTTTCCGATTTTATGACATCAAAACCACGTGGTATGGACGTGTAATGAGATAAATCACATTCCTAATAATTCAATACCATTTCTGTATTATAATTTCATTGATCATACTGATATTTGCCTCATATATTTGAGTTTAATTACAACATATTTATATTCACATATTTAAATAATAGGAAGCACATTTCTACACGGCGGGAAACGCACGGGATAACAATACAAAGAGTCTTACATAGTCATTTACTTCTCGGTATTTGGCGTTTGACCAAAAGTGCACTACATGAAATTAAATGCTTTATTTAAGATCTAGCAGATTATGATCAACTGCAGAACAATATGTTCAACTAGATTATCTTAACACATGTTTTGTTGTTAAGTTACTATCATAAAATGCATGTTCTTGCAAGTAATTATTTTGAAAATGCGTTGCATTCCCTTGTGTACGAGGTAATAGACTAACTTGAAGTTATTAACATTATAATGCCATTGTTTCTGCCAGTATGAAGCACACAGATCATTTCGACATCACTGGAATGTTAATGCAACTATTTTTGAATTCAAAATATTTTTGAAATACGCAATACATATCAAGCATGAAATAGGTGTTATCGCAGCGTTCGGTTGAGCAAATCATCATTTAATATGCCACGTTGTGTTTGTCCTTGGATTTCACAAACACATTTTTTATTGTTTATTTCAAATGATGAACGTAGAATCATTTCTTGCTACAGAAACCTTGATGTCCAATTATAATTTAACTATCCCGCATATCACTACTGAATATTAACGCGCTATAACTCGTTACCATAAGTGAATAACATTTTTTTTATTTGTGTTTCACAATTTATTTTGCTAGTGCCATTATGTCATTATGACATATTTAGAAAGAAGAGCAACCGCATACTTTCATATCACCCGCCAATTAAACACAATATCAACTTCTCCTTGCTGCAATTTACTTCAATGAATCAATTGACATTTAAACTCAAACAAACGGCACCCAGAGTTATATCTGTATATGAAGTTTGATGTAATTATCTCAAAGACCTTTCAAGTAATGCTATTGACAAAGACAAAGTACGGAGGATAAAAATAACATTGTTCGAATAATGTGAAACCAGAACACTGAACTAGCGCGAAAACCAGGCCGATATTTTGTTCACATTTTGTTGTTTTATTTCTGAAATGCTAAATCAACCACAAAACATTGGTTGGGCGCTTTACAAAGCATGCAGCAAACCCATTTGTCAAATGGAATTAAATTAAGAAACCGTCAGATTGTTTCATTTAATTCAAAAGAGAAGCTTTCAATAACCTTGAAAGAAAATTAATGGCAGACAAACACTTAACGAGTGCTCTTTTTGCATCGAGAAAATGTGAAGCTTTTAAAATGAACAGAAAACCTTTAACGTACAATGCCCCAACCTTCATTTGACGAATGATTACCAAATGCCATTTACTAATAAATGCACTTTCTATTACATTAATCCGTGCTATCAAATTTAATTTAAGGGATATGTGAGAAAACTCAAAGGTTTTAACTTTCAACCGAGTGAAGACCGCTTCTATTCATCCCATATAAATAGTCCAGTCTTTCTTTATCATTTAACGAGTCATGAATCTTCATTACAGCTAATCCGTGTATAATACATCTCTGAATGTCAAGCAAATGATGAACAACTGTTTTAATACATAATGCACGTTGTCAATTGCAAAGGATTTTAATTAAGATCTAGGTTTTATATTTCATGCATTGTTGTAAGTTGATAAAATAGTTAGCCTAGCTCTCACTAGCACGACATTGTCCCTGATTGTTCAAAGTATACTTCTAAGTCAATTTGGTGGTCCTGAACCTGAATCAGATTATTATACGACCAGAGTAGGTATGTCAACAAAGATTTTCGATCATTGTGAAGCGAAGTCAACACAAATGCATCATTAACGTTTAGATCTATTTCGGTCTTGCACGTAATGTAGCTACGGTAGCGTTACTAGTGGAAATGGTCAACGGTACCAAACGACAAAAGAGTGCTTTTAAGGTCTTCTATGTGTTTCATTAACATTACATAAAGCAAATATTGTTCATAATTCACTACACTTTCAAAAGCATTTTACATTGTAAAATTGCGAACATCACCGTTCCAATCGATTCACATTTATGATTGCACTAGCACATCTCAACTCTTTGGAGTAAACAGGGTTGAACAGTTAAAGACATGTTGGGGTCCTTCTTTATATACAACGTAATTGATGGTGGCTAAATTCGTGAAGTCAGTCAGAGGCAACTTTTAATCGGAAAGTTAAAAGCTGGCAACCTGTCGTTGTCTTCTAACAAACTAGTAGAAACTGGTTGATTTATTAAGATACCGTTTATTAATTCTGTATTTATTGTGAAATAACTTTTTTCTGATATTATTGCTATTTTTTCAATTGAATCCAATGTTTCTTAACGAAATGCAGAAAACGACACTCAAAGTGACTTATTTTAGATATTAATAACGGTTTAAATAAAACATTTAACACTGGCACCGTATCGTAGGGAATGTAATCATACAAAATTCCGAGTTATCAACAATATTTCGTCGCTCTTAAACACATAATTGTTGGAGTGCTTTTTCTGAATTGACATTCAGAAATAATGTATGAATTAAAAAAAATATGCGGATATATTATTTACTCCTTTTTTAATTAACCGATAAAAGACATAAGTACAAAACTTTGCACAACAAGTCAATTTCCTGAATATAAGATCCAGTGGATAATAATTGTCAAGCAGGCTTTTCCAGCCTCGTTGCAAAACAGATATATACGCCGTTACAACTCCGAGTTGATTAAACACCGGATTTTGTTCCACCAACGTCTGTTTGTGTTTCTGGTTAAAGCTTCTATTGAACAATTATCCAGGCTGTTATAAAATAAAGTGGAATAAAAAGAGAAAACACATGCATTGTGAGTATATTCATTCATAATATATACTTTGAGTGTTAATATTAGAATACATATTTATAAACGAAACATCACTGGAAATGTTTCGATATATATCATGCTGTGTAACAATAGTTATCGTGCCGGCTTGAAACTACAAAACTTCCAAATACATAAAAGAGTATTCATATTTTGCGATTCGTTTTGAATTATATTTATTTTTCTATGGTCAATTTTATACATTTCAGCTAGATCACTTTTAATTATAAATTTACTAACATTAATCACGCAACGAAACATAATGTTTTGGTTTAACCAGTAATTATTGCAGAAAATATTGAACAAAGTAAATAAGCATTAGAACAACAGAAATGCATAATATACATATAAAACAAGGAGTGATGAAACGCATAAACAGTGAGTAAATCACAGACAATAATTGGTTTTACTTAGTCTCTCTTCATTTTCATTGTTAGAGATATGGTGAGTACAAATAAATAAAAAAATAATTCAGGAATTGTTTAATACACTACTGCTTGTACGAAGTGATATAAATATATTCAAAAATATGTGGTACAATATGAGTTTTACGCCATGTTATGGTAGGATGATATATTTATAGAAATATAATTTCTTACAAAAGTGGGTTGAGAAATACACGGTGGTTGGGGGGAGCTGGGGATGATAGTAATGACAGAAAAAGGAAAGGAGGGAGAGGAGAAAAAAGGGGGGTGTGTAGTCACTCACAGTACTCAAAGATTGTGGGAATTTGTTTTTGTACAACATATTCTTCCTCATTATTTAAAAAATAAGAACAAAATGTTTTAATTCTCATATCATTTTCAAACAGTGTGGTTGTTTTTGTTTGACAAACGTATTTACCAATATAACATAACTTTGATTGTAGCATTTTACATGTTTAAAACAAATGTCTCAATAGATTTGTTCACGCCGATAAAGGTTACGTGTTGAGGTATGCTTTACCAAGGTATTATTACACATTTATATTTCGAATGAAAAAAATGATATGAATAAATAATTTTCTCCATAATTCATTATCAAACCATTCCGTTTAAAATATTTATTTTTCATTCGGGTATTATTAAAAATAAATTGCAACATCTACCTTACACTTGTTTGTTAAAAAAACCGTAAGGCATTAGCTTATTTTAATATTTCCATAATATCTGATATTTTAGATGAACATTTGCTTATCAATCGACAATATTATAGAATTTGTATATATATATATATATATATATATATATATATATATATATATATATATATATATATATATATATATATATATATATATATATATATATATATATATATTGTTCATGTTTTTATTAGTTTGGGCAAAGTTTAGCATTGTTAACTTTTTTAATTTTAGCAAGTTAAATCAATTTATTAATAAATACGTGTACACAATATCTACTTAGGAAAACAACAGGGGGAAAACAAAAGTGCAATGTTACATCGTAAAAAAATAATATTAAAAAGGGATTTGGCCACGAGTTTTTCCAAACTTAAGTTACGGGCTACGAGATACGCGATGTACACCCAAACTTGTCACAGCAACTTAATTTACGTTCGATATGCATAAATCGCTTAACATAATACTTCCAACATATGAACATGTCTTGTCCACATTAAACGCCATACGGTATAATGGCATAAACAAGAAGACAAAAAAACATGCATTCGCCGTTAACATGCTGAGATGTTTGGTGTCTCTGTCTCCTGTGAGTGATATTGTCACACACTGATATACCGTTTATTACCTTGTGAAACGAGCACTCTTTGTAGTAATCTGCGATAGTACTTTAATATTAACTCTTCTAAAAGAGAGCTAGGATGAAATGCATTGAAGCTAATATAACTTGGCCGTAAACATAATGGAAACTTAAATACAAATTTAAAATCCGTCCCGGGGACGGCGTTAATTGATTTGATGCAAATTATAAGTGAGTAAAATGTCCGAATGTAAACGAAATGGCGGATTTATAAGAAAAGTACTGATTCTGTTACAAACGTCTGCCTAAGTGGACATTTTGTATGCATCCACTTTATCCACTATATGGCTGAAATCATAGTCTTTTAAAGCCATTTTAATTAAGTATAATAATTTTAAAGATGAACAAGTGATTGAACAGTTTTTGGATTACGGTGAAATGTTTACAAATGAACTTGTTGATTTTATCCACAAATTTCCTTAACAATTATGTCATTCCTGAGCGTGTTGTAGCCTTGCTTGATCATAAATTTGATTTCATCGCTCGACTGTACACGTTTCCCGATCAATTTCCTTTTCCGCGTAACATGTGCATTATAAGATCGATTTACTTGGCGTTTCAAAACAGCACGAAGTCCATCCGACAAAATCAGTGTATTATTATTCGGTTAGAGACGTATCATTGTAAAGACCCAAAGTTGTAATGAAAGCATGTTCACGTTTAACCACAGACGATATCATAACATATAACAGGCTTTTTTGAGCTGCTATATCTCTACGTCGCCCCGGGTTACATAATTTAACACTTATAAACAATCAGATAATGCAATAGGCTGTGACAAGTTGAATCTCAGTATGTTTTAACAGTTCTTCTTCGGGCAGGGAACAACGTCTTATCTTGACGTTTTCAATGTCATAATTTAAAATGGGGTATTGTTGCACGTCATTGTACATAAGCTACTTTCGGATATATATAGGTATATGGTATGACCGTCAATGATATAAATTTGTGTCCATTTTTGCGATTAGGGACAAAACTGAAAAATTTAAATTTGTTAAGGCTATCAAATCCTACCGTAGTAAATAGTTGAAATTACATTTCGTCGCAATCAGTTCTAAATAGTTGGCATTACAGTAAGCGTTTTACTTTGTTTTATACTTAACCCATTGAATATAAGGTAACCCTTAAGCTGATAGTCATTTAATTATTAGAAAAATAAATACTTTTCATATATTATTGTTAAAATAGGAGTTTCATAACATAAACTCGTATTTATCCTGTTTTTTGCAATTTGCACAGCTGAAATGTTATGTTTATTGAAATCATACACGTTTACTTTAGAAGTTGAAGTCATGTTCAGCTCAAGCTTTTACATATACAAATTTATACAGAAACAGTTACATGACTATGCAATAACAAAGTAAAAAAATATTAGGAAACTTTTACTTGGAACACACTTATTTTACTGTATTTAGGGAGTCTTAAATATGTAAGAAGCGTTATCTAGAATACATGTTGTTTTTGCTTTTGGTTATAAGTAACAATGTTCATATAATCAGCAGCAGACAAAAACTGTTCAAACGAAACTACAATAAGATAACCAGCCCTTCATTCAGTTCAGTCATACAGCCGCTCATGCTATGTAAAATGTTCTAATTTGTTCCCCGCTTGCATTGTTTGATCAAATATGATGATACAAAAGAAAACAGTTTGCTGATGTGAGCAAATATAAGACTTAACTAAAACACTTGCTGTAAAAATAGTTCAAATAACGAGCATGACTTTCTCAGAGATAATCCGATAATAAAGCAATTTAAATCAGCTGAATTATCTAATTTAGGATTTATTTAACCGAAATCAATGCCGAATAATTTGCATTAAGATAAATTGCACGGCTTATTCGGGATGAATATTACCACACACAACAGTAGTGTCTAGACTGTCTTGAAATTCTGTGATAATTTCCGTCTTTCTTGTTTCTAAAGGGTGTTACACTGACAATATATATATATATATATACCGTTACTCAAAGCCTCCGCATGCATGACCTTTTGGAAAGCCGAGTCGATTCGGAAGCGGAAGGTCACGGTTATACGGCGCAGTCAAACCATTATGCAGCAAATCGACGTAGACAAACATTAATAGATTTCAACAAAGTTTCAAGCAAACGACATATATAACCTGGATGGTATTATCAGCTAGTATTTAAAAATGAAGACGCAGTAACATATAACGAACTTACATTTATGTAATATGTAAAGAGATAATTAACAAAAAATCTTATTTTTAGGAATTAAAAACGTTTTCATTACAAACATTTCTTTAGTTACATAAAATGATTTCTATTTTATTTTTTTAAGACGGCGTTTTGTCTGAAAATAGAATGGTGTCAATTGCCGAATTAGACTATGAAATTGATAAATGTTACCGTTCTTTTCTATGACAAGTATTACTATTACTTTTAATTAATACAGCGTACCATTCTGGTACCACTAAAGTCAATTGACAAATATAAAAATGCGTTAAAACAGCCGTCTCTTAAGAAAACAGACCGCCGTTGTATTATCTCGGGCAATTAAGGATCTCTTAACTATGAATATGAATAAGTTTCGCAAGAAAATAATGTAATATTTATTTGTTTCTCAATGGCAATAAATCAATTTTATTTTATGTTCATGCTGTAGTTTTCACAGCCCATTTTCATACCGATTTTGCTCCTGTCCTGCTGTTAAAGCTTTATTTTTATTGAAGAGTTTACCTTCCTACACTATGTTTCTCTTATCGCATTTCCAGGTGTTGATCGTACGCTTTGAGATATTTTTGTCGACCAGATTATATCATATTTATTTCCAACATACCTATCGTTTTGATTTAATTTGACTCTTTCCGTTTTCCTTTTTGCAAAATTGACAATTTTAATTGCCACCACTTATCATCAATCATTATGCATCTTTTCGTTTTTATAGCAATGGAAGAACATACTACTAATTTTCGAAGATAATTAATAATGTTATTTTTGTCTTATGAATTCCTCGAATACTTAAAGAATACATCGTGCAATTAGCTTTGAAGTACTTTTTGTTCATTAAACGCCAATATTGTTAATATCTCCCGAGAGATGATTAAATAAAACGTGCTTAGATATTGAAATGAAAATATTTTTTTCATGGCAACTTTTCCCCAAATAAATCCTAATGCCGAGTCGAAATATGTTCATTTCGTAAAGCGGCTTTGCAGATTATAGCCAGAAAAACTAAGCAGTTAAATTGATACATGGAATCAGCAGTTTTTAGATTGGAGATTTATTATAATAACACATAAGTTATAATTTATGTTTTATATTTTTTAACGTTTCGTGATGCTAAAAACAAATACAATCACAAGAATAATTCATAAAATGTGTCCTAAGCTTATGCTTAAATGAGGATAACTGCTTAATGTTCTAATTTATTGTTTTGTCTATTATTATCGGAACAATGTTAATTTTATCCCTTCAAATATAAATCAATGTTAAAACATAATATATTGTCATGTTGAATTTAATGTTTGTGCGACTGTCGTTAGGCGTCAAAATGTCGTTTCTTTTTCTTCATAACTAAATGTTAAGTAGCGACAATTCTCAATTAGAAAAATTGATATTCCGTCTTTTAAACACTTTATTTCTTTATAATTATAGCTTCAATGGGAACATATTTGTTATTTACGTGAATCAAACAAGAAATCGATTGTCCAAAAGATTAAAAGAATTGAATGTTTAAAGTTTTAAATGATTGGGCTTCATATTTTCAACTGGTTTCTCTGATATCCAGTTAATAGTTCATTATTAGATTGTTAAATGGCCATTTATAACTCGGAGTTGGTCGTTTGATCATAATTGCACTAGTGGGAAGATTGTAGATTTTGATCATTTAGAGAACAATATGTTCCAATCTATAATCTTAGAATATTGTGTATAGTATAGTATAATCATATCAGATCTGTTTCTGTCCCATGACCTAATATGAACACTGTATCTATAACAGAGTGCATATAACCAACACCCACGTCCACTAGCACTGTCTATAGCGGTATTCAATACCAGACAACACAATTTCAATATGAGTGTTCTACTTACAGATATCTTGGTAGGGTTTTCTAATGCTCAGGGGAAGTTATGGTTATTATCAGCTAAGCTAGTGTTCAGTATCGGACAAAAGAACACCATAATACATTCATATATTCGGACTTAAACTGGACTGCTGACAATTATTCACTGAATTCATAATTAGAGGAAGTCATAGTTATAAACAATAAACAACAAAGCTAGTGTTCAGTACCTAACCAGAAAATCAAAACACAATCAAACATTCGAACTCAAACTGGACTTAGCTGACAATTATTCAATTTATACTTAATAATTTATAAAATCATATGACTCATGATTATTTTCTACTTTTCAGGAAAATGAACAGAAACATTTCATGAGCAATTGTTGCATTTGCGTGTATATGTTGCATAACCAAAATAATGTTGCTATCTTTGATTTTCGTATTGAAACTCTAGAAAGTTATCAAGCTTTCTACCTCTTAATTTAAAGGCTAAAGGGACTGGTTAGAATGATATTTGCTTATGCACCAGTTAGTTAAACTAAATCATAAAAAAAACACTGATCTAGTATCAAATTTAATATAATTTGGTTTGCAATTTGTTGTGAAAATGTTCAGATATTAATGTTTTCCGAATATTGACTGCTGGACAATCGTCTTACAATAATTCATTGCATTGCACCATTTGAATTAAGTAGTTTGAATTGATTTGTGTAAAAACTCAGGCTCGTAAGGCATTTTTATCGCGTAGAAGGTGAGGTTGCGTGCGCCCCGAGTGAAATTGTTTATAATTTTATAAGTGAAATCGGGTTTTACTGACCGTTTCAAGTTGGTTACTCTACCGTTTATTGATAAATCTATGTAGACGCATGTGCGTTCTGCTTGCTGTGTTTGTACTTTTTGTGTCTTATTGTCCCTTGCCTTATTAAACTTCTCGGCATGTCCATGAAGTTTTCATATGGTTTTGAAGATAGTAAATCAAGGTTGTATATGTTTTGTCTAGACAAATGCGCGTTCCCATTTGTTTCTTTCAGATGATTTGTACTTAAGAATATGAACAGATGATTATTATTAAATTTCAATATCATAAGATGTTTACTAGGTATACGCATATCTATATATTCTATAAAATAAGCGATCTAAAGTCAAATAAAGCGAAAGACAAAAATGTCGGTATTTATTATTTAATGATCGGAATTGGCGGTTTAATGTCTAATAGATTCTGTTTCATCCAGTAAACAACCCATTAGAAGAGTCTAGCGTAGCTATTTATTACTCGGTATTTGGCGTTTGAACAAAAGTGATCTTTTGGGAAATTATACGCTTTGTTTAGCATTTAGCATCTAAGGACTGCTGATTATTTGCAGAACAATATGTTCTAATATATCATCTCAACACAGGTTTTATATTTAACGATTACAAAAGTAAACTACTCTTACTTTCAGGCGTTGCATCCGTTGTGCAATTTGTAACTGACAAGGAATAAACATGTTATATTGGTGTTGAATTGTTAACACTACTAAAGCGTTCGACTACGATTCAGACGTAAGTCTACATTTGATGAACTCCCTACATTGTTCACTTGTTAGACATAATTGATAAACAGAGGGATAGTCCAGCAGAGCGTTTGGTTCCACGAACCATCAACCTATATGTCACTGTGTGCTTGTCATTGGATTAAAAATAAGAAACTTTAAATCAATTATTGATGAAGTAAGTCTAATAATTTATTATAATCTATGGCATCACGGACTTCACTATAAACTGAAGTTAAATGCCCTAATTCTGACTGGCGTGCACAATTGAAAACCATTCTATATGCATAGTTTCAATGTATATTTGGGCTTTATCTGTAACCAGTGCAATAACATGGGTCATTTGTTCATATTTAAAAACAACATTGTTTAGAAGAGTCTGAGAATAATAAACAGCAATATGGACGACCATATGAAAGCTCTTTTATGCACGTATATTGTCTTATTTCTGAAATTCTTAACTTAAAATAGTCAAGGGATTAGGCGCATTACAAATTCCTAGTTCGTGAGAAACAGTAAATAAACCAATTACAAAGCATATAGTTAAACAATTTATCAAATAAAATTAAAACAGGATGGTGCAATATTCAAATTAAAAGCAAAATGTTCAATTTCCTTATACAAATTAATGGCATATAAAGATTAAACGTCTGCAATAATGTGCTGTTAATACTTAAACGAAGATTCTTTACAATGTGAAGCATGAAAAACAAAAATTCATTAACGTTGAACAAATCCCAAAACGGTAATATATGCAGTGCCGGTCAGGGTGATGCTACTTAATGTTTCTTGCATGTTGCAATAAAGCACAATTGATTGTCTTATCAAACATGAGTACGACTTGTGGTAAACATTCAAGATATTAAATGTATTGCAAACATGCTATAATAAGCCCACAAGTAATAAAATAACACTGCCATCTGATTTAGCAGGGATAAGCACTTGCATGAAACATGTGACGTATCTTTCATAATCTTGACCATAATAATAATCATTTCAATTGGACACCTTCATCCTCTATTGCCACGGAAAATCATTATGGAATCACTTATTGTATATGCCATAAATATGCTATACCAGCCTTGTTGCAAATCTGATAGCTACGCAATAACAACTTGGGAGTTCATTAAAGGCCTGATTCTTTTCCAAACGCGTCGGTCGCTGTTTGTGTTTCTAGGTAGAGCTTCTATTGGAAGGAATTCCAGCTTGTGACCTATACTGAAAAAACAGCTAAATTATCAGCACATATAAAGCATACCTTATATTATTATTTAAAAAATAATGCAAAAACATACACATTATTGTATATTGAGAATTTTTCAGTCAAAAACTACTTACTTATAACATAATATAAAGTTTTCTCGTTTCATTTTAAATTTATTTGTTATTTTTGTGTGATATCATCAATGTAAGTTTTGAAGGTAAAATGTAGCTAATCAGGTAAATTAGTTGTATGCTCTCAAGATTTGTAAAACATATGCTGGATAACTTTTAATCATATTTGCATAAATGACACCTTTCGAAGCATTACTTATTAGACATAAAGAGTTGTTGTTTTCAACCATAAGTATGATATCATGTCTAAATGTGTTACTTTTTACCTATATTATAATACGTTCAAAACTTCTCTGTTCTGAATTTTATTTGCGAACTTTTTATTTGATTTCAAATTTAATGAAAGGATACATCAATCTATTTCACTTAAATTTTCACGGTTTTAATTGATAGCTAAAACCTGTAGTATTTATCAATTGCAAAGCAATCAATTACTTATTTTCCAACTTAGTACACAGGGTTCCATTCTCAATGACATGTCGATCAAACTTTTCAATTTTGATTACCATTCAACAAAGATTTATTTTGAGTTCATGGATTTATTATTTGACTAATCTAATCACTTGTTTGTATGAACTAACTATTTCATACTCCTAATCAGAAATCAATTATATTGCATACATTTTTCATTGACTGTTTCACCAGTTGATTATCAATAGCAGGCTATTGAATACAACTGGACACTTCATGATCTTGGTTAAAGTAGAGCAACATGATCATTGATTGGCCAATAGTATTCCATTAACAACTATTGACGAATGTTACATTTCAATTGCCAAAATATAAAAAAAACGACGACAATTTATATATTTGGATGCAGAAGAATATTTTAAAGCAGTGTGTGCTATATATATATATATATTATATCTCTTTCATCTGCGTATCAGTCATCAAATTGACGACTGATATGCAGATGAAAGTGATATATGTATATGATAATGAACCACATCTTCAGAATTAAAAAGTCACTCATCAATTTTCAAGAGCAACTTTGTGCCGCTTGTATTTAAGAGTTAGCCTAGAGAAGAGTACTCAGCTACTTATTGACATAGTGTTTTATTTGATGTCATTCGTATACGTAACAACAGTTGTCTTCAGTGAAGTACTTTCGGAGACATATCTACAAGTTGATTAACCGCTTTCAATTTCTCTATTTATCTGTTTTAAATTATCTGCTGCTACATAATACAAAACCTAACAGTGGGATGACGTTAGAAGACGTGAGCATGTGTAAGCCTTTATCTTAGCTAAACTCAGGGCAGTTCCTTATCACAAACATTCTTAAAGATAAACTATTTTGCTCATTATCCCGGTATGTGCACCTTCCAAAGGTTTTATACAAGAATGTGATAGCAATATCTTAAAGACAACGTCAACAGTGAATGTGTTATTCCTGTCTATTAGGATGTACAATATATATTTTGTTTAGACGAGGTGTGTTCAATTAAAAAAATCTGCTTTCAACTACTATGTGTAGTAGACAAATCACTTTACCATGTCTTCTTTTTAAGTGTGTAAAACCAGTACGACAAAAGTGGTAAAGTTGTCATCCTACTTCAATGAAGTTAATACACAAGTGCATTCATGTGTGTATTAAATAGTTGAGTGATACAGATTAAAGTTGTCTTGTGAAATTATTGTCTGCTGGATAGTTGTAAGATCACACAAAGCTATCACAAGTATCATTAAAAATATCACTTGTCAAACTTAAAAAAGTAAGCAGAACGAAATTTATAATATGATGAGAGTAAATAGTTTTATATATATCTTCTGAAGACCCGCTGGTTCTGTGTGCCAGCAGGTGTCAATTCCTATCATCAAATCTCAAGAGAGTGAGCCATTGGAACCGTTATATATTTTCTTCGCCACGAAGAGCGTAAGTGGAACTTGCGCGAAAGAAGCTGGGAATAAACCAGTACCACTTTCCTTTCTAACGTTCCTTTGACTAAAATCGAAACCATGACGCTTGAGTAAGAGACTGTAACGTAAACTATAACCACTAGAATCTCAGTTCTGTTTACAATGAATCTACGGAAAACCAAACCAAATCACCCAAACATAAAAAACACAACATGAACCCTATTGCTATGTATCAAAATTTATGCAAAGGTATTGTTTTGAGACAGAACTTGCGCTTATTAATTATCGTTTCATTGGAACACGTGGTGGAAGTATCATTAAACAGAAATAAAATTAAATGTGCTTTCAATTTCATGCCGTTTGCATGTAGCAACACTAGTTTTTGCAACTGAATTACACCAAACATGAGGTTGCATTATACCAATATAACACATCAGTAAGGAGACAAATAGAATAATTCAATGAAATACATGTCAAAGAATGCTATTATATTTCAAAGCTTATAAGCGGTTTGTGCTCTCATTAAATATAGGATTCGAAGTGGCTCATTTCCAAGCAGAAAAAAATGATATTATTCACTGATTGCTTTTCTAATGACAATGCATATCATTTTCCATTTCATTTTCCACAATTTCCTTTAGCTTTACAACACTTAACCACATGCGCTTTTTGATTCTGTGAAAACTACACCACTGAATAATTGCGAATGTGTATCAGATGCGGAAATACGAAATGGTTCTGACAGTATTTTAATGTTTTTTATTTTCTACGTAAGCGGAGAGCGAATGTGTACTCACGTTATTCCAGATTAAAACATTTGGTCCGTTCAGTTTACTACGCGATAGATGACGTCCAATAATCTTTACAAAACGATCTGCTAACTCTTTATGTTTTCAACCATCTTAGATGCATTTTATACGAAAAGAAACGGAAATAGTATGGAAACACTAAAGTAAAAAACAAACATAATATTTCACGACATCAACAAAAACTTTTTTCATGGTATTTGGCTATTGATAATCACATCTGTTTATTGCACACAACGTTTAATACGTAAGTGTTCAAGTGGTTCACGTGTTATATGATGATGCAAGTTTGAATCAACAGTGAAGAAAATATTTAAAAAGGCATTTAAGAACACATTTCCGTGATAACGTAATGAAATGTCGGTGTCTTTCAATAAATCATTTACATCATTATCCGAAACTCATAGTTGTTTATACATATTCCTAGGAAAACACTTACAATCGCAAATATATCAACGTCATGTGCATTCAGTACTCATTTCAAAACAATACTACTTTGAGTAGAAAATCAAACTTAATCTTATACATTAGGAAGTCTGATATGAAAACGTAAATATAGCTGCTGGCAATACTCATATACCATCAAACCATCAACTGAACAGGTTTGTCTCTGGTAAATGAATAATTTTCCTTTCATTTCACATATTACGGGATGGCAACTACTAATAGAAACATTACTGTCAGTTGACAAATGATACCCTTACTGCCAACTTACAAATATAACAATTAATTTCAACAGACAGTCACACACGAACAGGACCATCATTTTATAACTATTGCCGCATGATTTGCTTCCTAGAATTCGCCCCACAATGCACATAAATCGGCTAGGAAGGACAATTACTTGATATTTTATATTTATCCCAGAGGCATTTTATCAATTTGATTTTATCAGACAGTTTAAGTGATGTTGTTTTTAAACCCTCTCTCCTTATCTGTACTGTTCCTGTCTTGTTGTGAATACATTTTTTTATTAGAATGCTTTCCTTTACACACCATTTGCTTGTTATCTAATCTGCTTATGTCGATCATAAGCCTCGATGTTACATTATTCAAACCGTTCTCGTTATCTTTCCCGCTATGCTCTTCTTGTGAATACATTATTTTCATTAAAAGGTGTATATTTCACACAACATGTTCTCGTTATCACATTTGCTAATGTTGATCATTATCCTTCCGGTATTCTCGTTAGATATCGCTCCATTAACATCATATTTGATCCGAAATTAATGAATGTAACACTTCAATGAATATTTCACTAGACTATGGAAATACAAATATTCGCAACTAGTTTGAGGTATCTTATACCACATAACTGTAGGGATATGACCTTCATTATCGATTTCGATGGCTGATCGAAAACGTATATTAATACTATACAGGACTATATCATGCAGGTCATTTTTTTCTGTGATGTATAAGGTTGATATCATTTTAGGAGCTCTACAAATAGCAATGCTTTCCCGCATGTCAATTACATTTACCACAGTATCTGTATTTTGATCAAACCGAACCATCAACGAATTGAGTCGGAATATGCAAACAATTTGATTTGAGTTTTTAGTTTTTCAAAGAGGACTCATTTACAAGAAGAAAAATGTTATATTCTTGCCGTATGTTTTACAAATAGCAATGCTTTCCCGTATGTCTATTACATTCATCACATTTTAACCAAGCCAAACCATATGCGCATTTAGTCGGAATTCTGCAAAGAATTCGTATTTGATGGTAGTTTTAATGTTTCTGTTACAAACAATCACACTTACATATAAACAGCAGAAGATAACATTTCAGTGCCTTTTGATGAATCGGGAACATCAACTTCCAAGTTAGTTTTTGTCATATACATCAGAAGGATCATCAAAATGCAATACATCAACGTCATCTTTTATTCAGCTTTTCATCGCTCATCTGAAGTATGCATTGACACACAATACTTCGACTAATCCTCACCATTACCCGACTGTATTAATAACGCTTCTGCAACAATAAAACATAAATATGATGGGAGAACAAACCTTTGAGGTATAAGGAGGCTACATAGATTTATTACAAAAGTATTTTGTATTTTCTTAGCGAGTTGAGTTTTGAATTATAAACACTCACAGTTTATAGCAAGAGTGATTAAAGTTTACATAAGCTTTATGGCATACTTATGCACGGCAACCGTACTTTCATTACGCTGAGGTAGTATCGTAGTTTTGCGTTTGTCAATGGTATAATGTTTCTTGCCCGACTTGAACAAACAGGTGCACAGTTGCTGTAGACGTTTCAATCCCGAACTTGTATTTGTAGTTGATATTACAACATTAAAATTGTTTTCATTCATTTGTGTTTCCTTGTTGTTTTTGCAGTGAAGAAAGCATTCGAGTATGAATTTGGAAAGATAACCTAAGTGTTTTGTTCATGTCTATTCCATTTATAATAAATATCGGTTTTGCAGCGTTTACAAACTACATACAGGATACGTTTAGAATAGAATGTCAGAAGACGGGTTCTAGAATTCACCTGTTTTTTTGTGAACAAAGTATTAACTCATACGAGAATAAACAACGTTTCGCGTGTAAAAGTATTTCCATTTGGTCGATTGGTCGTGTCCGTCATAAAAATACATTGTCAAAGAAATCTCATGCAAAATTCGCAAGGCTCTGGGGCGGAAAGACAATTATTTTCTTTTAAGTGTGTTAATATTAGCGCGTTAAATTCTCGTGTTTTTTTTTTCTTTCGTGCTGACGCTGCGCAACAACCTCAGGCTTAAAGTACATTAATTACCAAATATATAACTAGTGCTAGCTTGTCGGAGTAAACATTTGTTTTAAATATATTTATGTCGCACAACGACTGCAAAGCACGTTTTCAATAATTACTCATTTTCGTTTGCACGATGTTACGCGATTGTGGGATCTTATGCTGTGAGTTATATCCGAGTTTCCGGTAGATACCTGTCTCTCCGGATTGGTGACAAAAAACTTTTTCACTTGCGCCTTGGCCGGTTATCGAACCCGGGAACCCTGGCGAGAAGCCAGCTCACTAAAGATCTTATCTATTTTCGTTTATTTAACATCTACATGGTAGCGACTTCACAACCCATTTAATAATGGTGACAATTTATTTTATTTTCGGAACAATGTTTTCGATTAATACATAAGTACGATATGAGAAAGATGCCACGTTAACCACAGAAAATATATCTGAATATCTGAATTTGAAATCATGTTCTTATAAAATCGGTGTTTAAATAACAGTAACAGTGATGCAAAAACGATCATCCCAATATGTGTGAGGGTCAGAACTTGTTTTTAAACATATTTTGTTGTCAAGGGCGCGTGCTTGAGAAATGTAAGGCTGGCAAAGTTATTAATGTTGATTGTGAATAGAACATATTCAATGCATAATAAAATATTTATAGATGTCATAACAAGTATGCCATAGAATTTACCACAACGATAACAATGATAAATAAATATATAAATCTTTCACATGTTATGTCTATTTCATTGATTAAAAGCAAGTAGATGAACCAAGTCATCAATTCCATAGACACTGATACAATATATTACGGATATATTTGAGTAGATCTGAGTAATTCGTCTGATAAGAACTCGGCTAGTTACGTCATAGCTTTAATAAATTTGATTTTCTATGCATTTAACTAATCATGTGAGTCATCTGAACCTAACCAATCATAGCACATACTCATATATATTCCTCCAACTGTAAATTCAATTGATTACATTTGATTTAATTAATGGTCATGAAAGCGAAAGCAAAAATAAAAAGGCAGTGAAACACACTATTATCGCGAGAGTTTTTGGAGCATGTTTCCGTTCGCGTGCACATTATGGAAATAGATACTGTTATTTGATTATCCATAGCGTTTTCCGTAAAGATTTCCTCATATTATTAAGGCTGCTAACAACACTTAGATATTATTACGTTAAAGTATTTGAGAATTTTCGTTTGTATGATGAAAAGGTTAAGTTCACCTGATATTTGGGATTTGATCCTTTTATACTTACATAATATCAAATAGCGCAGATAAAAGCCAATGATAAACTGCCTAATATATCACACGTCTATCCGTCACGTATAATACATATGGTTTGATAATCATATAACGAGGGAATGTGCTATTTCTTTGACATTATTAAGACAACACAACGTTACCAAGCAGACGACAAGCTCAATTTAACGTATTCAATTCAACAGCCTATACACTTTTTGGTTATTATATTATATAAGAAAACGGGTTTCAAATGAGAAACAATAGAGTCATTATAGCTGAATATGTTATTGTAAATAAATTGATATTAAATAACAAATGCTTTGGTTAAAAACCAGTATTTTAATTCATTTGAATGAAATTTATTGGATTTTTGGTAAGCATTTCCCAGAGGGTATAGTGACTGAAAATGCAAGTAGAACTATAACCATTACTGCCATACAATGGTATCAAACGAAGTGAGAATGTCAATTTATTCCTTTGAAATATGTTGAGCTTCCAAAGTTCTTTAACAATGTGAATCAATTGGCTACGCCCGAAATTACCTATTTGTAACATTACGTTTTTATTTCATAGGCAGTGAATGACATTGTTTGTGAGGTAATCAAATTGATAACTGCTGTAGTTTTTTTTAAATTATTGCATTATCTGTTCCGCTTATACACATCTTGTTCTTAAAAATTTATTTCTCGTTAAAAGGTCGCCTGTTCTCGTTATGGACTCTTCTTAAAGAAATCACAATCTTTCAGATACTTGATCAAATAACACTCTATGTTTCTAATTATGCTCCGAGATAAATGGATTGCCCCTTAAAATGTATATTTCACTAGGCTATGAATGACAAGTGTTCAAATTAAGTTTGAAGTCCTCAAGACCACTCTGTGCAATACAATGTGTAAATTGACGATGAGTTTGCAGATGACTAATATAAAAATGTTAAAGTACCACAAATATCACACATACTGTAAATGTCAAATATTGATGTAATTATCATTCTTATAATAAACAACATTCATTTTTCGTTTTTAGAATTCCAATTTGAATTCTTATCACGTTTCTGATACTTTTAAAAATCTTGAGTCTGCCGAAGTCAATAATGAAAAAGGTTAAAATTCTTTGCAACGACGCGTCGTTTGTAAAGCCTGTTGTAACTGTTTTCTCTCTGCACTCAACGGGATTGATAAAACCTCATAGACCAAAATAGACAAGATGTGCACATTATCTTCACACCACATGATAACGTGTTCTTGTACTTTAATTGTTATATTAAGTTTAGTACCATACTCTAAGAAGATGGAAACAGGTTCGAGTGTCCTCCTATATTAAGATTATCATGCTGGTCATGCTGATTAGTTGTGTATTTGTGTAATGGAGTAAAACATTGTCAACAATAATGTTATTGTTTTTGATAGGGTGATCTGGTGATGGTAAAGGCCAATCAAACTGTTTTAATGTTGGATATAGTATTCCCAACATTGTCCAAACTGGTGTCAATACCAATGGAATGAGCAAACATACACGAACGTTATTTAATAAGTGGGGCGCCGCTTTTGCTTCTGAGTGCGTGTACATGCAACAGGAACCTTGTATATCTCTTCGTGCAGGTCACTATTAATCATATAATCTTAATATTTCATTATCAATTAATGATTTAAGTTATACGCTACACAAATCAATTCATCCTGAGTATGCTGTTTTACGAAAATGAACAAAAATAACAATTTAACACGTGGGGACGCTCCTTTTGCTTCTGAATGCGTGCACATGTAACATCAACCTTATACATCTCTTCGTGCAGGTCACTATTATTCGGATATTCAGATGATAATATTTAATTATTTTTTTTTTTTAAGTTCTAAGCTACACGAATCAATTTATCCTGAGTATGCTGGTTTCCGGAAAATAAAAAAATACAAATACAAGTATTAACATTAATATCGTAGAAAGGAAACACTTAAGTTAAAAGCAAGCAGAAACTATAAGGGCATCAGTAAAACTCATGTCGTGGGCTTGGTGTTGAACGTTTGTTACGCCTTATATTGTTGTATTGAGTTATTTGTTTTAATAAACTTCCCTTATTATCGGTAATTATGCCAATAACCCGAAATACTGTAAATGTGTAAATGAAAGCGATACGGTATCAAAATATTAAGTAAAAAAATAATGCAATTATATCTCTAATATAGTATGATCTTGTTATTGTTGAATTATCATGTCTTTTTCATTCTTTAATTATAAGGCTTTTAACCCTCTGAATTCTTCAGACTTGCGAAATCCATAATACAAAAACAAGACTGTAAATCGTTGCGTAGACGAATTTTAAAGCACATTGTTATCTATTCCTGGTTGAACTAAATGACTGCTGGCGGCGCTTGCACACCGCTTAACCACATTACCAGATAATGCTTATTAGGGCTAACATTTTTGTGTTAAGTATTTTATCACACACAGAGGAGATGAAAATAGTTACATAAGATCTATTATATTTAGAACATATTGCTAGCTGGAGTCTTGTATATACTAAATTATATATTTTACCTTGCAATAAATTAGCACTGGTACTTTTTCAATTGAAGGTTATTTCATATGTTTTGCCTTACATTTTCTTTTAAATTCAAATTTGTGTGATTAAGTGTTATTCCCAGTGTATAACGAGTCTTGTATTTCAATGACGTGCAAAAGTGACATTAAAATAATAAAATTAATGAATATTTAATCAATTAATTTCATTATTGTATCTAAAATAAAACGTACTACTTTTTTCGATCAAATTGGAACTTCTTAGTGTTAAAATTCGAAATGAATATAAGCCTGTGGAAATATTATCAATGGTATTTATATTAACAAAACACGTAACATGGTTTATAGTTAGTATTTTAAAGCTGTTATGAAGCATTCCGTCTGACAATAATTTCAGGAACAAAATATGTATGTCCGAAAAAGCACTAATGTTAAATATTTAATTCAATAATCAATTTCAATCCATTTTTGTTTCGCTATTACAGTTTGATTTGATAGTTCATGTTTCTGAGCTATAAAATATAATTTTCCTTGTTAAATAATGTTTCTCTTGTTATACGAGAACTCCTGGGATGCAATCACATTGTTTTCCTGCTGTATTTTGATAATTAGCGACTTTATCTCTAGAAGCGTGCTGAATTTTAATTCATTATTATATCGTTAACCTGTCACATAATCTGCGCTTCTTATGAAATTGTACACACCATCAAACATTGAGATGCTTTCTAGCAGCAGAATTCTATTTTCTCTTAGAAAGTCAAGATTTTTTTTATCATCTTAGCAATAGTGCACTAATGTACTTATTGAAAAGTAAAGGGCATTTTATAAGAGTCGTCATGTGGATGTTTGTTGTGTATTCTTGATCATTATCAAATTTCACCTAGACAAAATGTTTTGAAATAGCTGAAGGATTTACTTAAGCCAAATTCTTGATTAGACGTCAGAATAACCAAAAAGAAACAGATATAGAGGAAGATGTATGACAAAGCGGGTAAATTACTTTAAAAGTTCATTTTTGAAGACACATTGGTCTTGTATACCAGCATACATTTAGTCCTACAATCGAATGTAAGGAGAGTGAGTTAATATTTTAAATCGTCTTTGGTACGACAAGAGGAAACTGGACTCCTGCAAGGAAGCTGTGTAGAAACCCGTACACCAGTCCTTTATAATGTGTCCATGATGGAAATCGTTGCTAAGTATCTAAATCAGCCAAATGTATCGTTGTTGGACATATTTCAAAACCTAATGGTATTATAAATACTCTTCCGCCTTTTAAGTATCGTTTAATTAGCGTGGCGAAAATATCATTTAACAACCATTAAACTGCCGTGGGGGAGGGTTAATGAACGTTCAGCTTTGTAGCTTTTTGTAAAAAAAACAATGGTTTTGCACTTAAAATATACCAAACACCATACACAAGGGAACATTATATTATTTATTATTTTATACTCAAAACATAAATAACAATACTTTTCTAAAGTTTAAGATAATTAAGGCAATCTTAAACGCTTGCTGAATTTGTAGTTAAAATTACTTTGGCGTCAATATGCAGAACCCTCGAAAATCGGAAACTAGTATGTTTATTTATGAACTACATTCCATTTAGAAACAATATGAAAACCACTCGTGTTTGTTTTTGGATACTAGGCAGAAGTATGCTGACCTTTTACAATGGCTTCATTTGGGCACTATAGTGCATTTGTTTGTCTGTTTTGTTTTGATGGATTTAAATAAAAATCTTGAAGAAAAGGAAACTCACAAAATTAATATTACCATTTGCTCTCACGAATTGGATCTTTATTAACACGAGTAACTAGTGCTATTACTTTTGAGTGTTAACGAAAATCTTAGAAACGCCATTCATTACAAAAACAGACATCAAAATGGGTGTAATAATTGTATTCCTCCATATACAAAGGACCTTAAATAGGAAGTACATCTCAATACATATCTTCGTATTTTCCAAGTGCAAGGACCTAAGTGTACGAACAAATTCTCGAAAAGAATCCGCTTCAACTTGACTTTCTCAATTAAGGGAATTTGAATGCTCCTGTTAATGATTTCATTTTAAGTGAACCATGTGGTTAAGTTAACATTATACAGCCATGTGAGTTCAGAGCATCTGTTTAATTATAATATATGTATAATTATGTGAAAATGTTCGTGTCGTTTAACGTTATGTTGTTAAAATTTCATGGGCATATGTATTTGGTGTTGTTGGAGTCTGGGGGTAAGAGTTGTGTAGATAAGTTTATGAACAATGAATGACAATTGGTGTTATTTTAAAACTCCTTAGTTTATTGTTTAATATCCTTATTTTACAGCTGTACTTTACAACCTTGATAGTTTATGACTTCATCTTACGAATATAAGTCTACGTGTAGAATACAATTTAAATCAAATAAGCCTCAAGCACGCTTTTCATAACACTTTCCAATTAAGGTGATCATCCAATATTGTAATTGAAAGATAAATAAAAATGACATTATGTTTTGAAGATACATATGTAAATTTGAAAAACTTGCTACTCGTAGAAGTACTGCAACCAGCGTTGTAATCCCGATAACACCAACATTTCCATTGAAACAGTCTGAAAACTGAGATGTCCTTATTCCGGTGCGATTGTCGAATCAGTCTCCTCCATCACTGCAGCTAGACGCTTAAATATATGAAGAGACATTTTTACAGTATTGTACGTTTTCTTTAAACTGTGAAAATATTTTCACAGACGAAAAGTTTCTGATTTGATCAATCAAGCCGTATTATACCAAGCCAGATCATATCAAAATACTATTCAAACATCAGTATTATTTATATTTTATTTGACTTTTTCCGTTTTCAATATTGATAACTTATATGGCAACATTTAACATCAATCATTATGCATCGTTACGTTTTATTAGCAAGGGTAGCACATAGTATTAATTTCGAAGATAATTTAAATTATTTTTTGAACACCTGAAATGCTTAACAAATGCATCGTGCAATTGGTGTTCAGAATGTTTCTGTACGCTAACCGCCAATATTGAAAAACATCCCCTTGAGAGATTGTTAGAATGAATATATATTGAAATGAAAAAATATCTAAGAGACACATTCCTAAGTTTATCCTTATCCCCAAACGAAATTCGATCAGGTTGTGTATTGGATTTGCAAATAACAGCAAGGAAAACAAAGTAAATAAAGGATGCATAGATTAAGCTGTTTTAAAATTTGGAATAGAAACAAATATTTTCCATAAGTTATTACTTATGTTGAATAAAAACAACACATACAACAACAAGAATAATTCATAAAGAGAATCCTAAGCTAATGATTAAAGAAAGATAATTCCTTTTGTCATATACAATTGTATTGTTTCGTTTTACCGGAACAATGCTACTTTCGACATACTGTATACACATTTTTAAATAGCTTTTATCCCTTCAAATATAACTCAATGATAACACATAACATATTACCATGTGGAAGTTATCATTTATGCGTCTGCTGTTAGGCGTCAAAATGTCGCTACTTTTTCTTCAATAACTTTATTTTAAAGTGACACAATTCTTAATCAGACAAAAATAATCTCCTCTATTTTTTCTATTGTTGTATTTGTAGTTAAAGCTTCCGCGGAACGTATTTGTTGGTTACGATATTCAAACAAAATATTGATTGCGATCATACGCTGTCCAAAAGAATAAAGAAGTTGGTAAAAGTTTAAAGTGATTAGGCTTCATATTGTCCACTGGTTCCTCTGATATCCAGTTAATAACTCATAATTAGATTGTAAAATGGCCGTTTATTACTCGGAGTTTGTCGTTCGATCATAATTGTACTAGTGGGAAGAAATACAGTTTACTAAGGATCAAGTGGATTCTGATCATTTAGAGCACACTTTTTATAAATAGAATTATATCTGTTTCTGTTCCATGACCCAATATGAGAACCTTGTATATTACTGAGAGCATGTAAACATCACGCAAGTCCACTAGCACCGCCTGTGGCGGTATCGTAGGCCAGATAACACCATTTCAATATTTTTGTTCTACTTATAGATATTTTGGCAAGTCTTCTAATGCTCAGGGGAAGTTATGGTAATTATCAACTAAGCTGGTGTTCTGGATCAGACAAAAAACACCATAATGCAATCAAATAGTCTAACTCAAATTAGACTCTGCTGGCAATTATTCATTTTGTTCAGAGGAAGTCAGAGTAACAACTAAGTAAGTGTTCAGTATCTAACCAGCACAATAACAAAACCAAAACACAATCAAGTATTCGAACTCGTACTGGACTTCGCTGACAAATATATTTTGTATCTCTAAATAAAAACAATACTTACACATAGAAAACAGCAACTATATAAAAAAAAATATTTCATACATTTATATGACTTGTTTATATAAACAATGACTATCTTATCATCGTCTTAAACAAGTCTAAGCAATGCTGTGGCTGAACCATTTACAATAGAGAAGTAACGCTTCTTGTGAAGGTAGGTCTCTGTTTGGGCTTTTTGGTATGCACTTCTTCGTCAAGATATGTGTAAAGGAAAGGTTTTGGAATCGCATGAACGATAACTCAAAAAATGTGATCTATGCAAGTACCAGCTAGCTTCTAAGTACAGGCTTAAAATGAAGTTCATATTCGACTTTTCAAACTCAACTGCAACGAGTACACGAACCTATATGTACAAGTACATGTTCAAGCAGTGTTTTGCAACATTTCCGCTAACTATAGGTACTATTTGTGTTCCTTTTTTGGTATTGTAAAATAAGAAAGTCCACTTTTAGAAACACGGATCTAGTATCGATTATAATATAATATATTCTTTAATGTTTTGTTAAAACATATTCAGATGCTCATGTATTATAGAAATACAACTGCCGGAAGATCGCCTTACATAATTCATTACATTGCGCCATTGAAATTTAGTCGTTAGAATTGTTTTACGTAAAACTCTAGAAAATATTAGGGCTCGTAAGGCATTTCTTTCGAGAAAAAAGAATGGTTGCGTGCGCATAAACTAGTGTACACCCCAAGTGAAATTGTTTCCAAGTGAAATCGTGTTTTACGTTCCGTACCAAATTGCCTCCTCCATCGTTTATTGACAAATCTGCTTGCCGTGTTTGTACTTTTTGTGTCTTATGGTCCCTTGCCTCTTTTTACTTCTCGGCATGTCCATAACGTTTTTATAGGGTTTTTATAATAGTAAGTTAAGGTTATCTGTGTTTTGTCTAGACAAATATGTGTTCCCTTTGTTTTATTCAGATTTACACAAAACTAGTATTGTACTTAAGAATTTGAAACGATGATTAGTATTAAATTAAAATGCTCAATTAGTAAACGTATAACTTTATTTCTATCAAATTAGCAAACTAAAGTCAAATAATTAAAGCGAAAGACAAAAATGTCGATATTTATTAGTTTATAAAGGGAGTTGGCGGATTAATGTCTTCTAGCTTCTGCGATATCCAGTAAACAAACCATAAAATAGTTTAACATAGATATTTATTACTCTTTATTTGGCGTTTGACCAAACGTGTTCTATTGGGAAATTATACGCTTTGTTTAGCGTCTAGGGTCTCTTGATCATTTCTAGGACAGTATGTTTCAATATATCGTCTAAACACAAGTTTTATATTTACCAATAACAAAATAAACTGCTTGTATTTGGAAGCATTGCATTTATTTGTGCACTTTGTAGCTTACTAAATGCAAATAATTAACATATACTATGAATGTTTCTTCTTATATTAAACACAAGTATCAATTTTGCAACGGTATAACATCAATGCAACTAAATCCTAAAAGAAAATCCTTCATAAAACGCATAGAATTGACTGAAATGGTTAGTGAAATGCTGTATATTTTTACTAGCAGTTTGAATTAAAGGGAACATTCATGTTACTTCAAAAACAAGGAATATAATGATTTAGCTACATTTTTCTTATCACATATTTTATATCTGTTGCCTGGTGAGTGGTTTTTACAAGGAATTGTTTCATTATTCATTTGATAAATGTTACCAATAGCTTGATTACAAATTAATGTATTAATATAAAATATAGAGCCTCACGAAGTGCGTCATGTGTCGGCATGAGGATATAAATCAAACCATGTGATGTCAATTAATCAATCAATCAATAAATAAATCAATCAAGGAAATGCTAGTGACAACTGTCATGCTCAATGTACCTAAATCAGTTTATGAGTTTGTTTATCGGGAATAAAATTCAATAAAATCCACCTTTTACCCTGTCAGTCGATTTAACAAATATGCAGACCGATTAATCAAACGAATGAACAATGTTTCACTTTAAATGGCAAATATTTACATTTGGGGTTAAAAACGAGTATTCCTTTTTCTAAACTCGTTAAAAGGTTATGTTCACCAAAGCGTTCGAATATGATATAGACGCGAGTCCAATTTGATTAACTTCTCACACTCTTCACTTGTTAGACAAAGCTAATAAACGGAGGGATATTCCAGCACTGCGTTTGGTTGCACGAACCATCGGCCTTTATGCCTCTGGGTGCTTGCCATTGGTTCTCAGAAAAACGTGTTTTGATTAAAACGAAGAGACGTTCAATCAATTCTGGATAAAGTAACTTTGATAACTTGTGCATATTTAGTCAAGGTATCGCGGATATCACCATAAACTGAAGTTCAATGCCATATTTCTGACTGGCATGCATAATTGAAAACCATTCTTTATACATCGTGTCAATACATATTTCGGCTTAATCTGTTACAAGTGCCATAATGTATTTCGGCATGAGTTCATATTTGAAAAACAAGATTGTCAAGAAGCATCGTAGAATAATATACTGCAATATGGACGAAAATATGACAATATTCTGCAAGTGTATTGTCTTATTTCTGAAACATTTAATTTAAAAAATAGAAGATAGATTGAGCGCAATAGCAATTCCTTATTTGTGAGAAACAGTTAAAAAAACAAATAACAAAGCATATAGTAAAACAATTTATCAAATAAAATTAAATAATAATGTCGCAATATTCGTCTTATTAGATATTAAAGCAAGCTTTTTAATTACCTTGTACCAAATAATGGCAGATAAAAATTAAACGTGTGCAATTGTGTTTCGTTAAGATTTAAGCGAATTCTCTTAGGTGAAGCAAGAAACACAAAACGAATTAATTAACGTTTTACAAGTCCCAAAACGGTAATGTATGCAGTGCCGGTGGGTGATGCTAACAATTTATCTTTCATGTTTCCATAAAGCATAATTAATCGTGTTATCAAACATAAGTACCACTTGTGATAAACATTAAGATATTAAATTTATTGTAAATATACTATAACTAGCGCACAAGCAATAAAATAACACTCCAATCTGATTTACTTAAAGGATACACACTTGCATGAAACATTTGAGGTAACTTTCAAACTCTTGAATATAGCATAATCATTTTAATTGGCAACCTGCATTTTCTATTGACACGGAAATTCATCATGAAGTCGCACATTGTACATATATGCTATTCCAGCCTTGTTGCAAATCAGATAGCTACGCTTGGCACTTTTGAGTTCATAAAACACTGGATTTCTTTCAAAACACGTCTGTATCTATTTCTAGATAGAGCTTTCTTTGGAGTATAATCAAGATTGTGATCTATACTGTAACCACAAGACTTGACAGCTAAGTTGTGAGTACATATTAAATATACATTAGATTATTATAAAACAATGCAAAAACACATATACATTATTGTATATTAAAATTCAACCATGAACTACTATCATATAAAATGATATAAAGATTTCCCATTTAATTTTTAATTCATTTTTATTTTTGTATAGAATGATCGAATGTCATTTTTGTAGGAAGTAAACATTAACTGTAGCTTATCAGGTATATTAATATATTTTTAATGCTCTCAATATTTGTCAAAGATATACTGAATCTCTTTTAACTATATGCATAAATGACCCTTCCGAGGCAACATTTATTATTAGACATATAGTGTTGTTGTTTTCAAACATAGGTATGGTAGCATGTCTTAATGTGTTCCCTTCATGTGCATTTGCGACAAACGATTACGAAATGCGTTGGTTATGACTTTCAGTTGTTTTCGAAGTAGCACTTGTGTGCTCAAATTATTAACAACGTTTTTAAATATCTTAAACATAATTTAAAGTATGAACAGGATAGGAGATCACGCTTAAAACAAGCCTAAAAGGGTTTTACAGATTAGTTATCATATACCACAAATCAAATATACGATAGACGATAGTAGTATTATCTTTCTACGAATTCACATGTTTTCGGCCGGAAACCAAACCCGGGGCCAATGGTGAGAAGCCAGTGCACTTCGCACTGCGCTTTACGGACAACTGGAGTTCATATACATGTTCGATAACTTTATCTAATATCAGAATCGTAGCGGCTTCATAACACAATTAACAGAGTTGTGCAAACTAGTTATTTTCATTTTCCGGAAGATTATTATTTCGATTACGACGTAAATACTTTATGCCACAATACGCACAGAAAAACTAACACGCTCTACATTGCATTTGAAAATATTTTCTCATGTTAGGTATGTTTTTACAGAAGTTAAAGGGATGCAAAAACAATTATCATTTTTGATGGCAAATCTTGCGTTGTAAAAAAAGGTTGTTATCAATAGCTGGTGCTTAGGGCTAAACAGGCCTTCATTTCTATTCATATGAGAACGGTATACAACGTATAACAACAATACTTATATCAAACGAATAAAAAGTAAATTTACGTTTAAGGTCTATTTGATTGGTTAAGAGCAGTCACATGATCAAGTCCTACATTTCTTAGATACCGATACCATAAATGACGAATAACACATATTTAGCAGATTTGAATGATCCGTCTCGTAATAGTGCATAAGGCACTTATGATGTATGTATATCACGCACGTTCTCGGCTAGTAACGTAATAACTTATCATAATCATGCAATGTGTATACATTCAAATAACATGTTACATTCTCACGTTGTAAAACTAACCAATCAAAGGCCGAGTTCATACCAATACCTCTACGTGTGTAATTGATATTGAATTCCTTTAATGTTTTTAATGAAACAAACGGTCATGAAAACCAAAGTAGAAAAATATTGTATAGAAACACGTTATTTACGAATTTAATTTTGGAGTATGTTCAAGTGTGCATTTGCACTTTTAAAAGCGATAATGTTACGAAATTGACAAAAGCGTTTCCCGTAAAATATTTCCTCAGGGAAATATAGCTGTTTACATGTTAATTCAGATCAATATTTAGTAAAGGAAAAAGAATCGTTAATTGAATTTCATATTATTATTTTATGAAGTATTTTTTTGCTAGTTTAATGGATGCAAAATACAACTCAAATCCGTTTATTGCATGAAATATTTAAACAATTGCATTTAGAAAATACGACATATTTATGCAAAAGCATACATTTAAGCAATATCAAAAAAGCTTTACATAAGTGTAAAACAATATCTTTGTTATGGTTAAAAGGATAAATGATAAACAATTTCTTAAAATAATTGAACAACAGTACAGAAACTGTTGTGACAGTCGGGGAAGTTAATAATCAATTAAGTTCTTGAGTGCGGGTAAAATTTAAGTTTGAACAGATACATCTTTACGTTCTTTCACCTTCGTTGTTTTAGTTATAGTCTAGACAACTTAAATCAATACAAATTACATTTTCCTTGTAATTAATTTGTTCAAAGGTACGTAAAATAACTAATAATTATCTTATCTCTAGATCAATCATATTGGTTACAAGTGTTTCCGTGATCGAATTTTATATTGCCTTTCTTCTGGTGTAATGAATACCTAACAGAACGGGCGAAATCACAAACCTTTAGTGACTTTATTATCGTTTAGGCACTGATTGTTAAAGGTGAATTTCACTTATAACCTCAGCAATACGTTTATAGAAGATATATGTTTGTTTCAATGGCAAAGGTTTTGTCGGTCACGAATTAAAACATTGTCCGATCTTCAACTGTAATACAATTGTTTTCTTTCTCCAAAATAATAATATTTAAATAATTGCATAGCGTAAAAACGCGCCAAACTGTATCATATCATAATGTTACGTCATACCGAAATTGACGAAGATGATATTTTGTCCCTGTATCGTGTGCGTTCACTTTCGACAACAGAACTGGCTTAAAATGTGTAATCAGATAATGACATCAGAGTAGACTTGCCTGATTAAACTCTGTTATTCAACAAGCATCATATAATAAATAAAATAAATCAATCAATATCCGAAGAACCGAATTTGTTTTCATGTGTGGCTTTTCTTATTTTCAGGTTCAATGAAGCATTTATGTTTCTTTTCTGTTCCGACATTATCAGTGGTGTGTTCCGCAAAAAATATGTAGAGATTTTTTGCTGCTGACAGCACGAAGGCATTATCCTACTTCACTTAAAAACGACACGAAACGACGTTAAATTCATTTCTTAGGGGATGTTTCTTTGTATGTTTAAAATAGCGAGTTTACATGTGGTTTTCGAAGGGAGGTTCATGAATCAAATAGGATGGATTTAAGCAAAATACAGTGAATTAAACTGAGGTATATTTTGTATGTCAAGTACGTTTCAAATAAGAGGGTAATTAGGCATCACTTCATTTCAATGTCTAATAACCACTGAGATATCAAGCACAGACGACATACTTAGCCTGACGGGTATTATCTGTCGGCATTTAATAATTCTGAAACACTGAAATAATAACGACCTTTATACTCGTATAAATCATCATATATCAAACGAAAACCTTTCACAAAATAAGGCATCCTAAATGAATAATTATTATTGTATCTTAAAAATCAAACACTTTTTCGTAATGAAAAGGTATTTATTATTCTTGGAATGATTCATGGTTTATATTACTTACTCGCGGCATTTCGTCTGAAACCCAAGACGTGTTTTAAAAAGAATGATACTCGAGCATTTTTTTCTAATGGGTGAGCCATTACTGTTAGTTGACAAATATTTCAATTATTGTTATTTACAAATGCTAGCATTACTTATAATTGACAAATATGACCATAACTGTCAATTGATAAATGTTTCAAACAATGTCAATTGACAAATACGACCATTTCTTCAATTTGAAAAATACAACCATTTCATTCAATTCACGAATATTTCACTGAACAACGATTCATCAGGGAGAGATGAGTTTTACAAACCTAATGATGGTTATGCTAAAGTACGTCAATTATACATATATTGGTCATTATTCAGTATCTACTCGCAATGAAAATAGTTCAGCTTCTTTGCTTAGAAGTTAAAAGCACTTATTTATCCGTTTAACAGTTGAACTCAATTGCCTTAATAGAAAATATATTGACAGTGGTGTGCTCCATTTTTACAATCTTCAATATTAGACATATTTTGTTAAAACTGCTATATCAAGCACGTAATTACAGTCAACGCACATTCAACAAAGACTGGTGTTTGTGTTTTACTTTATTTCGGACAATGCAGTGTGTCTGAATATGATTGTTTCTGTATATAGGGTTTGCGTCAAAGCCTCAATATGTAATACTTGTCTAGGAGCGGTATGATATGAGCGATCTCAAAACAAACAAGGCTATCCTAACGTTTTTCATGGAAACTATAAAGAACTTCGTCATACTAGACTCTTCAAATGGGCTACTTTGAAGCGATGTCAGAACAAAATGGAGAGAATTGAGAGTTAGAAGGAGACCAATCGGATCTATATAGTACAATTTATCACACGTTACCATCAAATGCCAGGGGAGGGATTCATTAGTACCATTACATATCGTCGTTTGTACGAAGCGAGCAGACGTGACCCATGCACCAGATGTTGGGTAGAAACCGCTGTCTTTAGACAATGTCCATTGTTGGAATCGAACCCATCATAGTTAAATAGCCTCAATATTTTGTTTACACTAAAACATCTGAATAAAACTTAAGTACCAAGACAAAATTCAAAATGATCCTTAATGCTTCATTTCAAATTCGGTGCAAACGTATAGTTTTAAGACAGATTCCAGCACGTGATTGTATTATAATTACACATGGGCTTAAATAATCAATTATTATTGGGAAACGTGTTTAAAATATCATTAAACTACCATTACATTGTCTACAACAAATGTTAATTAAAGATGTCTGACCCTTCTTAATAGAACACAAATGTATTTGCACCAGAATTGCAGAAAACACAATAACATGAGGTTATATTATACTATTTTTTACACTGTTTAAGAGACAAATATTAATGAATACAAAATATTTAATTTATATTTAAAATGGTTGGATACATTCGATTCGTGCCAGTATGCATATAACTGACAAGTGAAAAGGGGTTAATTTCCATAACAGTAAATGTATGTATTAATGTTAAACTAAATTATTGTAGGAAAATTTTTAAACAAAGTTGAACCACTCAAGTTTGAATATAATTGCGCATGAACACTGTGTAAAAGCATGCTGACTGTTTACAACGTCTACGTTTGAAACCACAATGCTCCTAACAATGTACACCGACTGTATTAACAGGCTGTATTCTAAATTTGATGATATACTATTAATTGTATAACATTATTTCAACGAATATTGTGAGATTAAGTTTCACATGTTGTTTTTCTATGTTTAGTAACAGTCAAACTGACCTTGACCTTAGTGGGACCAAATGAAATCCCAAGACCTTGACCTTGACCCTAGGGAACACGCAATTCCATGAAAGTTATCTATAAACCTATCCTAATTACAACTGACGAATAATTTGTTGGAACAGATCGCTCGTGAATAAAACTGCTGGATGCTTCCTGCATTTCTAAAATCGAAAAACCATTTGTGAAGACAAAGCTTATTCCACTATCAAACCCACGTATGCATTAAGATCTTAGGAAATTTAGACATCAATTTTCTGGTTTCAACTCGCGTGTCATCATGATAATGGTGGATGCAATCTTGCTAAATGGAATATTTTTATCTACAGGAAAGTATAATTACGCCAAAGGGATTAACTATGACTGTTAAAATTTGTAAATCAGAAAATATATCATTCCATACCATATTTCAAAGACTTTACAATAATGAACAAAAAATAATAGTATGCTGTAACATTTATAACAAAGAAGACGATAAAATGTAGTGCAGTTTATATAATGTAATGTAAAGTCATGTTTTGTTCATATGTTTTGTGAATAATCGCAACTGTTACATTAACCTTGCCTTTTTGGTCTCATTTTTATTTCTGACGAGGGAAATGTAAAAATTAACAGATTCAATTTCCGTATGGTTTGTAAATGCTTTTCCCACTTCACATCTCATTATTCTTCGTAGAGATTTTTATATCTTATTTTGTCTATTTTCACAAAGCCAAAGCATATTCGCAGTTTGCTCTCGCAAACACACACACACACACATGTCTTGGTTTTTAGTGTATTCGGCCAGTGGAATGCGATCACATATTATACGAGTCTAATACATGTGTTGATACGAGTCACTACGAATTACTTCATAAGAAATGACTATATGCTTATTATCTATGCTATAAGCTCTATAAATAATCTAAGTTGCAGGCTTTTATCCTGAGTACGCTTTTTAACGGAAATAATCGGAAAAGGTAGAACACGCATATTAAGTTAAAAACAAACGTAAGTTATATAGACATCAGACAAAAACCTTATCGCATGACTGGTGTCCCGCCTTCTACGTTTGTATTGTTACAACCTTTGTTCACTAAGCTAACCGATATGTAACAGCTTGACAGGAATTTTTTTTAATAGTTTGATTTACTGTAAAAATGATGATTTGATAGAAATGATGTTTCAACCAATCAACCAATCAATCATACATCATATGCTATCCTGTTTCTTCTCCAATATATTACGTTTTCTATAATACATTACATTACATCATTCTTGATTAGACGCACAATCTCTACTTTTGTATCTACTTATATTTGAATTTGCCTGCGAATGTCTACAACAATTAAATTTTCATTTTCATAGGAAATTGAACAGACATTATGTTGTTGATATTATCAATTAAGCCTTGTCGGCTTCCAACTGTCCAGAGATAAAACCGCCATCTCATTATCAATTTGATATACTCTGTACAGATGTTATGCATTATCATGTTATGTTTTCTTTTCACTTTTTCACATTTTTTTTCACTTAATGATCATCGGTTCTAATTTATACCATGGTGAAGAGAGTATTTGTGCGTCTGCCGTAAGGCTTCACAATGGTATTACTCATTTATTACTTCTTTAAATTCGATTAATAAAATAAAGTGTTTGGCATATCGTCTCAATTCCTTTCACTCTGTGCTCATCATGTAAATTCGGTATGGGTACGGAGGACGATTTAAAACAAAACATACACTAAATTAGTTCAATTTTCTGGGACGAATGAAGAGTTACACCCTGCACAATGTAAGCAACTACTCACTGAAACAAAACATTTTCTTGTATTATGTTCTTTATATTCTAATAATATATCACATTTTGAAGAGAAACTGAAGTTTTTGCAGATTGGACTGTATGTATTATATATGTATCACCATGCAAATAGTTGTATACAGTTTAGCAAAAATAATTGAATAAGATGCCACGTTGTTGCATTGATATTGATGAGATGAGGTGGCATCAAATAGAAGTTGTGTAGGACAAAACATTGCGCCTTAGTTTTGAAATTAAAAGCTTTTTTTAAAAACCAAGCAGACTTGAAATTACCCTTTCAAACTCGTATAAAACCAAATTTGAATATAATATTTAAACGAATTTGAAAGTTTAACAACCTATCGATGTGTGCAAACCAAACCATTAAAAGGTTTCCTTTTAACAGACCGAATACTCCCATATAACTAATGTGGTTCCTTTATTTATTCTGCATTACAGCTTACTTAGTGCATATTACGTCTCTTAGATGTCAACTTTCATTTTAGAAGAGGATACAGGTTGTTTTACATAAACGAGCGTTAGACAGTATCCGTATATATTTCCTGCAAGCGTTTCCCATTTAAAGTAGTCGAATTCCGGTTGTAGTTTTATTATTTTACGTTAGTTATTGCTTATTTGCTACAAATTCAATCTCAAGAGCGTTTTCAGATGTTGGTTAAATATATCATTCGTCAATATAGCTCTCATTGGCTGGTACGTAAAGATCAATCGCGAAAGAGGGTAAAATCAGATTGCAATAGGATGTCGAGTATTTTCGGGGTTATCATGGTATTTGCCTTAATCGATCGCTCATTAGTCGCAATTGTTCCGTTGAGAACTGTTTTAGAGATATAACGTTTTAGCTTAATGCATATTCAGTCCCCTTTTGTTCCCTTTCAAATTGGTTTAATGTTGTATGTCGGTGTTTGCAGACTAATATGAACTATAGAATGGTTTAAAGTAGTTTGCCATAATATATCCTCGTCTTAACTAAGCGAATACGTGCAATGTCCTTATCTTAAATTGTGTTAAACAAGTATACGACGTTTCACTTCACTTCCCTGCCCTCTGCTATTTTTACTTTCAATGTTTTAAAAACAAATATCATTTAATTAAGTTTCACTCGTTTTTGTTGTTTTTTGTACCAATTTGGCAACGATGATACAGGGTTGATGAAAAAGATTTAAAAATTAAAATGTGGACGCGGGAGCGGGTTATTGGGGTTTAATCATCTCATATTTAAGCTATGTTTTAATTGTGTATTCTTTGTTTTGGTATTTTTCGCATTATGTTAAAGGACGATTAATGTTGTTTTTTTGCCATGCATAATGCTTAACTGAAGTAGTTGTTATAGCAAAATCTCGAATATTCAATATGTATAACAATGACGCTATTTTATTGGTTTCAAGCGATCACATTATGGTTGGTTTTATAATCTACGGTTCTATATGAGGTGTGATTTGTCGGTTTCTATAAATTTAATAAGAATGAGTAATAACTTCAGTCAAATGATACTTCCACAGTATTTCTTGAAACACAATAATTATACCATACTCATTTTTAGAAAAAGAAAACATATTCATTTTTAAACTACAAGCGTTATTCACAATTTATTATGGGCACTTTATTTATATATTTATTACATAAACCGGCAAACATAATGCGGGACACTTCCTGAAAAGCGAACCCCTGATATAAATACAAAATTATGACGTCATGAAATTCAGGGGTCTGCATTCCCAATATCCCCGCTCACCACCATTTCTAATGATTATAGCAAGAAGGGATCTCTAAAAAAGACACATTTAGCGTAACAAGTGTTGCTAACTAAAATAACTAAATAAACCCGATTATAAAGGCCATTGAAAAAAGCTGGATTAGCGAATTTAGTATTTTGTTAACCGGAACCCATGCCGAATCCTTAAGATATAGATAAACTGCATGACTTTATAATATTTCCCTTAATTAAACGGAAACATAGCAGTAGTGTCTAGACTGTCCTGAAATTACTTTGATATTTTCTTCTTTCTTAGAAGTTGTTTAGTGTTCTGTTAACGATATATCTACTGATGCACATACTCTACCAGCGTGTCTATATGTGGCTGCTCTCTTTTGCATTTTAAATACTTTATTTAGACTAGATTGAGTACCTGTTGTCCAAATTAAACAGTAGTAATGAAATCAATTCGTCTTATGGTAAACTTAATTTAAAAGAAAAGTTCTTATCATGATTTATTCACCTAAAAATTCAAGCAGAAAATAATTTCCATGTCAAATCTTATGAAGATTAGTTAAACAACCAATAAAACCATTATCTTATTAGCTTTGTTTCATAAAAAGCTTTCATGGAGTGATCATTACATTTCCCTATGACTGCCGTTTCATGTTGGTGGGTTTCGATGCGAAACAGACGCAACGCGCCACAAAATAACAAGACAAAGTAACAAATGATAGACGAAATTAAACAAGATTACGTTGACGGCTATTCGCTACGGTTAAACTTTTGTTGTGTTTTCACCATCGATGTTTCGTCTTTCTGCGTTTCGCAGTTTTCGACTGGCGCCTATTCGCTCTGTAGGTCTGGCGCCTATTCGCTCTGTAGGTCTGGCGCCTATTCGCTCTGTAGGTCTGGCGCCTATTCGCTCTGTAGGTCTGGCGCCTATTCGCTCTGTAGGTCTGGCGCCTTTTTGCGTGACCGGCTTTTACTAAACGGAAATAAGAAAAAAACTTTTTTCGAGTTCAAATACTTGAATGAAATGTCGCCACGAATCTTTTGCCGACTATTTGTATTGAAATATTCTCACCAGAAAACCGTAAAATACCAAACAGTGTAATACATATTTCTTCTAACGCCCTATATCGTATCAGCATATAGTTTGTTTGTTTGAAGCGCATGCAAGCGAAACTCAGTTTAAACCATTTACAACCTGTTACGGCAACACCATTAAAGCTTTTAAATTTACTTTGGTAATAAATGTATACATCTTACCAAATAGTTCGACATAAATGTAAATGAATTGTTACAATTGTTGGTTATTATATATAAACAGCGCCTCCCTGATGACATGCATCACGCAATCTGAACCCTTCGGCCATTTAGCTTCGAAATTTTGACATGATTATTTACATTTAACTACGCTGCTTGTAGATCGCATTTAATTTCAATTGAGCAATTAAGTCTAAGGAACTTTACTGTGGTAAATAATATGATTAATACTTACTTTACGAACTACTTACTTATGTACCGGCATATATCCGAGACTCGTCTAGCCGGGGAAGGACTGGGTGTTCCGATTTGAAATTGCCTACGAGTTTTTAACAACGATGCGAAAATCAAGAGGGAATATCGTTTAATTCTGAAGTTGCGACATAAGCCAGGTTATCTTTATTGGTTGCATTTAAAAAAAATACCATTACGGTCAATAGAACAAACAATACAATCACTTTCAAACATCAAAATATTCCTTAACTATCAATTGACAATCATTACCATTACTTTCAATTGACAAATATAACAATCAGTGTCAATGCTCAATTATTACCATTTAAGTTCACTGAACATACATGTTCAATGGACAGTCCCCATCGAGGAAAAAACCGCCGTTTTATTACGTTGGTCTACTTCCTAATGTTCTCTTCACAATTAATATAAAAAGTATTTTCAAATTATGTAATCATTATTGGTATCTCAAAGGCATTAAATCATTTTTATGTTATCGTTTTATTTGCTTGCTGTAGTTTGTACAGCATATCTTCATATCTTTTCCGCCCCATTCGTGTTGTGAACATTTTAATACCCCTCACTTTATTCCTGTTATCGCATTTGCAAGTTTTGATCATGGGCAATAAGGTATTTTCGTCGAACGTAGACGCTTTAGTCTATATTTTACAGTTATGATCCCAAACCATTGAATACATAAGAACAATGGTTATTTTACTAGGCAATATCAACTAAAAAAGTTTGGATCAAGTTTAAGGTTGCGAAGACAACGTGCATGTGTGCAAGAATGAATTATTCCGATTTCTGATAACTATGGAACAATAGTAGCTCAATGAAAAGTGTCATACAGACCCATGATATTAAAAAAGGCAATTGTTATTGCAAAGTTTATGATAATAGTTTGATTGGTTATTATATCTTAGCAATATCCATTATAAACGCTATAAACGCTTTAACCGCTTTGGTGAAGACCTGTTTTAAAGCACATTGTTATCTGTTTCTAAGTAGCTCTTATTGGGATAGATAAATGTCTTGAATATTAACAGCTACGTGCACAATATACGAGATAACGGTTATCAGAACTAAATTAATAATGTTAAGCATATTTTGATATTACACTTCACAACTACTGTCTAGGACACTGCTGGGATTGTATTATTTTCTGAAACGTTAAGATGTCTTGTAATATATAGTCGTTATCAAATACCAATATCGAGGTAATTCAAGTCACAGTCGGCTTTAATTAGGCATTTTGGCACCACTTCTCAATTGCAAATCTTGATACGAGTTCTGTAGCTTTGATTTGAACTACATTTTGCAACAGAGATCAGCCAGCCCGTGGGATGCATTGATAAAAGCGTGCAAAGAAACTAAGTTTATTGTCAAGAGCGATATCACCTCATAGCATCACAGTAGACAATAACTTTTGCATCTTGATTAAAACACTCAATTTGAAACACTTATATATAGGTATTCGCACAAGCAAGGCTAGTAAGCTATAATGAAGCATGTGTCTGTTGCACTGTGAAATTGTTTGAATATAAGCCTTGTAGTGTCCATTGCAAATTTATGAGTTAAAGATACAATAAAATGACATTGGGGACAGGCCCAGTCTTACCTATAAATTGATTAAATTATGAAGACCAAGCGAAAACAAACAAGAAACATAACGTTATAAGACAACAAATATTAAACTTCTGTCGACATAGCCTCATTATAAGTCTTGGCATTAAGTAACCGCATTTTCACGATAAGGAGAAACTAAGTAAACAACATTGATTCATTGAATATCGAGTATTTTAAGTAAAAACATATGCACATTGAACAATCAATAAATTGTGGTTTAGGAACCGTAAACAGTAACGTAGTTTAATTTAAATAACTTTGTTTTAAATACTGTCAGGGTAGACGCGGTAGCCGGCGAAATCTACGACTAAGGGATATGACAAAACTTTGATTTTCCTTTCAAAAAATGTACCAGCTGAATTAACAAAAATGTCATGATATACGCAGCTGCTAAAACACCTCATCAAATCGTTTTTTTTACATTCTAAATTTCTTATTTGGAAAAGTCTTATTTAATGCATGGCAATAAGGACAGTGAAAGGAAAACAAATATTTGTTTTGACAAATCAACATTTTGTATCTCAAAGAAAATGTACAAAAATATATTGCCATCAGATGACAACTGTTATTAAAATCACAAATCAAAAGTTATATGACAAACTTATTTATTTTAAATGTTTGGGTGAAATGTTTACAGAAATTCAATTCATTTTGTGTTGCTTTTACTACTGCTGGTTTGTATGAGAGGTCGTTCGATGCAAACAATGTAAGGTATATAATTTGTCAAATAACAAACAATTTGGTTGTCATTACATTTCAGTTGATACAGATCACCTGGTATGCTTATTAGTTTTCATTGCCTGCTGTAGTTATAAAATTTATAAACTACCGACTTTAAATCTCGAAGGTGGCATGGATTGTATTTTTGTTTCATTGAAAAGTTATTCTGTCAAACAATCTGCACTTTATTTCGTTCTGTCATACAAAGATGGATCACAATTACAGAAGTTAAGATTAACTGAAGCAGCAGAACAATTATGCATTCTTAAATTAATAAAATGAACTTTAATGATTTAAATGTTTTTCAGTTATGCTTTCTGGTTGAAAATGATATTACTTTCACCGACTGGGTTAGGTGTTATACCCAAAGTCCTTTTCAGGGGCTGTTCAACAGCCAGAGTGAAACAGGGTATGCTATTTTGGGTCGTCCCCTAAAAACAAAAATACGTGTTTAAGTGTATATTTTAGTGTAATCCATATGTATAAGGTATCAAAAGAAGTTCACAAAGATAAGGGAGGGGACGCCACTTGTACATTTGCTGGGTCATCTTTTTATGCATATAACACCAATAAGACACTAGTATTACATTGTTGAGTACAGAATACTTCAATTATCTTAAACATAAGTAAAATAATTAAAAATTATTTAACTGAAAGTCGTCTTGGGGAAGATTTTTTCGACTCAAATTCCGTATGTATATCTTAAGCGTAACATGTTAAATTCTATCTTATACCTTTAGCCAAAATAACTTTCTCAAGCAATAATTAACAAGATAAAAAGAAGCTCATCACCTTCACAGCAGTGTCTTGAAAAAACGCTGTACTCTTTCATATAAAAACATAACTAATAACACTAAATTTGTATGTTTACCTTTATATTGTTGTAACTTACTTAAGATCGGGCCAGGTCTTGACAATGTATGTTCTCAGAGTATACAATTTGGTATTAAATACATTTCGTCGGTCTACGAATTATCACGGAGAGGGAGAGAAGAGTGTTAAACATTTAATGTGTGTTCTTAGTTGTATTATAAATGAATTGGTATTGATTTAAATATCTGCCTCCTATTAATTCTGGTCGGGGTTATCATTTATAGAAGCATAAAGCGATGGGCTGAAAATAATTCAATGCTCTTAGTTATATGTTAAATGGTTGTACATAATGGGCTTGCTAATACATCGTGAATACTGGCGGTAATGTGCATATTATTTCAAAATTCTAAAAGATAAGATTTATTGGGACAAAACTGTTATATCAGGCAATTAATCACATTTAACTCACTTTCGTCGAGTGGTATTGTCTTCGAAACAAATTAGTTGGTCTGGTTAGGATGCTCGTAAAAAATAATCACGTATTCGATATATCGGTTGAAAGCAGTAGGTGGTGATTTACTGTGAATGGGGTTTGTTTCAGAACATTTTATCACACTGGTTGAAATATGTAACATTATAATTATGTGTGCCAAGAGATGACAGTCACGGAGGATTAACTGCAGGAATCCTAAGGCCTTGCCATAATAAAACAAGTGAATACACAAGAGCTCGCTCAATGGGATATGCCTTTATTGGTTTATGTTTGAAATTGTTAATTTTAAATTTGTAAGTCCTTATTAGTCCTTCTATAACTATTTTGTTTATTCTTAAAATGTATTAAAAAAGAAATACTAGTATCGAAACAATATAGTTTTGATACGCAAAAACTACCGCCTTTCTAAGGTATATATACCATCGGGTCGTCGAAAGTGATGTTCTGATATGTAACAATGCTGTCAGTGAACAGTTAAAGATGCACTCTTACTCCCAAATAAGATTTACCACAATGAATACAATTGTTTAAATATACCAAAAAATATAAATAAATGTCAATAACAATGGTTCTTATGAAGGATACCGAGTTTAATTTAAAAAAAGGTGCAGAAGAACAACGTATTTCTACCCTATGCGCCGAAAATAAATCACTGTAAATCTTTAAGCATTCACTAATCATTTAATATTTTTGCGTTTTCAGCTATGAAATACACGGTTACATTATTGTTATCAGAAATCAATACTTTCCATAAAAGCATTATTTAGTAAGTAGTCAAAGGTTTATTACTCAATCTATGTTTATTATTTATGTGTATGTTCTAATTTTGAATAAGAGTGTCACTTTAAATCCAAACCGATATTAATATATTCATACTTATTATATACGTGTGAAATACAATTGAAATCAGATCAGCTTGGGTCATAATTTTCATTACATATGTGCAAATGGTTTATTATATTATATTATTATCGAAGGCAACATAAGATATTATTACGTATTGGCGATATTCCGTTCTTGGGTTTCAAAGCTAAAATTTAAGAAACTTGCAACACGTAGGGTTACAGCAATCAGGGTATTACTCTCGGGGCACACGAACACTTCCCATGAAACAACAGGACATGATTAGGACATATTTCGGTTGAAACATTGGCATACCTTTACGCCGGTCAGACATCAGAATAGTTTTAGTTACTTAGACTCGTCATTAATATGACAATATATAATTGTTTATGCAAAGTACGTTTTCCTGTATTTTAGACTAATAAATATGTCCATATAATATTTTAACAGACGAAAAGTGGTTTATATTACCTATTATTAATAAGTAGTATTAACCTTATACTATCAAGGTTATTCCAACATCAGTATAAGTATAATTTGATTTGACTTGATGCGTTTTCCTGTTTGCAGTATTATTTATAATGTATTAATTTTATTGAAATAATTAAACATAAATTTTTGTGCAAAGTTAAAATATACCATTAATTTTGAAGATAATGATATACCCTTTTTATCAATACGTGGAATGTTTAAAACAATGCATCGTGTAATTGGTGCTGTTTTGTTCATTTAAGAGTAATACTGAGAAACATTTTCTTGAATTATGGTTAGATAATACGTGCACATATATTGAATACATATGAGAGCAACACTTCCTCAGTTAATGCATTAATTTAGCTCTTTTACGATTTGGGAACAAAACAATATTTTCCTAAAATTATTACATCTGCTGAGGCAAACAAGAAACATAAAACAAACCAAACTTTAAATAAGAATCAGCCAAAAAACTTCTTCTTAGCTTATGCAACAAAAAAGATGAATACTTCTGTCACATTTAAACATGAATATTTCGCTAAATAGTCTATTATATAAAAACTGTTTACTATTCCTACCCTTATACCGGAACTATCATACTCTTCACATTATTTATACATGTATTTTTAAAGTTTTTATAATTCGATGTTAAAATATACTTTATGGTCATGGTCAAGAGAGCAAGTGTGCGTTTTCCGTTAGGCATTAATATGTATTATTATTTTTTCGTCAATAACCTAATTAAAAAAAAACAAAAAAAACTTTAAAACAGAATATTGAATATTTCGTATTTTCCCTTCCTTCCTTTTATTAAATAGCTTACGTGCAGAGTATTACGTGTTGTTTGTGATCAAATAAGATAGCTATTGATAACAAATGATGTCCAATAGGATGGTAAAATGTTTTGTTTTTTATAATTTTTGGCCTTATATTGTCTATAAGTTTCTTTGATATCCAGTTAATAACCCATTATTAGATTGTAATATTTGGCTATTAAGTCCTCATTATTTGGCGTTTGATCGTTATTGCACTATTAGGAAGATATACAATACGCTTAGGATCAAGCGAAATTATATAATGTCGAAATAAATAAATTCCAATTGATCATCGTTATCATTTAACTTAATAATATCACATCTGTGTCCGTGTTTAACAAAAACATGCATGGCCTAATATGAGCACTTTTGTCTTTTACCGAATAAACGTTATCAGCATCAATATTCATCGGCACCGGCTATGATATTTTTTAGCATCGCAATTTCAGCATGTTTGTTCTACTGAAAAATGTTTTCCAGGAGGGTATTCTCATGACCTTGCGAATTTAAAGTAATATACAACTTAATTAATTGTCAGTACCGAACACTTTCAGCAAACATAATCGACACTTGAACTCTTTTTGGACAACGCTGGAAATACTCCTAGATATGAAAACCTTACATTTTGGTATTTAATCGATCAAGAATGAACATCAAGACAAATTCAATTCAAACAATAACTATACTAAACATTACATGTTACATATGCAGTTTGAGTTCACGCTTCCTCGACACATATTTAGGATATCGAATATGCTCTTCGAGTGTAAACGACGGATTCGAACTTTTCTCCAAGCCTCAACCTTTAGACGATTCTCAGCAGTCGCCACAAACTATTACATTTCCAGTAAGTTTATGAACATAATATTATATCCAAAGTTATGCGAAAAGCTACAGAAACAAGGTCAGTAGCAAAAAGTTTAAATATATATAGATTCAATATATTAATGCAAATACTTAAATTATATTTAACATGTATTATATGTATGTATAGATATATAGATATGTTGAATAAAATATGTTTAAATCAAAAAGTTTAAACATGAACCCGGTTTAATGGCACCAAGTCGACAAAATATTTCAATCTTTAACTCTCTGTCAGTTTTCGTTTTACCTTACAAACATTTTTCGAAATGCTAGGCGTGTTTTGTTTTTAACCAAGCATATATTTTCAACAGATAATGTACCAAGCAAATAGATGGAACAAGCAGATAAACTGTACTGTATAGTTGGTTAAGCGTGAAATTTGGACAATCATGCACACAACAAAGTTTTTACAGCCGATATTTTTGTAAAACAATTCCCTGATCGGCTATTAAATCAAAACTATCCATCACGTTTACGATTTTAAGACATCATAACCACGTGGTATGGACGTATAATGATATAAATCACTTTCCTAATAATTCAATACCATTTTTGTATTATAATTTCATTTATCATACTGAGATTTGCCTCATATATTTGAGTTTAATTACAGCCTATATATATTCACATATTTAAATAAAAGGAAGCACATTTCTACACGGCAGGAAACGCACGGGGTTACAATATAAAGAGTATTATATAGGGCGTTTTTGTTGGTTATAAACTGGTTTCGGTTTTATTTCGGTTTAACGAACTGTGCATTTGTTGTTACAGTTTCAAATAAAACCAACACAAGTTTTATCGTTTTTTTTTAACGAAAACCGAAACCGGTTTTCGAAACTATTGAAACCCCTACCGGAGGCGGTCTCATCGGTTCGTTCCATCCGAAAACTAGTTTACTTTGAAACCAACATGGCAGAAAGTGATCAACCACGTTTGTTGAAACTCAATCCTTTTGATAACAATGCCTTACAATGGGCAAATGAGCTAAATGATAAAGGTTATATTTATAATTAGAAATAATGGCTACATGCAGTAGCTCCGTCATGTTGTATAAACTGTACACAAAACCATGCATTTGTTACTTCAAGCCAAACTATCAAAACCGAGTTCGAAACTGTTGAAACCATTGACACCAAAACTGAAACTGGCCCATAGTCATTTACTTTTCGGTATTTGGCGTTTGACCAAAAGTGCACTACATGAAATTAAATGCTTTATTTAAGATCTAGCAGATTATGATCAACTGCAGAACAATATGTTCAACTAGATTATCTTAACACATGTTTTGTTGTTAAAGTTACAATCATAAAATGCATGTTTTTGCAAGTGATTATTTTGAAAATGCGTTGCATTCCCTTGTGTACGATATAATAGACGTATTTGAAGTTATTAACATTATAATGCCATTGTTTCTGCCAGTAATGATAATTCCGACATCTTTGGAATGTTAATGCAACTATTATTGAATTCAAACTATTTTGAAATACGCAATACATATCAAGCATGAAATAGGTGCTATCGCAGCGTTCGGTTGAGCAAATCATCATTTAATATGCCACGTTGTGTTTGTCCTCGGAATTCACAAACACGTTTTTATTGTTTATTTCAAATGATGAACGTAAAATCATTTCTTGCTACAGAAACCTTGATGTTTAATTATAATTTAACCATCCTGCAAATCACTACTGAATATTAACGCGTTATAACTCATAACAATAAGTGAATAACATTTTTTTTTTGTGTTTCACAATTTATTTTGCTATTGCTATTATGTCATTATGACATATTCAGAAACAAGAACAACCGCAGACTTTCATATCACCCGCAAAATTAAACACATTATCAATTTCGCCTTGCTGCAATTTACTCTAATGAATCAATTGACATTTAAACTCAAACAAACGGCACCCAGAGTTATATCTGTATATGAAGTTTGATGTAATTATCTCAAATACCTTTCAAGTAATGCTATTGACAAAGACAAAGTACGGAGGATAGAAATATCATTGTTTGAATAATGTGAAACCAGAACACTGAACTAGCGCTAAGACCAGGCCGATATTTTGTTCACATTTTGATGTTTTTTTTCTGAAATGCTAATTCAATCACAAAACATTGGTTTGGCGCATTACAAAGCATGCAGCAAACCCATTTGTCAAATGGAATTAAATTAAGAAACCGTCAGATTGTTTCATTAAATTCAAAAGAGAAGCTTTTAATAACCTGGAAAGAAAATTAATGGCAGACAAACACTTAACGAGTGCTCTTTTTTGCATCGAGAAAATGTGCAGCTTTTAAAATGAACAGAAAACCTTTAACGTACAATACCACAACCTTTAATGGACGAATAATAACCAAATGTCATTTACTAATAAACGTACTTTCTATTAAATAATTGCGTGCTATCAAATTTAATAAAAGGGATACGTGAGAACACTTAATACTATCTTAACATGTGTAACCAAGCCAAGCACTCAAAGGTTTTAACTTTCAACCGAGTGAAGACCGCTTCTATTCATCCCATATAAATAGTCCAGTCTTTCTTTATCATTTAACGAGTCATGAATCTTCATTACAGCTAATCCGTGTATAATACATCTCTGAATGTCAAGCAAATGATGAACAACTGTTTTAATACATAATGCAGGTTGTCAGTTGCAGAGGATTTTAATTATGATCTAGGTTTTATATTTCATGCATTGTTGTAAGTTGATAAAATAGTTAGCCTAGCTCTCACTAGCACGACATTGTCCCTGATTGTTCAAAGTATACTTCTAAGTCAATTTGGTGGTCCTGAACCTGAATCAGATTATTATACGACCAGAGTAGGTATGTCAACAAAGATTTTCGATCATTGTGAAGCGAAGTCAACACAAATGCATCATTAACGTTTAGATCTATTTCGGTCTTGCACGTAATGTAGCTACGGTAGCGTTACTAGTGGAAATGGTCAACGGTACCAAACGACAAAAGAGTGCTGTTACGGTCTTCTAAATGTTTCATTAACATTACATAAAGCAAATATTGTTCATAATTCAACATTTTAAAAAGCATTTTACATTGTGAAATTGCGAACATCACCGTTCCAATCGATTCACGTTTATGATTGCACTAGCACATCTCAACTCTTTGGAGTAAACAGGGTTGAACAGTTAAAGACATGTTGGGGTCCTTCTTTATATACAACGTAATTGATGGTGGCTAAATTCGTGAAGTCAGTCAGAGGCAACTTTTAATCGGAAAGTTAAAAGCTGGCAACCTGTCGTTGTCTTCTAACAAACTAGTAGAAACTGGTTGATTTATTAAGATACCGTTTATTAATTCCGTATTTATTGTGAAATAACTTTTTTCTGATATTATTGCTATTTTTTCAATTGAATCCAAAGTTTCTTAACGAAATGCACAAACGACACTCAAAGAGACTTATTTTAGATTTTAATAACGGTTTAAATAAAACATTGAACACTGGCACCGTATCGTAGGGAATGTAATCATACAAAATTCCGAGTTATCAACAATATTTCGTCGCTCTTAAACACATAATTGTTGGAGTGCTTTTTCTGAATTGACATTCAGAAATAATGTATGAATTAAAAAAAATATGCGGATATATTATTTACTCCTTTTTTAATTAACCGATAAAAGATATAAGTACAGAACTTTGCACAACAAGTCAATTTCCTGAATATAAGTTCCAGTGGATAATAATTGTCATGCAGGCTTCTCCAGCCTCGTTGCAAAACAGATATATACGCCGTTACAACTCCGAGTTGATTAAACACCGGATTTTGTTCCACCAACGTCTGTTTGTGTTTCTGGTTAGAGCTTCTATTGAACAATTTATCCAGGCTGTTATAAAATAAAGTGGAATAAAAAGAGAAAACAAATTCATTGTGAGTATATTAATTCATAATATATACTTTGAGTGTTAATATTAGAATACATATTTATAAACGAAACATCACTTGAAATGTTTCGATATATTTGATGCTGTGAGACAATAGTTATCGTTTCGGCTTGACACAAGGAAACTTCCAAATATGTAAAAGAGAGTTCATATTTTGCGACTCGTTTTGAATTATATTTATTTTTCTATGGTCAATTTTATACTAATATTTCAGCTAGATCACGTTTAATTATAAATTTACTAACATTAATCCCGCAACGAAACATACTGTTTTGGTTAACCAGTATTTATTGCAGAAAATATTGAACAAAGTAAATAAGCATTTAAGCTACAGAAATGCATAATATACATATAAAACAAGGAGTGATGAAACGCATAAACAGTGAGTAAATCACAGAATTGAGAGTTAACCATAATTGGCTTTACTAAGTCTCTTTTCTGTTTTCATTGTTAGAGAAACAAAAAAAAACATTCAGGAATTGTTTGATACACTACTGCTTGTACGAAGTGATATAAATATATTGAAGAATAACTGGTACAATATGAGTATTACGCCATGTTATGGTACGATGCTATATATTTAGAAATATAATTTCTTACAAAAGTGGGTTGAGAATTGCACGGTAGTTGGGGGGAGCGGGGGTGATAGTAATGATAGAAAAGAGGAAAGGAGGGGGAGGAGGAAAAGAGGGTATTATTGAAAATAAAATGCAACATCTGCCTTACCCTTGTTCGTTAAACGATATGTTCTTTCAAAAAATCCCAAAAGGCATTAGCTTATTTTATCATTTGCATCAAAACTGATTTCTTTGCATTTATATAACAATTTATTATCAATCGAAAATAACAAAGGGGTTAATATGAACAACTTTGTCAATGTTTTCATCAGTTCGGGGAATGTTTAGCATTATTTCCTTTTTTATTAGAGCTGGTTAACACAATTTATTAATCAATACCTGTACACAATATATAATAAAGAAAACTATAGAGGGACAACAATAGTGCTTTGTTAAATCGTTAAATTAAATATAAAAAAGAGGACACAAATGGAATTGGCCACGAGGTTTTTCAAACTTTAGATACGGGTCACAGCACGTAACCTAATTTCTGTTTGATATGCATATATCGCTTAACATTATACGCTCAACTTGTGAATATGTGATGTCCACGTTACACGCCAGACGGTACACTGACATTAGCACGAACAGAAAAACTTGCACCCGCCGTAAACATGTTGAGATGTTTGGTGTCTACGTCAGCGTGGAGTAAAGTTCAATTAACACTCCAATTGTCTTCCCCAATAGTGTCACCCACTGATTTAACGTTTATTACCATGAGAAGCAAGAACACTTTGCAGTAATCTGTAAATGAAAGAAGACAAAGATGAAGTGCATTGAGGCTAATCTAATCACGAGATCCGACGAATAACTTAACTTGGCTGTAAACAGTAATTAAAATTATGAATACTTAAATACCAATTTACAATCCATCCAGGGTTGACGTAATTGGCCTGGTAACGAGGTCTAGGTGGACATTTTTATATTTTGATAAAAAGTATATATCCACTTTATGGCGGAAAACATTGTCTTTAATAGTCATCTTAAAGATGCACTCCTTCTCTTAAATAAGATTTGCCATAATTAATACAGTTGTGTAAATATACTCAAAAGGATGAATGATTGCCACAAACAAGTGTTATTATGAAGTATTCCAAGTTTGATTTGAAAGAAGGGCGCATAAAACACGGTATTTCTACCTTATAAGATGATAGTAGATCAACGTTAATATTTAAGTATTCACCACTCATTTAATATTTTTGAGTTTTAACTGTTAAATATACGGTTACTATCATATTATCGATAATTGATATTTTCCATAAATGTCATTTAAGTAAGTAGTTAAAATGTTATCACTGAACATATATAGCTGTTGTAAATGTGTATGTATTGATTTTGATTTCACTTGAATTAAGTATCATATTTTTTTTAAAAAAAACACAATACAAATATAAACAGTTTGTAGATAACTGTGCAATCATTTACATCGTTATCCGAAACTCCCAGTTGTTCATACATATTCCTAGGAAAGAACTTACAATCGCAAATAACGAGGGGTTATACAACTTCTGTGACACAGTTCTATAAACACTGAGTTATATAGCGGACGACAAACTGAACCTGACGAGTTCATTTTATCAGTTTTTGAATAGTCTAAAGCAGAAAAGGACAACAACATATACACGTATTGTTAACTGTATGATACCAATTAACGGATTTGAAACGAGTAGCACTAGAATAGCTGGCCAATATGATTATATTGATTTACAATTATCTGAACAAAGTGATTTGCAAAGTATATGTGTAATAAGCTATATCAGTTAAATCATCCTGAGTTCTCTAGTTTCCGGAAAGACACTAAATATTTTGAGCAGACTTTGAAAACAAACATTTCTTTCATGACATCTTCCAAACACATATCGTGGGCTTATATATCACACATTGACAGGTAGTTGATTCACTGGTTTAAATAAATGCACAAGACTCTGGGAAGTATTTTAGATTAAAATAGAAATAACGATATCATTTTATCCCATTCTTAAATATTACATTGTCAAGAATGCATTTCAAATACAATTTCTGAAGAAGTATGACAAACTTATTTCAATTGATCTTTTGATTTGTATGCAAATGTCTACTCCGATATGTATTTATTTTTACATTATTTTAACCTGACACTTCGTTGCTGATTTGATCAATTAGGCCTTATCGGCTGCAATTATTCCAGAGACAAAACATCTCAATATCGGTTTGAGTTTACCTATTCAGATGTAATGTATTTCCCCTATTAATATAAATCAGTTATTAATTGATTTAATGAAAACTGGTTTGAGTTAATTGCAATCACTACTATTTTTAAGATATTTCTATCATCAAAAATAATGAGTTTAACGTAACACTGTAGATTTAACTTCCCTGAACTATAGCCGGTCTTACGTTTTTGAGATATCAGTTACATACTCGATCATGTTCATTTAGATTCCAGCAATGAGCAGAAACGCAGAGTCGTGTAATCATTGATTAAGTGATCTACAACAATCGGTTGGTGTACAATGATCATGACCTTAACAACAGTGTGCATAAAACGTAACGGTTCAAGTGATCGAAAACTTAAACCGATTATTAACCATGGTTATTTGAACTATAAGTAAAAACGTTTGAGTAGTCAATCAAACTTAACCCTAAAATTAGAAAGCCTTATAAGAAAACTTATATTCTGCTGATGGTAATACATGTATACCATCAAACCATTAATTGAACAAGTTTGCCTCTGTTTGATATTTCTTTTCTTTTTCATATAAGTGAATGGCCACATTCGTGTTTAAGTGCGCGTTCATTTTCTGGGCAACAACTCTGGAGTCAAGAGGCAATATCGTTCAACTATGCTGTTAAAAAGATTGCTGCGGAATCTGCAATGAATTTCAATTTGTTGTTAGTTTTATTTATTTTTTTGTTTCAAAAAATCACTCTTCCATTTAAACGAAAAAAGATTGTCAATGTATTTGTTACATTAATTTTCCTGTTAATATATATTCATATACTTTTTTAATAGCATCAAATGCAAAACATCAACGTCATCTTTATTCAGCTTTTTATTGCTCATCTGAAGTTTGCATTAACAAAATAATACTTTCACTAATCTTCACCAATCTTCACCAATTACCTTACGCTATTTACAACGCTACTTTAACAATAAAACAGAAATCAGACAGGAGAAAAACGACCTTTGAGGTTTAAGGATACTACATAGTTTTATTACTTTTTAATAGAAGGATACCTTTTTTCGTAATAAGCTGTTTTTTGAATTATAATGAACGCTCACTGTTTTTAGCAAGAGTGATTTAAGTTTACATTAGCTTTATGATATGCTTATACATTACAACTATACTTTCATTTAACAATTAAAAGTAGAACATCACCATTTAAAGATATTGATAACATCACAACGTTAAAACGTGTTAAAGCGGTGGTTAAGTATAACACACGATATTGCAATTTCTGCTGATTTAGGAAACTTTCCTGAAACATGCGGTTTTAATGAACTCGGACATTTTGATTTTTAGGGTTATTTTTGCTACAAAATTATATTAAAATTCAAATATATTCAATTCTTACATCATTGCATTTAAACAAATCGATTAATCGCGCTATCCGAAATCCAAGTTTTGTCCGAAATAAACATACGTGAATGCATACAAATTGTATACATCAAAGTTCATATTCACAAATGTATACTTTTACTATTTTTACATTTGCAACGCACCTTAAGCAATTAATCAGTAATAATTCGAACGAAAAGCCTTTGAAGTCTGTATGGGCTATTTATAGTAATTACCTTGTAGGTTGCTCTTTGATTCTTGTAGCCATACATGGAACATGAAAACAATCCCTTTAAGATACATTTTGTGTCTGAGAGTACTGACTCGAAGTGTTTTGGCATGTGACTTCATTTTCTTCAAATATTTTACATTTTCAAATCATTTGGAAGGAAAGATTAGCGAATACATGTCGCTTTTATTTTTAATAATGTTTTCCTTATTTGTTCCCAGTTTCAGTACAATGATGCTTTTTATTATAAAACTCTATGATCACACAGTTTTAAACCTTTTATTTTATAAGGCAGACTGTGTGGGGTGTTTATAGTTACTAACAATCACTGCATCGTATCTTTGAAAAGTATTTGCATTAGGTGCTCTGAATTGTATCCCTCCGTCTGCAGATAGAGTTGGGACCTCTAATCATAGAAGTACTTTGGGTTTACCTATACGTGTATTATTATTTGTTTTATTGATAAATTTGCTCAAATTAAGGCATACTTTGATACGATTGACCTTTTGCGTTTTATCTTTATTAAGGATTGTTGGGATAAGAGTGAGGTTTGTGCACATAAACTGGTTTAAACCCTTAGTAAATTTACATTTTACTAACCGTTCCAAGGCGGGACCTATCAATTCTTGATAAACATACCTTTTTATATATATAATATGTATGCACTGTGCTGTTTGTGGAGTTTTGTGCTGTTATTCTATGTTTCTTGTTTGTGATTTTGTGTTCTATGTCTTTGGCGTTTGCCCAGTGCCACTAAACCGGGTTAATGTTTAAACGTTTTGCTACTGAGCTTGTTTTTGTAGCTTTTGCATAAATACTAGGTGATATGTCTTTTGGTCGTGTAACTCTATTGTGCAAGATATTTTTATGAAACAGCTTTTGCCTCATGTATAATTTAGATTAATCATTTATATCCGTATTTTATCAAACTGCAAACGCTAAAATATGTTAACGAATTGACACACAGGAAACATTGGAAATTGGAAATCAAAATGTTTGTACCATTGATGTTATTCACTCCACTTCTTAGTGAATGAATATTTTCTTGTTTTATCGACGTTTCGCGTGTTGAAATCATGTCGATTCGACGATATCTCAATAACAAACGACGGTACCTTGAATGATACCTGGAATCCAGAACAGGACGCCTTTGTCTCTTCAAATTGTATTTCATCGCATTCATATTAGTTGTACTAACTAATTATTTTTCATTCAACATAATGTTATTTTGATTAACAAATGAGTACGATGTGATTGCGTTATGCCAAATGATGCACACTTCATTACCTGAAGATTAAATATGCGTTAATTGCAAACTCAATTCATATCGCAGATGTTTGTTTTTCGTAAAAGTTAAACGAATGCAAAAACATGTTATTCAGAATTCACAATATTATTCTTACAGTGTCGCATTAGTTACTGCATACATTAATCCTATAAGATTCTGTTTTGAATGCTATGTGCTTTCTTGTTTTGTTTTTGTATAGTTTTTCGATATTTTGTATGTTTTTACATATATATATATAAATATTCGCAAGCACAAAAAGGACAACGCTCTGTAATATTGCCCGTAAAGAGACGTATTGATAATATTTGTATGCATTTCATACAATAAAGTCCGTTTCAACCAATAAATCTTCCGTATTGGATAAGTACTGAACTGCAAATGTTTCGTTAAAGCAATTGTATTTTCTTGGAATAGTGCATGTGTTTTTTGTGTTTTTTTAGGTACTAACTAAAGGTGTTTCGTCTGTAACCAAGACATTTTTTAAAACGATATTTGTATTCAAGCTGAGTTTTGCGGGGCCTGTCGGTCCAAAGTTGCGATGACAGTGAAGTACGTACAAATGATTGTGTTGCCATTACAAATATCAGCCGTATTGTCAATTGACAAATATTTCCTTTTGTAAAATTTGCATATGATTACGCAGGAAAACGTTTTCAAAATTTAAAAACATCTCAATTGCTGTAAATAACTTTGATTTGATCATTTTTTCATGCTGTATTTTCCAAACCTTATCTTCTCATCTATTTCGCTCATGTCTTTTAATGATTAAGTTATTTTCATCACAGACAATGTTCCCGTTTCTGCATTTGATAATAATCAGATGGTGATAATAATCATTCCGATAATTGATTAACTAGCCCTCCATATAACATTGGGTTCAAGATTTCTTTTCCGATAGAAATGAATGTCAATATACTGTAAAACTGCGATCGCTTGAGGTCGCCGGGGATCGAGCCAAAACCTCGAGGGAACCGATGTTTCGAACGACCCGATTTTCAATTATCCAGTCTGTTATGAAATATCTTTCAGTATATTTTGATATTGAAGTCGTCTGTTTACTAAGACACCGATTATGTGTTGTGTTGCGGAAATCGCTCATATGTTCAAAGGCTGTCGCATACTAAAGGTATAATAAATATAAAATGTAATAGAAATATCAATAAATGAATAAATATAATTTTTAATTTTACAAAATTGCCATATTGATGGATTGATGGTAGTGTTTATTCATATTTTTATTACTCATTTACATTTCTCACAATTAACTTCGCGTCATTAACGACTCATAATTATCTTCTAAAATGCCCATATCAACTACTATCGGTCATGCGTTAACAGTGAAACACGATTTTTCACACCTTATTAAATTGCCCTTCAACTGTCATTGCAATTTTTACAACTTGCTAAACTTTTAACGCCTAGCAATTGTTTGTTTATTTTGGAACACACGTTCGGGAAAAGTGTTAAACTATGACCTCGAGGTAGCCATAAGGTTTTGTGCATGATTTGTGTAATGGGACCGAGCGTATTGCTCGACTCCTTGACATAATTTGGTTTTAATGCAGCGTAGGAATATTTTATAAAAAATGGAAGGAATAACAGTTCGGGACCAAGCTCCGACCTCGAGGGAACGTCGGTTCTCGAACGACCGCTTGTTCGAACGACCGCAGTTTTACTGTACAAGGAATATTTCACTTAGCTTAATTAATTAAAATGCTTGTATCCAGGTTGAAGTCTTCAATATCATACGACATGTTTATCAAATTGTAGATTACTATGCAGATAATCAAGAAAAAAAACATGACTTTGACGTTAAGGTGAAGGCTCATTTTATTCTAATAATTCATACTATTGTTATCGTTTTAAGAGTTCAAGACATTTTTTTATTATACATGACAGATTTGTTCATGAATGAAAATGCTTCCAAGTCCTGGATCCTTGAGTCTGGTGAAATCCATTACAAAAACACGCTATAATGCATTGCGGAGACGCAACGTTTAAGCACGTCGTTATCTGTTCAAAAGTAATATTTGAAAATTGTCCTTAGAAGACGGATGCCGCAACAGTGTATTTCTTTTGTCTTATAAATGTTGTTTGGAAAATATGTTTGGTTGTGTCGAAGCTAATTGTGAAAAAGTGTTGTTTTCAAATTTGCTTTCATCTTAATTTTGTGAAATTCCTTTGAAGTAAATATGGCAAACGTATGGCGCATAAACGTGAAATCTTCTTCCTAAAATATCCCGTGAATTTGTCATGTGTTATTACATCAATATCTCTTGTAAACATGACTATTTCCAATGTAAAAAGGATGACGAATACGTTCTTGTGTTAGCATGACTTGATCACTAATCGCAGTGTATATTGAAAAATACTTGTCAGTTTGGGGCCGGTCTTATGGATATTAGCATTACATTTAATGAATCGGTTATAAAAGGGAAACGACCTATCAACTAATGTTGTGCGTGACTGCTGAAGATACGTGTTTCAAACAATTTACATTGGAGTTCGTGTCACACAATTTATCATACTTAGCAAGTTAATTTATTTTTGTCTATTGACAAAACATACCCATAATTACAATTTCATTTAATGGACAGTCGCAAACAAAGGAAGTCAGCCTTTCAATTACCTTTGACGTTTGCTTTGCTTCCCACGTATGTTTCCACTAAGCATATAAAATATTACGCACGAATATTATCTTACATTTACATTAGACCTCAAAAGCAGTAGATCAATTCGATTTTATCTCCTTATTTTCATAATGAAGTAATCAAGCATGTCCGATAGATAACTCGAAATAGACAGTACCTTTCGATCTCAAAATTGTTTTGAGGGTTGGTTGTGTCAGGTAGATGAGCTTAAAGAGACTTTGAGTACGAAAAGCTTGTCAGAGTGATAACAATGAACCTCCAAATTTGCTTGGAAGTTGGGCGTGACTAGTAGTTGACCCGGGTCATCGGGTCAAAGAAAACATTTACCTCTTTGATCTTAAAAGCTTGTCCTCATGATTATTTGACAGTACCTAGTGCTATGGTCATCAAACTTGAATTTGAGGTTGGGCGTGACCAGAAGTTGACCCTCATTGAATTAGAGTTAAACGGGTCAAAGGCCACAATGAACTCCTTGAACGAGAAAAGCTTGTTCAAGTTGTAACTCGTCAATGCCTGGACATAGGGTATCAGGTTATACTGTCAAGGTCAATGACAGTGAATGCAAAAATGTCAATGTGATAACTAGACAATGTTTAGCCCTTTGGTCCTCAAGCTTGACCGGAATGTTGGAAATGACCAGTAAATGACCAGTTGATTTTGAGATCTCAGGTCAAGGTCACACTGATATTGAATTCGAAACCTTTATTTCCTTGTTAACTCGAAAATCACTCGCCCTCTTCATTCCTACCACGGTGGTATGGCCTGAAGAAGCTAGACCTGAACATTTCTTATTCCCAGCTGACAGGAGGACATCAGTGCACACATCAATCCTCATCGCAACGTTATTGAGACCTTTCCTAAAACCCTCAAACTTTGAATGAATTGGTCGTAGACTTATGTAAAAAAATATCAAATGAGCTGGAATTTCGGTCCATGCATAATTCACTTTTAATTGTTCAAATATACGTGAAATCATTGCAAACGATTATATATTTTCTTCGGCACGAGGCGCGCAAGCGAGACACGAGCAATAGAAGCTGGGAATAAACCAGAACACTTTCCTTATGAACGTTTTACATCCCTTGATTGAAATCAAATCCATGATATTTCAAACAGAGGTTGTTTATGTAGGCTACAATCTGGAGCGTAAAATTTAAAGCCCATTTTATAAAGCCACCTCGACAATGTTATGGTTACTAAATGATATTTCTCACACGTGTTCCAATGAAACGATATTTTATAATCGCAAGTTCTGTCTCAACACAACACCTTTACACAAAATTCGAAACGTAGCAATGAGCATCGTCTTGTATTTCGTCTGGATGCTGTGGTTTGATTATCATTTTGTAATCAAAAAACGTCAGAGATCCCTTTTCCTTCCACATATTGATTGTGAAATATATATGGCGATACACCATGCTCATAGATTAATGGTATGCAGCTGTTATATGTTTGCTGCATTTCAACGAATTCTTGTTATGTTATTACATTTGCATCAAAGTAATTCTCATAGATTTCAACATTGCACTATTTAAGCAAAATTTTGATGCTTTTATACAAATAATTGTTAGGAAAGTCAACATATTCTTCAACTTGAGACGTTTCAAATGTTGCCAATACAAGTAACGTTTGTCATATATCTTTATCCAAACAATAAACTAGGGCTTGAAATAAACAAGGCATATCCAACTGTCATAACAATATAAATGTGATATTTAAAGTTTTGACATTAGATTTACAAAGCTGTATTAATTCAAAAGACTGCTCAGGAATACATTCTTTTTTCATTGCAATTGGCTAATGATAATCACACCCTATGAATTGCACACGACGTCAAGTGTATGAGTCTAAAAAATGTCGGTTCAGTATGAACATTATGTTGCAAGTTTGTTTTAATTGTGAAAACATTTGAATTGCGTTTTTAAGAACACGTGCACGTACCTTTTGGTGTTGTTTTTAATGTGTGTTTTTAATTTTAAAAAAAACAACAACATTGCCGTGCGCACGTTATAATATGGGTGCCGTTCAATAAATTGTTGACATCGTTATCCGAAACTCCCAGTTGTTAATACATGTTCCAAGGAAACAACAAACAATCGCAATAAATCAACGTCATCTTTATTCAGTACTCAATGAGTCATTTCAAAACAATACATTCACCTAATTACCATTAACCTTCGATATTTACAACATTACCTTTACAATCAAACAGAAGTAAGATGGATGAAAAGGCCTTTGAAGTTTGTTGAGACTACTTGGGTTTACAACAGATGTATGACCTATTTTCTAAGAAAGTTGAGCTATGGAATTAGCACCCACTGTCTACTGTTTGTTCAAACATAGTCTTCAATAGCTGTTTATTAGGCGTATACATGAAAACAGTACTTATGTGTATCATTGCTTTAAATTAGTAACGTAGTTTCAAATGTATCAGCAGTATTATTTTCTTGTCGTGTAAACAGTCTTGTTATTGATGTCACATTATTGAATTTGTTTTATTTGATTTGGATTGCCTTGTTGCTTTGTTTATGATACAAATATGGTATCTAAAGCACTTTAATTGTAAAATATACGATAGAGTGTATCATGAATGAATCGGTTTAACTTATATCCGCTAGAGCGATTTTGAATAGAATTATGTATTATTATTGGTATTACGACATTATATAAATCACCCAGATTACCCGGAAGAAACCTACTCAATGTCTGGTGACCAAATACATAACTGTCGTATAAAGTAAATATATAAGGCACTGATTGCGTATGTATATCACGAACGCACAAGACTACTTACGATATATCTCATAATAAATGTGCTTTTTATACACATTATAATAATTAAGATCAAGCTATTAACCAAACCAATTATAGCCCGAGTTCATACCGATAGTTCAATGAGTGTAAATGCAATGCATTCCAGTGATGTTTTGATGCTCCATTTAAGAAAAATGATCATGCAATCTAGTATTAAAGATTAAAACACTCTATTTAAGAGCACGTTTAAATATGCGAGCAAATTTAGGAAAGTCATGATGACACGTTATAAACGGGAGCGTTGTTTGTAAAATCTTTCCTAAAAGAGATATTTCTGATGACAGCACGTTAGGCAGTGTTCAATTCCACTGATAAACGCCTCCGAACGATGTTAATTTCTTAGGGGATATTACATTGCATGATGGAAGTTCAAATGACATTTTTTATTTGACTCTTTAGTTCATTTTTCAAATAATGCTGATATCTTGTGTATGCAATATATGTAATATAATAAGAAGATAACGAGGGATTATATAACGTCAAAGAAGAGTTTCATTTATCAGCATTTAAATGATCTGAAACAAAAAAGAACCACAGCCAATACACGCAATGGTTACTGTATGATATCAATTAACGGATTTTAAACGAGTAAAAATGCAAACACATAGATTCTTGTATATTAAGAATTTTTCAGTCAAAAACTACTAACATATAAAATGAGTTTTCGCGTTTCATTTTGAATTTTGTTGTTATTTTTGTATGATATGAATGCATTTGTTGAATAAATTATATATTAAATGTTGCTTAACCGGTATATTATTTCTAAGTTCTCAATATATGTCAGAGATAAACTGGATACCTTTTTAATGTATTTGCATAAATGACCCTTCCGTGGCACAATTTATTAGACATATAGTGTTGTTGTTTTAAAACATAAGTATGATAGCATGTCTAAATATGTTCCCTTTTTGTGCATTTGCGACAAAGGATTACAAAACACGTTGGTTGTGCACACTTTATGGTAACCGTAATTTTATTTAGTAGATATATATTTCAAATACTTATCAATAATGTAAATGTATGCTAAATGAATATCTCGTTTGGCTTTTAGCAGTGTTCGAAGTAGCACTTACGTGCTCAAATTATACAACATATTTAAATATATAAAACCAATTCTAACAATTAGAAGTTAAGTACAAAACTTATGGGTAAAATTATATTCAGTCAATAAGCTTTTACTTCAAAGCTAAAACCTATATAATTCATTAATTGTAACGCAATCCCTTATTATCCCTTTAAGTCCTTTACTCAAGGTTCCATTCATAATGATGACATGTCGATCAAACTCTTCAAACTTAATAATCTTTCAACAAACGTATTAATTTTGAGTTCATTTATTTTATTATTTTATTAATCTCATCTCAAACATCTCTTGTTTGATTATTTGATTAATACCATCTCTTGTTTGAACGAACTCACCATGTCTCACTCCTAATTATTAATCAATTCTAACACAGACATTTTCATCGACTGGTTTACAAGTTGATTATCTCAGTTGTAATGACAACATATACAACAACAGTCAATTGTATAAAACTGGACGCCTCTGTATTTTGGTCGAAGTAAAGCAAAATGAGTATTGATAGGCTTAAAGTAATCCAGAAAAAGCTATTGACGAATCTAATATTGACACTGACAAACTAGCCGAAATATAACCCGAAGACAATTAATACATTTAACTGCATGTGAACATTTCAAAGCAGTGTTTGTTTTATATATTATACCGCTTTCTTCTGCCTATCAGTCATCAATGATATATATGAACGCCATCTTCAGATGTTTCAAAGTTTGTTTTCGTTGTAATAATTGTGATCTTATGTTCTCGTTTAATAAATATTAAACAATACGGGCGACATCCCAAACTTTAAGTGATTGTAGTATTGTTTAAGGCACTTATCGTCGAAGGTAATTTTCACTTATGACCTCAGTAATACTTTATACTACATATGAGATATATGTTTGTTTCAATTGCAAAGCTGTAGTTTTTCACGAGTTAATCTTTTTTCAGATCGTACAATTGTTTGAAAAATCTACAAAGAAATAATATTTAAATATAACTATGCATAGCGGAAACATGCGCTAAACTGTCTTTTATCATAATGTTACATCATACCGCAATTGGGAGAAGAATAGTCCCACTGGCGTGTGCCGTGTGCGTTTACTTTCGATAACAGAGTGGGTTTAAAACTTGTAATCAGTGAACCACAAAAAAGAAGACATGCCTCATTAAACTCTGTTATACACAATACTTCATATAATAAATAAAACAAATAATTCAATATCCGAGGAAACGAGCTTGTTTTCGTGTGTGGCTTTTCTTATTTTCAGGTTCAATGATGCATTCATGTTTCGAATTTATTTTCTGTTCCGACATAATCAGAGGCGTGTTCCGCAAAAAAAAACATTCAGGAAGATTTTGCTGCTGACAGCACGAATTTCACTTCAAAACGGCACGAAACGACGTTAAACTCATTTCTTAGGGGATGTTTCTTTGTATGTTGAAAATAGCGAGTTCAAATGTGGTTTGTGAATTTAAAGGGAGGTTCATGCATCAAATAGGATGTATTTGAGCAAAATACAGTCAGTTAAATATAACTGAGGTATATTTTGTATGTAAAGTACGTTTCAAATAAGAGAGTAATGAGGGATCACGTCATTCCAATTGCTTATAACCACTGAATTATCAAGCAGACACTATACTTAGTCTGACGGGTATTATCTGTCGGCATTATCTAGATTCTGAAGCACTGAGGGAATAACGACCTTCATACTCATATAAATCATCGGATATCAAACGAAAACCTTTCACAAAATATTATAGTATTTGAGGAATCACACAGCCATGTTTTCGTTATAAAAAGGTATTTAGTATTCTTGGAATGATTCATGGGTTATATTACTTACTTGCGGTATTTCGTATGAAACCAAGACGTGTTTTAAAAAAATGGTACAAGAGCATTGTTTCTAATAGGTGAGCCATTATAGCCAATAGACAAATATTTCAATTATTGTCAATTTACAAATACTACCATCAGTTTAAATTGACAAATATGACCATAACTGTCAATTGATAAATATTTCAAACAATGTAAATTGACAAATACGCCCATTTCTTAAATTAAAAAAAAACGACCATTTCTTAAAATTCACGAATATTACATTCAACAACGATTCATCAGGGAGAGATGAGTTTTATAAACGTAATGAGTGTTATGCTATTGTACTTTAATTATAAATTAATTGGTCATTATTCAGTATATATCCGCAATGAAATTAGATTGGCTCCTTTGCTAAGAAGTTAAAACCACTAATTTATCCGTTTAACAGTTAAACTCAATTGCCTTGATAGAATATTGTGAATATTGACAGTGGTGTGCACCATTTTAACAATCTATAAGAAAAGACATATCTGGTTAAAACTGCTTTATCAAGCACGTAATTACTGTCAACGCACATTCAACAAAGACTGGTGTATGTGTTTTACTTTATTTCGAACAATGCAGTTTGTCGGAATAGGATTGTCGCTGTAGATGGGGTTTGCGTCAAAGCCTCAGTATGTAATACTTGTCTAGGAGCGGTTTGATATGAGCGATCTCAAATCGATCAAGGCTATCCTAACGTTTTTAAGGGAAACCCTATAGAACTAGACTCTAAAAATGGGCTAGTTTGAAGCGATGTCAGAAGAAATGAGAGAGAATGGAGAGTTAGAAGGAGACCAATAGGCTCTATATAGTACAATTTATCACACGTTACCATCTAATGCCAGGGGAGGGATTCATTAATACCATTACATATCGTCGTTTGTACGAAGCGAGCAGACGTGACCCATGCACCAGATGTTGGGTAGAAATCGCTGTCTTTAGACAATGTCCATTGTGGGAATCGAACCCATCATAGTTAAATAGCCTCAATATTCTGTTTACACCAAAACATCTGAATAAAACTTAAGCACCAAGACAAAATTCAAAATGATCCTTAATGCTTCATTTCAAATTCGGTGCAAACGTTTAGTTTTAAGACAGATTCCAGCACGTGATTGTATTATAATTACACATGGGCTTAAATAATCAAATTTTATTGGGAAACGTGTTTAAAATATAATTAAACAACCATTACATTGTCTACAACAAATGTTAATTTAAGATGTCTGACCCTTCTTAATAGAACACAAATGTATTTGCACCAGAAATGCAGAAAACACAATAACATGAGGTTATATTATACTAATTTTTTACACTGTTTAAGAGACAAATATTAATGAATAAAAAATATTTTATTTATATTTAAAATGGTTGGATACATTCGATTCGTGCCAATATGCATATAACTGAAAAGGGGTTAAGCTCCATAACAGTAAATGTGTGTATTAATGTTAAACTAAATTATTGTAGGAAAATTGTTAAAAAAAGTTGAACCACTCAAGTTTGGATATAATTGCGCATGAACACTGTGTAAAAGCATGCTGACTGTTTACAACGTCTACGTTTGAAACCACAATGCTCCTAACAATGTACACCGACTGTATTAACAGGCTGTATCCTAAATTTGATGATATACTATTAAATGTATAACACTTTTTCAACGAAGATTGTGAGATTAAGTTTCACATGTTGTTTGTCTATGTTTAGTAACAGTGAAACTGACCTTGACCTTAGTGGAACCAAATGAAATCACAAGACCTTGACCTTGACCCTAGGGAACAAATGCGCAATTCCATGAAAGTTCTCTATAAACCTATCCTACTTACAACTGCCGAATAATTTGTTGGAACAGATCGCTCGTGAATAAAACTGCTGGATACTTCATTTCTAAAATCGAAAAACCATTTGTGAAGACATAGCTTATTCAAACCCACGTATGCATTAAGATCTTAGGGAATTTAGACATCAATTTACTGGTTTCAACTCGCGTGTCATCATGATAATGGTGGATGCAATCTTGCTAAATGGACCATTTTTTTTCTACAGGAAAGTATAATTACGCCGAAGGGATTAATTATGACTGTTAAAATAAATTAAGCTATGTTGTCCATTTGTAAATCAGAAAATATATCATTCCATACCATATTTCAAAGACTTTATAATAACGAACAAAAAAAATAATAATATGCTGTGACATTTATAACAAAGAAGACGATAAAATGTAGTGCAGGTTATATAATGAAATGTAAAGTCATGTTTTGTTCATATGTTTTGTGAATAATCGCAACTGTTACATTAACCTTGATATATTACGTTTTCTATAATACATTAAATTACATTCTTCTTGATTAGACGCACAATCTCTACTCCAGTATCTACTTCTATTTGAATTTGCCTGCGAATGTCTACAACAATTAAATTTTCATTTTCATAGGAAATTGAACAGACATTATGTTGTTGATGTTATCAATTAAGCCTTGACAGCTTCCAACTGTCCAGAGATAAAACCACCATCTCATGATCAATTTGATATACTCTGTACAGATGTTATGCATTCTCATGTTATGTTATCTTTTCACTTTATGATCATCGGTTCTAATTTATACCATGGGGAAGAGAGTATTTGTGCGTCTGCCGTAAGGCTTCACAATGGTATTACTCATTTATTACTTCTTTAAATTCGATTAATAAAATAAAGTGTTTGGCATATCGTCTCAATTCCTTTCACTCTGTGCTCATCATGTAAATTCGGTATGGGTATGGAGGACGATTTAAAACAAAACATACACTAAATTAGTTCAACTTTCTGGGACGAATGAAGAGTTACACCCTGCACAATGTAAGCAACTACTCACTGAAACAAAACATTTTCATGTATTATGTTCTTTATATTCTAATAATATATCACATTAAGAAGAGAAACTGAAGTTTTTGCAGATTGGACTGTATGTATTATATATGTATCACCATGCAAATAGTTGTATACAGTTTAGCAAAAATAAGTGAATAAGATTCCACGTTGTTGCATTGATATCGATGATAATTAATTAAGAAATTCAATGTCCCTGTTATAAAATGTATGGCAGAGAAAAGGATGTTCCGGCGAAAATATTACCTAGTACGAAACTTATAATTTAGGAATATTATCATTTTAGGAGTAAATGATTTATAAAAATACTGCAAAATGGATAACGATAAGAAAATGAATACAAAAATAAGTTTGTTTCCATGTACTGAAATAATATATTATATCTACCTCTATAAAAAATATAAGCAGATAACCACATCCTATTTTAAACGGTAATGGAATTTGAACTCATTGAAAAGCATGTAGTAAACAACTTATACACACTTATCAAACAGAATTAGATGAGACTATTTAGAAGTCGTATTATTGTTTCATTTTTTTAAAGATTTTTAAGTTTCAATTCTAAAATAATGACAGAGTAAATAAAGGGTTTGCGCTTTTGTTGAGATGAGGACAAGCAGACTTGAAATTACCCTTTCAAACTCGTATAAAACCAAATTTGAATATAATATATAAACGAATTTGAAAGTTTAACAACCTATCGATGTGTGCAAACCAAACCATTAAAAGGTTTCCTTTTAACAGACCGAATACTCCCATATAACTAATGTGGTTCCTTTAGTTATTCTTCATTACAGCTTTCTTAGTGCATATTACGTCTCTTAGATGTCAACTTTCATTTTAGAAGAGGATGCAGGTTGTTTTCATAAACGAGCGTACAGTATCCGTATATATTTCCTGCAAGCGTTTCCCATTTAAAGTAGTCGAATTCCGGTTTGGTTAAATATATCATTCGTCAATATAGCTCTCATTGGCTGGTACGTAAAGATCAATCGCGAAAGAGGGTAAAATCAGATTGCAATAGGATGTCGAGTATTTTCGGGGTTATCATGGTATTTGCCTTAATCGATCGCTCATTAGTCGCAATAGTTCCGTTGAGAACGATCGAAAGCACTAGTACTTCTCTGAAGTTCGGAGTTAATATTGTGTCATAAACAGTTTTCAACTGTAAAAAACCCATTTCGTTTCCCTTCCCGATCGGAAAGGTGAATGGTCATTTAAACAAAAATCTTGGCCAAATTCCTGTAAGTCAGAGGTGTTCTCGAGTTTCAAAGTTTAAAGCTGGTTATCTTCTTGTGAATCCTAATGTTTTATATACCTGTTGTGGAACCACTACATATATTAATATTGTTTTTATTTAGTATATATTTAGTTTCAATTGAA